>NC_053392.1:518696467-519009191 GCF_905171765.1 Bufo bufo
TTTCGGTTTTGTGGGGACCAGTCGCGTCTGTGAGCAGGACAAGGGCAAAAGAAAGGTAGGATTGCCGCCAGTTTTTTTTTTTTAATTGGGTACAGGTTCCAACCATTAAGGTTGTCGCCTCCAAACAGGACAACCTCTTTAAAAGCTAAAGTCACACCACATCTTGATGACATATTTACTAAGAAAATCTCCAAACGCATATTTCAAATGTGTCCCTGATCTTAATGGGCAACTTGTGCCAAAATGCTGTCCTAGTGACAAATGAATGCCTGGTAGGATGCTGCAGATTACCAGCATTAAAAAGGGCTTTTCTATATATCTGTATACCGTATTTTTCGCCCCAAAAGATGCATTTTCCCCCCCAAAATGGGGGGAAAATGTCCTTGCGTCTTATGCGGTGAATACTAATGAGCGCTTCCATTATGGAAGCGCTCATTAGTACCAGAGGACCGGAAAGCGGTGAAGACTCTGTACTCAACGCTTCCTGGTCCTCCGCTGTCGGCTATGCTGTGGCTGTGGGGTCTGAGCTGAGGTGTGATTGGGGGGTCTGACTGGGGCTGTCAGCTGAGGTCTGATTGCTGGTCAGACCTGAGGTCTAATGAAAAGTATTTTTTTCTTATTGTTCTCTTCTAAAACCTATGTGCGTCTTATGGGTCGGTGGGTTTTATAGGGCGAAAAATACACTACATTACATAAAAAATTCTTAACGCGCAGTAGACAAATTCACTCCACACATGTCACCATTCTTCAATTTTAGTAAATACTATTATTCTCCTTAATATACAGTATTTTTAGACTATATGATGCAGGTTTTAGCAAGAAAAAAATCTTGCTAAAAGATGCCTGTGCCTTATTTTTCACAGTCAAAGTATAGCAGAGCTGTGTTGCTCAGGTGGGTATGCAGCAGAAGAATGTGTGTATATATATTATATGTGTAGCATAGTTACAGTGGGGGAAATAATTATTTGACCCCTCACTGATTTTGTAAGTTTGTCCAATGACAAAGAAATGAAAAGTCTCAGAACAGTATCATTTCATTGGTAGGTTTATTGTAACAGTGGCAGATAGCACATCAAAAGGAAAATCGAAAAAATAACTTTAAATAAAAGATAGCAACTGATTTGCATTTCATTGAGTGAAATAAGTATTTGAACCCCTACCAACCATTAAGAGTTCTGGCTCCCACAGAGTGGTTAGACACTTCTACTCAATTAGTCACCCTCATTAAGGACACCTGTCTTAACTAGTCACCTGTATAAAAGACACCTGTCCACAGAATCAATCAATCAAGCAGACTCCAAACTCTCCAACATGGGAAAGACCAAAGAGCTGTCCAAGGATGTCAGAGACAAAATTGTAGACCTGCACAAGGCTGGAATGGGCTACAAAACCATTAGCAAGAAGCTGGGAGAGAAGGTGACAACTGTTGGTGCGATTGTTCGAAAATGGAAGGAGCACAAAATGACCATCAATCGACCTCGCTCTGGGGCTCCACGCAAGATCTCACCTCGTGGGGTGTCAATGGTTCTGAGAAAGGTGAAAAAGCATCCTAGAACTACACGGGAGGAGTTAGTTAATGACCTCAAATTAGCAGGGACCACAGTCACCAAGAAAACCATTGGAAACACATTACACCGCAATGGATTAAAATCCTGCAGGGCTCGCAAGGTCCCCCTGCTCAGGAAGGCACATGTGCAGGCCCGTCTGAAGTTTGCCAATGAACACCTGAATGATTCAGAGAGTGACTGGGAGAAGGTGCTGTGGTCTGATGAGACCAAAATAGAGCTCTTTGGCATTAACTCAACTCGCTGTGTTTAGAGGAAGAAAAATGCTGTCTATGACCCCCAAAACACCGTCCCCACCGTCAAGCATGGGGGTGGAAACATTTTGCTTTGGGGGTGTTTTTCTGCTAAGGGCACAGGACAACTTATTCGCATAAACGGGAAAATGGACGGAGCCATGTATCGTGAAATCCTGAGCGACAACCTCCTTCCCTCTGCCAGGAAACTGAAAATGGGTCGTGGATGGGTGTTCCAGCACGCCAATGACCCAAAACATACAGCAAAGGCAACAAAGGAGTGGCTCAAGAAGAAGCACATTAAGGTCATGGAGTGGCCTAGTCAGTCTCCGGACCTTAATCCAATCGAAAACCTATGGAGGGAGCTCAAGCTCAGAGTTGCACAGAGACAGCCTCGAAACCTTAGGGATTTAGAGATGATCTGCAAAGAGGAGTGGACCCACATTCCTCCTAAAATGTGCGCAAACTTGGTCATCAATTACAAGAAACGTTTGACATCTGTGCTTGCAAACAAGGGTTTTTCCACCAAGTATTAAGTCTTTTTTTGTTAGAGGGTTCAAATACTTATTTCACTCAATGAAATGCAAATCAGTTGCTATCTTTTATTTAAAGTTATTTTTTCGATTTTCCTTTTGATGTGCTATCTGCCACTGTTACAATAAACCTACCATTGAAATGATACTGTTCTGAGACTTTTCATTTCTTTGTCATTGGACAAACTTACAAAATCAGTGAGGGGTCAAATAATTATTTCCCCCACTGTATGTATGTATATGTCAGCTGTGTTGCAGTGCTGTGTATGCAGCAGGGCTGTGTGTGTATATATTTTATCTGTGTAGCAAAGCTGTGTTTTGTCAGATGTGTATGCAGCAGAGCTGTGTGTATATTTTACATATACACTCACCTAAAGAATTATTAGGAACACCATACTAATACGGCGTTGGACCCCCTTTTGCCTTCAGAACTGCCTTAATTCTACGTGGCATTGATTCAACAAGGTGCTGATAGCATTCTTTAGAAATGTTGGCCCATATTGATAGGATAGCATCTTGCAGTTGATGGAGATTTGAGGGATGCACATCCAGGGCACGAAGCTCCCGTTCCACCATATCCCAAAGATTGTCTATTGGGTTGAGATCTGGTGACTGTGGGGGCCATTTTAGTACAGTGAACTCATTGTCATATTCAAGAAACCAATTTGAAATGATTCGAGCTTTGTGACATGGTGCATTATCCTGCTGGAAGTAGCCATCAGAGGATGGATACATGTTCTCATTCTGTTTACGCCAAATTCGGACTCTACCATTTGAATGTCTCAACAGAAATCGAGACTCATCAGACCAGGCAACATTTTTCCAGTCTTCAACAGTCCAATTTTGGTGAGCTCGTGCAAATTGTAGCCTCTTTTTCCTATTTGTAGTGGAGATGAGTGGTACCCGGTGGGGTCTTCTGCTGTTGTAGCCCATCCGCCTCAAGGTTGTGCGTGTTGTGGCTTCACAAATGCTTTGCTGCATACCTCGGTTGTAACGAGTGGTTATTTCAGTCAACGTTGCTCTTCTATCAGCTTGAATCAGTCGGCCCATTCTCCTCTGACCTCTAGCATCCACAAGGCATTTTTGCCCACAGGACTGCCGCATACTGGATGTTTTTCCCTTTTCACACCATTCTTTGTAAACCCTAGAAATGGTTGTGCGTGAAAATCCCAGTAACTGAGCAGATCGTGAAATACTCAGAGCGGCCCGTCTGGCACCAACAACCATGCCACGCTCAAAATTGCTTAAATCACCTTTCTTTCCCATTCTGACATTCAGTTTGGAGTTCAGGAGATTGTCTTGACCAGGACCACACCCCTAAATGCATTGAAGCAACTGCCATGTGATTGGTTGACTAGATAATTGCATTAATGAGAAATAGAACAAGTGTTCCTAATAATTCTTTAGGTGAGTGTATGTGTGTATAAAGTGTTTCCTGCAAAGTTACCGTATTTTTCGCCCTATAAGACACACTTTCCCCCCCCCCCCCCAAAAGTAGGGGGAAAATAGCAGTGCGTCTTATGGGGCGAATGCTGCATTTTGCCGAATTTTCAATGATACACCGCACCGCGATGCCGCGCGGCGGGTGTATCAGCAGAGAGGGAGGAGGGGCTGGGGGCCGGCATCTGCTTTTATAATGACAGCGAGGCCCGTGCAGTGACTGTATTCTACTGCACGGGCCCCGCTCACTGTATATAATCGTATCTGTAATTGTTATATATATAATCGGGTAATTAGCGCCTGTATACTTACAACTACAAGCGCTCGGGAGGAGGGAGGAGGCAGGCCGGGAGGACGGGCGCTGGCATTACGTCATGCGTCTGACCCGCCCAGTTTATGAATGAAGCAGGCGGCGTGGGCGCATGACGTAGTGACTCACGCTGCCAGCGCCCGTCCTCCCGGCCTGCCTCTTCCCTCCTACCGAGCGCTTGTAAGTAAACAGGCGCTGATTACCCGATTATATACATAACAATTACAGATACGATTATATACAGTGAGCGGGGCCCGTGTAGTAGAATACAGTCACTGCACGGGCCCCGCTGTCATTATAAAAGCAGATGCGACCCCCAACCCCGGTATTGGGGGTCATTCACACTACAGGGACACTGTTTTGGAGGGGATCTGTGGATGACACATAGCATAAGATGCTATATATGTGTCATCCACAGATCCCCCCATAACAGTGTCATCCACAGATCCCCATAACAGTGCCATCCAGAGACCCCAATAAGAGCCATACACAGATCCCCATAACAGTGTCACCCAGAGATCCCCCATAACAGTGTCACCCACAGATCCCCCATAACAGTGTCACCCACAGATCCCCCATAAAAGTGTCCCCCACAGATCCCCCATAAAAGTGTCCCCCACAGATCCCCCATAAGTGTCACCCACAGATCCCCCATTACAGTGTCACCCACAGATCCCCCATTAGTGTCACCCACAGATCCCCCATAACAGTGCGCCATCCACAGACCTCCATAACAGTGCGTCATCCACAGATCCCCCATAATAGTGTCATCCACAGACCACCATTAGTTCAAAACCCACCAAAAGCACACCTTTTGGTTAAAAATATTTTTTTTTCTTATTTTCCTCCTCAAAAACCTAGGTGCGTCTTATGGGCCGGTGCATCTTATAGGGTGAAAAATACGGTATGTGTATAATGTGCATTCTGCACTGCTGTGTGTATTATGTGTGTATTGCAGATCTGTGTGCGTGTATAATGTGCATACTGTAGCACTGTGTGTGTTTTTGTATAATGCCATGATCACAGAGAGTAAGAAACAAAATAAAGAAAGAAAAACTAGCAGAACATTACAGAGAAATGACAGGAGACACATTTATTTGGATAGGTACATTTAATGAGGTGACCACACGTGATATTGCTGTTTGTTACAATGGTCAAGAAATGACACACTAAGGTTAACAAGAGCTGACCAAATCTATTAACCCCCTAAACGCTAGACTCCAAAGTTAGTGACCTTGACCCCTCCACTTCATTAAATTACCAGGGACGGTTTAAGAAGTAGAAAATATTTTTTCCTAATCTTCTGTTGTCTAAACCTGGAGTGCGTCTTATAGTCCGATACATATCGGTAACCATTCTGGAGCCCAATATAAAGTGTAAATCTGCTACTATCAGTTTATTTTGTAATCAGAGAACATTCTTGACTGGTGCTTACTGATCTGTCTCCTGCTACTGGTCCTTTGCCTTTTGAAACAAACGCTAGGACTCCACAGTGAAAGAAACTTGGAGTTTTCCTTTTAACAAATGTTGACCTTTCTTTAATTGACCATTAGCCATTATGCTCCCAATTTAACCACTAGTCACAGGTGACTCTACCATGATGCCTTAACCAAGTAACATTTAATTACAATTAATTCATTCTATTGAATAGAATTAAGAAAATGAATAATTAAATTGAGACCTCAACACCCATCAATAACTTGATTAGGATAAGGCTACTTTCACACTAGCGTTTTAGTTTTCCGCTATTGAGATCCGTCATAGGATCTCAATACCGGGAAAAAACGCTTCAGTTTTGTCCCCATTCATTGTCAATGGGGACACAACTGAACTGAACAGAACGGAATGCTTTAAAATGCATTCCGTTCCGTTGTGTTCTCATACCGGAGAGCAAACCGCAACATGTTGTAGTTTGCTTTCCGTCCTGGGATGCGGAGCGAAGGTACACTTTGTCCTATTTGATCTTCCATATACTGACTCTTGCCTTTTATCCAGATTTGATCCTTTTGCTGCCTGATCTGACCTCTGCCTATCTCTTGGATTGACACTGTGCTGCCTGCCCTGACCTTTGGACTGTTTACTGAATAGCATGAATGCTGCTTGCCTTGCCTGCAGTTTTGTCTGATCTCTGGGGGCTCTGCACTTGACTGTTAAATCTGCTCAGTGGCACAGAAGACCCACATCCAGCTCCGTAAAGAAAAAAAACCTTTTAGCAAATGAGTCCCAAAAATAAAAATACTTAAAATGTTTTTTTTTTCTCATCTCTTTACAGTTCTTCAAGGCTAGACATTCTATGTGTAACAACTGACAGAATTTCTGGACCTAAGGATTAAAAGGGGTTGTCCAATAATTTTATACTGAAGGTCTATCTTCAGGATAGGTCATCAATATCTCATTTTAAGGGATCCAATACCGGGCTGTTCATCTCTGGTGGTGCTCAATAACTGTGTCATGGACAGAGCTGGTTTCTGCAGCAATTCTCCCGTTGAAGTGAATGGATGGAGCTGTGTAGTTCCCTCACCTATTTCCGGCGATGTAGAGGGGGTGAAGGGTGGTAGGCTTCAGTCTCTTCATTTCGCTCAAACCTTATATACAGAGAAATACTGTGCTAGAATGGCATCCACTGAGGAAGTCATCAAGATCATAAACTTTCCTAGAGAACACCATGAATTTTAAAGGGCACCTGCGCCGATGACATCACCGAAAGAGAAGACGTCATTGGCGCAGGCGCACTGAGGGAGTGCTGAGGAGGCGAGCCTCCTTCTCTCAGAGAGCCTGCGCCGAATCAACACAGGCGCGCGATTTTTTAAATGTTGACAGGGACAGTCGGAGAAGGAGATCGCGGCTGGCCCTGTCAATCAACAGGAGGAGGGGGCGGTTTTTTGCGGCTGCTACCAGCAAGTAGACGCCCTACTTGCTGGTAGACAGGTAATTAGCATATTATAAAAGTACGTTTTTTGACATATCTACTGAACGAAATTGATTAATAACATAATGTATAGATATATCGCAGGATAGGGATTATAAGTACACAAAAAAAAAAAAAAGGAGTTTAGTGGGGTGACAGAAGCCCTTTAATCATCACAACTAAGAGCAACAGAGCCTGGGGCAAGTGACGACACCAAATATTTCCATTCCAGACGTTCTGATGAAATGCGAGTATTGGAAAGGTAAATATACATCACGCATAAAGAATGGCTGGGCCCAAGTCCCAGGGAAAGGTTAACTTCTTGCCCCCCCCCCCCCCCCCCAAAAAAAAAAATATTATTATTATTATTATTTTACATAAACCACAAAAAAAACTTCAGCAGAAATGAAATGCTCCTTGTGCCCTTAACATTCTTACTGTTCATGCTGGACGCCAGTAAATGAGATGCGTCTCATCTGTAGGTTTGTTGCAGGATCTCCCCATACAGAGGGTTGTTTCTGCACGTTCTTATCCCTTCACACTGAATGCAGGATTACACTCACACCATCACAAATATTCTTTGCCCCCGTTTCATTTATCTTCTCCTGGGCAAAGATAAAAGCTGAAAAATTGAACTACTTAGCTTTGTGAGCTTAGGGAAGTCTGAGTGTCTCGAGGCAAGAGAGGGTATTATTGAACAGTCACAAACAGTTCAGAAAACCTAGGTTTAAATAATGAGCGCCTCGGTTTTAATGCGGGCACGTCCACTTCTTCATTTAATGTACCAGCTGCTTCTTTAGAACACAAAATAAGCAGTAAAAATACCGCTCTTTTTATACCTGAATCTTCACGCTGATGGCAATGCTGCCTTTAACAGTAAAAACAAGCAATATTAGATTACTGAGAGGATTAAAAAAAAGAAAAGAAAAAAAAAGACGCCATTGTCTATTGCGGGGGAAGGCTGCTCTGTTTCACTAACTTAATGATGTAGGGTAAAATTAGAGAGATACCTTCCGAGGAAGAAGGCACATAGTAATCACCTTTATCGCATTGCTTAACAGACTAGTAAGTGAAACAGTAATTTCGCCAACTGTGAAATAGCTTTAAAAGAAAACAATTCTTCAGACAATTTACTTAATAACTTAAGCTCTCAGAAGTAACAGTAGTCCTTACTAACGACAGTACAAATTCATTAAAATATCCACTTATATATGTATGAAAATAGGCAGAACATTTGTGGAGGCTCTTAATGCTTCCGTGAAATTCGTGTAGAAGAGATTAATACTTTCGGCAGGGGGATTTTTAATTATTTGGTGGTGAGTATATGCACAACTAGAAGACCTGCTTTGTTGGGCTGAAACGGGCAAAATAGAATCCAGTTTATTAAAAATGAAAAAAGTATTAATTGGATAGAATTTTTTTATAATTTAAGCAGAATGCACTGCTAAAGAATATGGTGTATGTCTGCGGCTGGCAAAGAGCAGAAAGAAGGTTATTAATAAAAGACAAAAACAAGCCTATGGCGCGGGACGTGTGCCATTCGGATTCTTTTATTCCTCTGCTCTTATCCATGTTAAAGCGACAAGCAAGGGATTATAGAAGGGGATTTATAGAAGGGTAAAAGTTAGTGAGATGCTGCCTGGTAAAGGAAACCTGTCACATTATTATTATTTATTATTAAAGCGCCATTCATTCCATAGCGCTGTACATATGATAAGCGGTGCACATACATTATACAGACAATTGCACTAATCATAAACAAGACGAGTTACAGACTGGTACAGAGAAGGAGAGAGGGCCCTGCCCGTGAGGGCTTACAATCTACATGGTATGGGAGAAGGACACAGTAGGTGCGGGTGAAGCTGGTCACTGGTTGTAGGCTTGTCTGAAGAGGTGGGTTTTCAGGTTTCTTTTTAAGGATTCCACTGTAGGTGAGAGTCTGATATGTTGGGATAGCGAGGTCCAGAGTGTGGGGGATGCACAGGAGAAATCTTGGAGGCGATTGTGGGAAGAGGTGATAAGAGGAGAGGAGAGGAGAGAAGGAGGTCTTGTGAGGATCGGAGATTATGTGTGGGGATGTTATTGGGAAAGTAGCTCAGAGATGTATGGAGGGGACAGGTTGTGGACAGCTTTATACGTTTTGAACTGAGTTCGATGGGCAAAGGGGAGCAAGAGACTGGCAGAGGGGGAGGCAGAGGAGTAACGGGGTGAGAGGTGGATTAGGCGGGCAGCAGAGTTGAGGATAGATTGGAGGGGTGCAAGAGTGCTAGAGGAGGATGTTGCAGTAGTCTAGGCGGGAGATGATGAGGGCATGTACAAGCATTTTTGCAGACACATGGTTGAGGAATGTGCAGATGAGGGAGATATTTTTGAGTTGGAGACGGCAGGTGATGGAAAGGGCTTGTGCGGTCTGAAGAAGAGGGCAGAATACTCCTTTATGCTGTCACGCAACTGCTAATGTACAGCGGTTGCCAAGAATTGACAGCTTAAGGCCCCATTCACTCGACCGTATTTTTGGTCTGCATCTGATATGCATTTTTTGCAGACTGGATGCATACCCATTTATGTCAAAGGGGCTGCAAAAAATGCTGTCTGTATCTGTAAGTCCATTCCGAAGGTCCCGCGAAAAAAACAAAAAACATGTCCTATTCTTGTCTATTTTGACATCAAGAATAAGCATTGTTGCAATAGGTCCACAAAAAGCGGTCGCAACACGGACATCATGTGTATTTTTTCGGATCCACGTTTTGCAGACTGCAAAATACATACGGTCGTGTGAATGCACGCTAGGGCTGGGCAATAATTTTAAGCATGTGCGATGTCCCCCAGCCAGCGCCATCAGCCCCATGCCATTGCCATCATCCATGTACCCCAGCCAGCGCCATCAGCCCTATGCCATTGCCAACATCATCATCCATGTCGCCCATCCAGCGCCATCAGCCCTATGCCATTGCTATTTGCAATCATCCATGTCCCCCAGTCAGCGCCATCAGCCCCATGCCATTGCTATTTGCAATCATCCATGTCCCCCAGCCAGCGCCATCAGCCCCATGCCATTGCCATCATCCATGTACCCCAGCCAGAGCCATCAGCCCCATGCCATTGCCATCATCCATGTCGCCCATCCACCGCCATCAGCCCTATGCCATTGCTATTTGCAATCATGCATGTCCCCCAGCCAGCGCCATCAGCCCCATGCCATTGCCATCATCCATCTCCCCCAGCCAGCGTCATCAGCCCCATGCCATTGCTATTTGCAATCATCCATGTCCCCCAGCCAGCGCCATCAGCCCCATGCCATTGCCATCATCCATGTACCCCAGCCAGCGCCATCGGCCCCATGCCATTGCCATCATCCATGTCGCCCATCCACCGCCATCAGCCCTATGCCATTGCTATTTGCAATCATCCATGTCCCCCAGTCAGCGCCATCAGCCCCATGCCATTGCTATTTGCAATCATCCATGTCCCCCAGCCAGCGCCATCAGCCCCATGCCATTGCCATCAGCCACGTACCCCAGCCAGCGCCATCAGCCCCATGCCATTGCCATCATCCATGT
This sequence comes from Bufo bufo, assembly GCF_905171765.1. Lineage (NCBI taxonomy): Eukaryota > Metazoa > Chordata > Amphibia > Anura > Bufonidae > Bufo > Bufo bufo. Next base: position 518,707,017 of record NC_053392.1, read on the forward strand.
CGCCCATCCACCGCCATCAGCCCTATGCTATTGCTATTTGCAATCATGCATGTCCCCCAGCCAGCGCCATCAGCCCCATGCCATTGCCATCATCCATCTCCCCCAGCCAGCGTCATCAGCCCCATGCCATTGCCACCCTCATCATGTCCCCCAGCCAGTGCCATTAGCCTCATGCTGCCATTGTTATTTGCAATCATCCATGTCCCCCAGCCAGCGCCATCAGCCCCATGCCATAAACATCCACCCATCCCCACCCCCGTTAGATTTGGGCCCCTGCTAATATGCACCCCTACATCATCATGCAATTTAAATCAAGCAAGTTTGTTGTATATATGAACATACATATCATATTAGGAATTTATCATGATTTCGTATATATGTATATACACCGTTGTATCTGTGTTCCATTATGGCATTTTATTACTATTTTATCATGTTTTTATGTATCATATGATTACATGTAATATTTTATCAAATTTTTAAATTATAACAATAGTGTTGCAACATTTATTTTTCATTGGATAGATAGATCCTATCATAATACACATTATAACAAAAAACTGCATAAGTAGCGAAAAAAACGCAACAAACCTGAATCTTTGGTTGCCAAATCCGCCCCATAGTTTGGGCTGTTTTGGGCGGCCTATAAATAGCCAGTCCAAAAATGGGAGATCAGCTGCCACTGAGGAAGGGGTAAGAGGTCCCCGAAACGCGTCTGGCGTAAACAGCTGAGAACTCCCACCGGACTGATAAGAGGCCTCTACACAGATGATCTACCAAAATTACTCAAAAAACTTACGAATAATTGGAGCGCTCCAAATAAGAAAAAAATCTTCGGATCCTATTTTCGGCACAAGTTCCCGCGATACAAGCTTGATTCCTGGTACAGACCACGTTATATGCCGGCATCTGCCTGAATAGCGTGGAAAAGCACATACAGCAGCAACCTCTATACTGGATATGTAATGCCGTACTTTGGGACATTAAACTTCAACCCACCTAGAAGCAGGTAAGACCTGTATATGCTGTTATCATAGTGTGAATTGGCACTCGATTTATTATTATCGGCAACAACTGTGTCCGGACATTTAAACCGCAAGTAAACCGCAATTATATCCAGGACTTTTTCGTTCCTATTAAGGACGCTTTGGCATACAAGCCGCAAGCCATAACCATATGATTAAATAGCACTGTTGAATGCCCTTTATGCGGACTATTGAATTAATATAAAGACTCAGTTAGTCTCATTAAGAAGAAATCCTCACCTACCTATTCAAGGAATTCTTTGCATTTTTCATATACATTGCTTGCTTTCCCCACATTCAATATTTAATGTGTGTCAGCATGCACGTGTTAGTTTGATGTTTTATGATATTTTTACAATAGTTTTATAGTGTTGTATTGATATTTGTTCATTTATTAAATTCAGCGTGATCACTTTATACATTGTATATTATATTTGTAGCCACACATACAGAGTGCCAGTCCGCATTTTACAATTATTTCCCCTGCTAATATACTTACCTTTCCTGCATGGTGCGCGGCTGGCTGATGGAGTCCGCAGGAGACGGACCGCATCTTCTTCCCAGCATGCACTGGGAGGGACCTGATGTCACACACAGCATCAGCCAGCGCGCTGACGATGTGTGCACGCAAGGCCCTGGCCAGTGCAGCGCGGTACAGAGTCGGGAGGCCACGGGGCGGTGAGTGAGAAGCTTCTTCAATTCACTACCGCTCCGTGGTCATCTACCGCGATACAGACAAAATCTATATTGTTGCCCGAATTTATATCGTTCATATCGTTTTTATCACTCACCCCTAATGCACGCTAATGCTGGCAGTGTGTGCCTAAGAAGAGTCATACGCTGCCGGAGAGGAGTCACTGTACCTGAGCTTCCCCTACCCACATATGATTGGCAGGTCTATCCTTAATTTCTCCCTAGGATAACTATCCTGACATTTTATTATGGGATTAATAGCCTTATATAATTTTAAATGCCTGATAATCCTGTATATTTGATATTCTAGCACCCCTCAGATTCCACTGACTGAAGAAATTATCACAGGATTTTTTTCATATGAACTAAAGCAGGAAAACATGGACACTTACCTTTGCACTTAGGCTCACAACAATTACGTGTTCACGTCCTGAAGAATCTTTAATTTTTAATTTGATTGTACGAAACTCATCATCTACAAATAATAATCTAAAAATAGAAAGAAAAAAAGAAAAATAAATTTTAAATGTCTTGACCCCCAGGAAATGATAGTTTTCAGACTGGATTTCGAATGGTAATATTGCAGGAGTTTTGAAAACAGGCATGCTAGACTTGTGTGTGGGGCAAGAATGCGTACATGTGACTCTCCAGGGTGCACATCTAGGTTTGCATGTTTTTTTTTTTATGTTATAGTCTTTCATTTTTTTATTTAAAAAGAAAAATTATACATTTCAACATAATATATTGGAAAATGACATGATGACAGGTAAAATACACAGACACCTGCTCGGTCAGCAATATTTAACATCCGGACCACGGTCCAATTCTGGACTGCAGACCAGCTGTCCGGACCCCTTCCTATTCGAAATGGAGGGCAGTTTCATTCTGACAAAAGGCCAACAGCAACACGATGCTCCCTCCTCTGCTGCGGAAGCACATCAATTAGCTTTACAGGGAATGTGCCATCAGAAAATAACCTATTGTTTAACTCCCGTTATTATGTTTTTAAAAACTTATATTTTTAATTTTCCATGTCAATATAAAAATATAAAAAAATTCAGCAGTTTTCGCACTGGCCACTAAGCCTAATAATAGGCACCACTTCTTGGTCTGTACAGACCACTTTACTACAGTTACCTGCTAATCTATTATTCTAATCCTGCCTGTAATGATATCACCTCTGTGTATAGATAAGACAGGATCCACCATTCACAACAGGTGATTGAGACAGGAGGAACAGTGAACAATGCCACCAATTAAACAAATAAGAGCCAGGGAAGGGATGGAAGGAGACAGGAAGGAGGAACAGGAGGTAGAGACAGCGTACAATGGGAATGCGGCACTGCGGGCAAAGACTGCCTGCCAGTAGCATGTTCTAATCTTTGCCTGCCCCTGCTAGGGCATTTTAGAAAAGTTAAATTACATATAAAAAAGAAAATAAGCATGATTTTAGATGGGATAAGCATGATATTGCTAACTTTGCGGACAAGAATAGGCAGTTATATTAAAGGCTGTCCGCGCCTGTAACGGATCCGCTTCCGTTAATGGACGCTTCCTAGCTTGCGCCGAGGACCACAAGCACCGCACTGGACACCACAACCACCGCAGACTCCACAACCGCCGTAGCTTAACTGGAGCTGCGCCGTCTTCCTTCCACCCTGAATGAACCTCCAGCATTCAGGACAGTGTGGGAAAGATCTCTCCTCCAGGGAATATGCAGAGCATAGCAATCCCCAGCGTGATACAGCAATTCCCTCCAATAACGAGACAAGGCTGCGTTTTGAAGGGTTCGAAAAACATGAACTGAGCTGAACTCTTTATTGAGGGCAACCCGCCCATATTTATGCAGGTCCCCACAATGCATCATGGTCTCCTCCTCTCTGCCCTGGAGACACCCAAAGTGCAATTCAATTATCTCCCAGGACAAAGGGAGATCACCAATACACATGTGGGAACAATAGGAGAGGAATCACCACCCGAATACACAAAATCCTCTCTTCTGTCTGTGATATAATTATGGATTAACATAACTATCACAGACAGTAAAAATACAGTTTTTAAACATACACTGTAACTTTAAAACCATACATTCCATCTCCATAAAAATTACATATTTAAACTCAGCATACATCAAACAAACACTTCCAAAAATCACACAAATCCCTCCAGCGGATCAAAAGTTAAGTGAAGTCCTTTATGACCGACCGCAAGCACAATTTCCTGCCCAAAACAGTTCCATAGATTCTTTAGTATACACCGCTGACCGCGTTCGGTCCTAAGAACAGTCCAGACATGCGGCATAGTTCTGTTCTTGAAGGGTAATATGTCCCGGGGCCATAGTCGTAGGGCAGGAGGCTAGCCCTAAGTCCTCTACAATGCCCAGTGGCAAATGGCAGTTTGTCACAGCGCCGTTCTGCAAATTGTGGAACGCACACGGACGCCATCCATGTTTTGTGGAACCGCGATTTACGACCGCAAAACACATAACGGTCGTGTGCATAAGGCCTAAGGATGTCTTTAGGCCTCATGCACACGACAGTATTTTTTCACGGTCCGCAAGACGGGGTTCCGTTGTTCCGTGATCCGTTTCCGTTTTCTTTTCCGTGTGTCTTCCTTGATTTTTGGAGGATCACCAGACAGGAAAAGTGAAAAAAAAATCTAAGTCAAGTTTGCCTTGAAAATGATAGGAAAAAAACGGACACGGACGCGGATGACAATCTTGTGTGCCTCCGTGTTTTTTCACGGACCCATTGACTTGAATGGGTCCGCGAACCGTTGTCCGTGAAAAAAATAGGACAGGTCATATTTTTTTGACGGACTGGAAACACGGATCACGGACGCGGATGACAAACGGTGCATTTTCCGAGTTTTCAACGGACCCATTGAAAGTCAATGGGTCCGCAGAATATCATGGAAAACGGAACAACGGACACGGAACCCAACAACGGTCGTGTGCATGAGGCCTTAAGCTGCAGTCAGTTGAGATTGCCCTGATCTCTTCTCTGTCGGTACAGTTTTTGGCCTCATCCCAGACGCACACAAAAAACATTGGCCCAGATTTACTAATAGCAAAGATGGCGTAAGCTTAGACCAGCTGTCTAGACCTGCACCACATTTATTACAGGGGCTCAGAATGGGTGATACTTGTGCTGTTGAAAAATACACTTTTCTCTGACACTTAGGGCTCATGCACACATGCACTTAGGGCTCATTTCTTTCGGTTTCCGTTCCGTTTTTTTTGCGGACTGTATGCGGAACCATTCACTTCAATGGGTCCGCCAAAAAAACTGAAGTTACTCCGTGTGCATTCCGTTTCCGTATGTCCGCAAAAAAATAGAACATGTCCTGTTATTGTCCGCATTACGGACAAGGATAGTACTGTTCTATGAAGGGCCAGCTGTTCCGTTCCGCAAAAAACAGAATGCACACAGATGTTATCCGTATTTTTTGCGGATCCGTTTTTTGCGGACCGCAAAATACATAGTCATGTGCATGAGCCATACTTTGACGCAATTGTGTTGTAAAAAATTGTCTCAAAGGTTTGGTGCAAAATGGCGCATCTTAAGTTCTCCCCCTTTCCTGTGAAACTCCACGCGCTTTCTACACAAGTTGGAAAATAGTGTAGAAACCGTAGATGTGCCAAATTGCACTTTTTAGACATATTTTTGGCACTAGCACATTAGTAAATCTGGGCCATTGTCAGAATCACTTTTTTTTTCTCATTCCCCAAGAGAAAATAATAATAATTGCCACTCATTAATTCACATGTAACGTAAAACAATACCAAATGAAAACTCCATCTCATCCTGTATAAACGAAGGATCTTTTTTATTTAGTGTACAAAAGTAGCAAAACATTAAAATAAATTACACATATCTGATATTGCCATAAATGGATCTTCACCTGATGGTAGACCCAGGGTAGTGGACATTAATATTGGACAACCATGTCGGCCTCTGACACCCAGAACGGTCATCAATAAACTGTAAATGGTGTTCCATTATTTCTTCAAAGAGATTTTGGAGATGAACATACGGAACAGAAATGAATTCTCATATGATGAATAAAACCCCACAAAACACATTTGATGATGGTTTTCGGACTGGATATGGGATGGTAATATAGCAGGTGTAAACAAATAACCACACGGTTAAGTCTACTGGTATCTTCATATTTCGCCTGGATGCAGCTGCTCTAAATGCCCTGTATCAAGAGATTTCATTGCTGTTTGCCCAAGTCTGAACAATGTAATTAAGTTTCAGATGAGGTAATTTAAATGAGATTAAACTTTGACAGACATATTTGCATTGTAAATGTGAAGGAGTGTTTGCCATTTCCAATAAACACTTAAAAGTATAAATTATTATACAATGCATTCTCATGCTTTTTTTTTTTTATGCAAACCATATAATGTTTATTAGGGTTTTATTGTTCCCTAAATCAATGATGGGGTGTTCAGAATACTGGATATGTTAGGGGTAAAGGGGTTGCCCTCTCTAGAAATTTATAGCATATTGCTAGGCTAGGCCATGTCAGATAGGAGTAGGTCGCAGAGATGGGACCTGCACCTATCTCCAGATAGGGGCTCCCAAAATGAACGGAGAGAATACCACGCATAACTGCTATGGGGCTATAATGGTATGATATGCCATAATTGTCAGACAGGTGCGGGTACCATCTCTGGGACTGGTCCTATCTCCAGAAATGGACCTCAAAGTGATGGCAGAACAAGCCTTGCAAGCATGGGCACACCTCCACTATGATGAGACAGCGCTTGACCACAGGTGGGACCCGCAACTATCTGACCTTTATGGCGTATTCTAGCGATATTCCATACATGCCCCAGATGAGACATCACATCCCCTTTAAGGTGTACTACAGCTGGACTAAAGGTGATGAGGAAAATGGAAGATTTCAACCAAATGAACATTTGTTGAGTACAACTTAGCAACTGATAATTTAAGGTGACCAATAACACAGTCATTACCTAGAATGAGTTGGGCTGACTTTTTGTTAAAAGAACGTTCTCTGAAAGATTGTTCATCCTTTGCTCGGTGTCACTGAATATTTGCGGCCAATCTAAATTACAGTAACAGCCAATAGGGACTAAAATATGGACAGCACTGGGGTCCTGGGTGCAAATCCGACCAAGGATAACATGTGCATGGAGTTTGTATTTCTCCCCATGTTTTTGTGGGTTTCCTTTGGGGGTACTAAGATCTGCACAAATCACGGGAAATAATGCATTAATACAATAGATGCAAGCATTATATAAGGACAAAGCCCTCACCCTGATATGATAAAATCTGAGACTCTCAGCCAATATATTTTGATCAAAACACATCTGTGCCCGCCTACCCGCGCCAAGGTGGTCTCAGTCAGGTCCTACTCTAAACCTATCTATGCCGTTGGGCATCTACATTCAGGAGAGCAGAACATCATATCGTGCAAAATGTTTTGTATGTTTTTCTGTAATTTTTGTTTAATCTATGTGCTTGAAGGAGTGGCATCTTCAAGTGTGAATGCGCTCCTATTATCTGGGGAGTAGCATTCTTGTGCCCTTTTTGCCCCACCTATCCCACATGCGAATTTTATTAGGTGGTACATATAGGTGTCCGTGCTCCTCCTCTCATTGGTTGCTTGGTGCACACAGAGGTAACTAGGAGCAGCACACTATATGTGTAGGGTCTGCTCTCCTGAATATAGATGCCCAACGGCATAGGTAGGTTTAGAGTAGGACCTGCCTGACTGACCCCATCTTGGCGCGGGTAGGTGGGCACAGATGTGTTTTGATTAAAATATATTGGCCGAGTCTCAGATTTTATGGGCTTAGTCCATATATAATGTTTGCATCTATTGTGTTAGCGCACCATCTTCTGTGATTTGTTCCTTATAAGTGTTGCCATGTACATCTGCATATTCAGTTATCATATTGTGCAGGATGTTTTCAATTTTTTTCTGTGATTTTTACTAAGATCTGCACAATTTTTTTTTTTTTAAGTACACAGAATGGAAAAATATTACAGAACCACAATGTCAAATATACCTAACAACCTGATTTCACACTATTTAGTTAACTACTCTCATCGAAAACATGGTCATTAGATAAGATGACCATAAGATCACTACACCAGCACTAATGGGAGAGGAAGCTACTGAGCGTGTTAGTCCACCTATGAATGCAGGAGAAGGTGGACCAGATGGATTAAACGTGGGGTGCGCTACCAGAATATACATTAAAAAAATTACAATATTTTATACCACATATTGCAATAATACTTCATTTGAAATGCCCTTTTCATTGCAATACTTTTTGAGGGATAACCCCTTTATGAACACAAGCTCTGCACACCTCGATATATTATTTTTACATTGTTTCTATCTGTAAGAGGAGCTTTAGTGTGAGTTTTAGGTGCAAAAGCTTGCTTTTAAGCATTTTTTAAAAACAATTCCTGTTTGTCACAAGGTTGGGCCTCCTGCACACAAATCTTCAAAATGCCAATGCGGCCCGTGCGCATCCCGCAAGTTTCGCAGGACCTACTGTCACAAAGCCTACATTTGTCCGCAAAACAGACAAATTCCATCATTTGCAGCCTGGCCAGACGGATGCGGTCAGCACATGGATGACATGCGTGTGCTGTCCATTTTTTGTGGACCCATCGAAATGAATTGGTCTGTACGCAATCCACAAAAAATGTGGATTAGACAAAAATACAGTCACGTGCATGATCCCTTACATGAAGATGGACACAATCGGCAACAGCCCATCAAAGCAACTGCAATCACTAGGTTGTCTGCTTTCAGGAAACATATAGGCTTTGGGGTTCACTTACTTTTAAAGAAACTGTAATCCCTGTATTTTATAGGATTTAACTTTTTTTTAAGTTCCAACTTTAAACTAGATTTTTGGTCTTTCTAGTTCTGGTGATTTTATGAAGATGTCTACCTGGAAATTTAGGCCCAAGTGGCATAAATGAACTCTGCACATGTTGAAATGTTATTTTTAGGAGTGGTGCACATAACTTTCTACTTGGGTCACACTTTTATCCAATAATATCAACTTTTATTTACTTTAATTTACTTTCAAAAAAATATATGGGTATTGGGGGGTTAGTACGATTGTTTTTCATTTGTACTTGTCAACACTATTTGTACATGTCAGAGCTACCAGAGGGGCAAGATTTGTGATATAGCTAACAAAAGAGAACTACAAAGAGAAGTCACAGAAGATCCAAACATACTTATCCCATCCTAAATTCTCTATGTCCGTAACCAGGCAAGAATAATACTGTGGAGCAGGAGATGCTTCTATTGAATTTGTGTTCTTCAGAGCAGAATCCTGAAATATAACATTTACGTGTGTTCAGAAAATAGATAACTGTAAGGCTAGGAATACTGGTCTTCAGGAAAAAGAGCCCGTTTAGTTCTTCAATACTGTAAATACCATATTAAATATACCCATATTTATATGACTACCATTTCACAACTTATACAGGAGCGAGATAAAAAGCTGAGTAACCGGTATATTTAGTGACGATTCAAGGCCACTCTTTGTTATTGGGAAGGGTTGTGGAGTTAACAGTGATTCGTACAGACATTGCATTATGGGAAGTGTACCATAGTTTATAGGAGTCACTGTTATAGGATTTTGATGTAGGAAAAACTACTGTATTTTTCGTTTTATAACTTTATAAGACCAAAAGTAGGGAAAAATGACATTGCGCCTACTAGAGAGTGTATACTAGTGAGTGCTTCAATTATGGAAGTGCACACTAGAATGCAGGAGGCGCGGCGAGCAAAGTAGCGGTGCTGTCCAGAGCATTAGAGGTAAGTTTATTTTGTAATTTTTGGTCTGATATGGGGGTCTGATCCGAGGTCAGATATGGGGGTCTGATCCGAGGTCAGATATGGGGGTCTGATCCGAGGTCAGATATGGGGGTCTGATCCGAGGTCAGATATGGGGGTCTGATCCGAGGTCAGATATGGGGGTCTGATCCGAGGTCAGATATGGGGGTCTGATCCGAGGTCAGATATGGGGGTCTGATCCGAGGTCAGATATGGGGGTCTGATCCGAGGTCAGATATGGGGGTCTGATCCGAGGTCAGATATGGGGGTCTGATCCGAGGTCAGATATGGGGGTCTGATCCGAGGTCAGATATGGGGGTCTGATCCGAGGTCAGATATGGGGGTCTGATCCGAGGTCAGATATGGGGGTCTGATCCGAGGTCAAATATGGGGGTCTGATCCGAGGTCAGATATGGGGGTCTGATCCGAGGTCAGATATGGGGGCCTGATCTGAGGTCAGATATTGGGGGTCTGATATATATATATAGAGTGGGGAGTGGGGATACTGATGGCAGTGGGGGCAGCTGGTGGCACTGGGGGAAGTTCATCGCACTTGGGGGAGCTGATGGCATTGGAGGGGGAGCTGATGGCACTGGGAGGGGGAGCAACTGATGACATGGGAAAGCTGGTGGCATTAGATGAGGAGTTGATGGCATTGGAGGGGGAACTGATGGCACTAGGGGGAGCTGGTGGCACTGGGGGAGGAACTAATGGCAATGGGGGGGGGACTGATGGCAGGGGAGCTGATGAGTTTTTATAGAAAACGTTCTTTTAATTAGCTTTTTCTAATTAGAGTACTCGATTAATCGTTGGATTAATTGGTAGAATACTTGATTACTAAAATAATCGATAGCTGCAGCCCTAAAACGCATTGTATACATAGGGGCAGGGTTCTGGTTGTAGGCTACCAAAGCAGCAAAACAGATTACAGGCAAATGTTTTCAGTCAGCAGACCTGAATTCAGGCTCACCACAGTGATTACATGGCCACGTCTCATTGTCTGGGCAATCAGATGGTCTGAATTCGCCTTGAACATGATTCTGGGATGTGCAGACATTAGACATGCAAGAAACGCTGGGAGTTCAGCTGTGAAACCAGCAGAATTGTGAAAACAGCTCCGGACTGCAGTCATTTCCATGGAGCTGTAGGCTGTATAGTGCCTGCGTGAGGAAAAATTGCTTCAAGGCCATAATACCTCAGCATTATAGTACTTGTGTTGCCTCGATTTGCGGGCATTATATAAATCCATGCTGATTATTTCTGATTGCCTGATTGGAGTGGGGAAGGAATTCTTGCCTCTAAAATAAGGAAAATTGGCTTCTACCTCTGGATCAACTTTGCAGGATAAGGCCCCTTTCACACGGGGCGAGTATTCCCCGCGGATGCGATGCGTGAGTTGAACGCATTGCACCCGCACTGAATCCTGACCCATTCATTTCTATGGGGCTGTGCACACGAGCGGTGATTTTCACGCATCACTTGTGCATTGCGTGAAAATCGCAGCATGATCCTCTTTGTGCGTTTTTCACGTAACGCAGGCCCCATAGAAATAAATAGGGTTGTGTGAAAATCGCAAGCATCCGCAAGCAAGTGCGGATGCGGTGCGATTTTCACGCGCGGTTGCTAGGTGACGATCGGGATGGGGACCCGATCATTATTATTTCCCCTTATAACATGGTTATAAGGGAAAATAATAGCATTCTGAATACAGAATGCATAGTAAAATAGGGCTGGAGGGGTTAAAAAAAAAAAAAAAAAAAAATTTAACTCACCTTAGTCCACTTGTTAGCACAGCCGGCATCTATTCTGTCTTTATCTTTGATGACGTCACTACGCTTATCACATTAACCATCACCATGGTGATGGATCATGTGATGGACCATGTGATGAACGCAGTGATGTCATCAAAGGTCCTATTGCTCACAGATGAAGACAGAAGAGATGCCGGCTGCGCGAACAAGTGGATTAATGAGTTAAATTTTTTATTTTTATTTTTTTTAACCCCTCCAGCACTATTGTACTATTCATTCTGTATTCAGAATGCTATTATTTTCCCTTATAACCATGTTATAAGGGAAAATAATACAATCTACACTACAACTAACCCAAACCTGAACTTCTGTAAAGAAGTTCGGGTCTGGGTACCACAGTCGGTTTTTTATCACGCGCGTGCAAAACACATTGCACCCGCGCGACAAAAACTGAACATCGGAACGCAATCGCAGTCAAAACTGACTGCAAATGCGTTCCTACTCGCGCGGGTTTGCTGCAATGCATCGGGACGCATCTGGACCTAATCCGGACACACCCGTGTGAAAGAGGCCTAAGAGACTGAACTGGATGGACGGATGTCTTTTTTTTTTTTTAACAGAGAGGCTTCATACATATGGCCTCTGACATGAACACCATATTAATTAGTGCATTTATGCTAGAAAACACTGACTATTCTGTCAGTAACTAATTACCGATCATTTATTCAATATACTAAATATATATATTTGCCGCTATGCAATATGCACCAGTGCTACTTACCAATATAGTCTTCAGCTCCATCATAAAGCTGCTTAGATTTGGACTGTGCTGCAACCTCTTTAGGGGGAAAAATAAGGAAATAAAATGTAAAAATGCATTTGCATTACAAACAAGCATTGTACATAACTGTAGGCACACAAAGTATAATTGCTACTAAGAGCCCGTGGCCAGTATTTGCCCCAAACACCATAAACTGCTCTGCCCACATCTCAGTGTCCCATCAATAGGGTACAAATCACTGGTGTAAAGTAGAACTGGCTTAGTTGCCCATAGCAACCAATCAGATTCCCCCCTTTCATTTTCCAAAGGAGCTGTCAAAAATGAAAGGAGGAATCTGATTGGTTGCTATGGGCAACTAAGCCAGTTCTACTTCACACCAGTTTGATAAAGTTCATATTTATTTCATTTAGTCCCTACAGTTCATTGTAAGACCAGTAATGGGAAAACACCTCTCCAATAACGGCATGCAATGGTATTGGGGAATGGCGACACATACCTGTGGATCATGTCCAAATTTAAGTTGTATGTCTTTGTTGGAAACCAGAATACGCTGAGGAAACCCACACAAACTCCATGCAGACACTGTCCCTTGGTCAGATTCGAACCCACAACCTCAGCAAGCCACCAGTGCTAACCAGCGAGCCACCGTGCTGCTCTGCAAAAAGACTCCATGACAATACCATGCAGATTTGATCCAATTTCAGGCGCTAGTTTTGGCCATGGTGCGGCTGCTGCATGTTGTCTCACATGGCTTGTACAGAGGCTGGGCCGCTGCAGAATATGGCAATGCAAAGAGAGAAATTTGTTTTTTTCCAAAGTTTTTATTTTTTTCAGTTATAAAAAGCAAAAAAGTAAACTAAAAAACATACCGTACATATGTGGTATTGTTCTAATTGTGCAATCAAACTGACCCGGAGCACGAAAGTAACAGGTCAGTTTTACCGCACCAAAACCCATAAAACTATGGAGGATTTTTTTTTTTTTTTTATTCCACCCCATTTGGAATTGTATTCCCGCTTCCCACTACATTATATGCAACTGGTAATGGTGCCATTAGAAAGTGCAACTTGTCCCACAAAAAAACTGTCTGTCCTACGGCTATGTGAATGGAAAAATACAAAAGTTATGGCTTTGGGAAGGCTGGGAGTAAAAAAAAAAAATTTAAAAATATAAATAAAATGAACAAAAAGATTGAAAATCGTCTGGTCCTAAAAGGGTTAATGGCATGTTCAGGATTAGAAAAACATGGCTGCTTTCTTCCAAAAACATACCTGTCCATGGCTTGTGTCTGGTCCTGCAGCTCAGCTGCATTGAAGTAAATAGAGCCGCGTTGCAAACCGCACGCCCCCCACGGAAGGTATGGTGCCGTTTTTGGAAGAAAGAAGCTGTTTTTCTAATTTCAGACAAACCCTTTACAGGGGTTTGTCAGGTGTCTAAAGGCTCATGCACATGAACGCATTTTCTTTCCGTGTCCGTTCCGTTTTTTTTGCGGACCGTATGCGGAACCATTAATTTCAATGGGCTTGCAAAAAAAAAAAAGGAAGTTACTCTGTGTGCATTCTGTTTCCGTATATCCGTATTTCCATTCCGTAAAAAAATAGAACATGTCCTATTATTAGCCGCATTCCGGACAAGGATATTCTATCAGGGGCCAGCTGTTCTGTTCCGCAAAATACGGAATGCACACGGACGTCATCTGTATTTTTTGCGGATCCGTTTTTTTAACCTATACTCAGGATAAGTCATTAATACCTGATCTGCGGGGCTCCAACACCCAGCACCCACTAAGCAGCTGTTTCAAGAGGCCGCAGCCTTCTCACAGCATACCAGAAGTCTGCCCATTACCCCTGATGAAGCCAGATTAGCTGGCGAAACATGTTGGGGGGCGGAATTTAGGTTTTCATTTGCTGTACTCCTTTGACGTTAGACTGCAATCTGTGTGCTTGATGCAATAGCACTTAGTGTGAACAGGTCTGTTCCACAATTTACACCCCAATTGTGGGGGATATTAGATATCAAGCACAGTGCAATACCCTAGCGAATACAGCAGGGGCAGTGCGGGTCAGTGCACCCCCGGCCTGTATATTTACGCTTCATACCAGTCATTAACAGCATCTATATATGGGGTACAGCCAGTTTTAACCTCTCAGCTAGCTCACTTGTCATATTCTTTCACTTGTTTTAATAAAGAAGTAAAAGTTAAGTTTTAGTGTCTGGGACAAGAGTGGTTAGTAGCCGGTTAGTGAAAACCCTTCCCAGATAGGGTCCTCTGTAGAAACTGTCTCACAGCATACCAAGCACAGTACTGTCCATTGCATAGTGGCTGTGCTTGGTATTGCAGTTCATCCCCATTCACTTGAATAGGATTGAGCTGCGCTTAGAAAGAGGCCTCAGCTCCATGGGCTCTTCAATGCTCTGGATGTGTCGCGTGTGCATTGCGGGAAACTCGCGCGAGTAGGCACACAATTGCAGTCAGTTTTGACTGCGTTCCGATGTTCCGTTTTTTTTCGCGCGAGTGCAATGCGCTTTGCACGCGCGTGAGAAAAAACTAAATGTGGTACCCAGAACCGAACCCGGACTTCTTCACTGACGTTCGTGTTTGGGTTAGGTGTTCTGTAGATTTTATTATTATTCTTAATACAGAATGCTTACTAAAAATGTGGATTAAGGCAGCCGGCATAGTCTTCTTGCTACTTCTTTCAGGACCTGCAAAAGGACCTTTGATGACGTCATCGCGCTCACCAACGTGGGGAGCGTGGTGACGTCAGCGCAGGTCCTGCTGAATGAAAATAGAAATCTTCTATCTTCATTCAGCAGAACCTGCGCTGATGTGGTGAGCGCGGTGACATCATCAAAGGTCCTTTTGCAGGTCCTGAAAGAAGAAGCAAGAAGATGATGCCGGCTGTGCGATCAATTGGATGAGGCGAGTTAATTTTTCTTATTTTTTAACCCCTTAATCCACATTTTAGTAAGCATTCTGTATTAAGAATGCTATTATTTTCCCTTATAACCATGTTATAAGGGAAAATAATACAGTGAATACACTTTAACGGGGTCCGGGGTTGCTTTCATCCCTATCATCTCCTAGCAACCATGCGTGAAAATCGCACCGCATCCGCACTTGCTTGCGGAAGCTTGCAATTTTCACGCAGACCCATTCATTTCTATGGGGCCTGCGTTGCGTGAAAATCACCGCTCATGTGCACAGCCCCATTGAAGTGTATGGGTCCGGATTCAGTGCGGGTGCAATGCGTTCACCTCACGCATTGAACCCGCACGGAATTCTCGCCCGTGTGAAAGAGGCCTTACAGTCCTGACAGGGTGAACCAAGAAGTGCTCGTCAGCACTGTAAGAGAGAGAAGTCAGATAAGACTCGTTGCCCTGCCCTCCCCTGCCTTCTGCCCAGGACTAACAGGTTTCTTTCCTAACATGAAACAAGAAAAGACATCTGTAACAAGACATCAATTTATAGAGGACCTAACTGAGGTCTACTTTCACACTTGCGCTAGCCGGGTCCGGCAGGTTGTTCCGGTAAGTGAACAGCCCACCAGATCCGTACTAACGCTAGCCCATGTGTGCCGCCGAAAGTCCGCTCTGGCCCCATTCACTATAATGGGGACGGATCGGAGTCCGGCTGCGGCAAAGCAAACATGCCGAGAGGCGGCCGGACAAAAACTGCAGCAAGCAGGCGGCACACATGGGCTAGCGTTAGTACGGATCCGGCAGGCTGTTCCTCTGCCGGACCCTGCTAGCACAAGTGTAAAAGTTGCCTTACTCCAGTCACAGGATGGATATGAAGTCCATGAATCTCCTTCACTATACAGACACCATTGAGAAGGGTCACTTAGACAACCCTACATGCTTCTGAGAGAAGTGCTGCTCAGTTGCTTTACCAGTGGGATGGCCGCGACATGTGCTGTGCCCAAGTATCGCAGTCTAGCAGGACTGCTATAGGAATGAATGAGGTCACAGTGAGACTCACATATTTGCCGGGAGACGCAAAAAAAATCCAATAGTGTTGGATTGTTTTGCTATTTGCATACGCAGAAAACGTGCAGGTAGCGTTAGGAACCCATTCATTCCTATGGCAGCCCAGATACACTGCAATCTTTGGTTGCACAACAGCTGTTGCGGCCAAAATCGGCAGGTAGACGTATCCTTATGGCGAAGAGAAACCACAACTCATCTACAGGTTCCCAAAACACATGCAAAATCAAGAACACATCCCTTAACACCTAGAAATAACAAGACCACCCTTGCAGAAAAGAAATGTGGTTGTGCAGTTTGACCAATCATGACTCCACCACAGTGACACAGAGTCATCATCTATCTCCTCCATCGTCTCATACAAGTAGCTCGTTTTAAGTTTGGAGCTGAAATCCTCTTTCCCATATGCAGCACTTTTTCTTCCATGTGTGGGTAAGTATAATGAGAAGACACTTTTTGGCACTTGACGAAAGGTCAGATACATAAATGTCTACTCCCCAGAGGGCGACATTCAGAGCACACCTGATCTGGGTAATGGGAACGGAGAATGGGAAGAGGTCCCTGACTTACAGTAACTGAGATCAACATGAAAGGTATGCAAGAGCTAAAATGAAACATAAGGAAATATATATCTGTAACTTTTTAGCTGCGGTGTCTTTCTCAAGTTATTCTGAAGTGTCGGCAAGTCTTCTACGTGTCAAGCTTCTGCCTCACTTCCAGCCACAGTTGAACAAAACTAGAAATAATGGTTTGCACATAAAATCTCATGAAATTCCAATCTTTCCCAGACGGCACACAGGCTGCTATTAAACCTGCATAGGTACCTTCAAAATATCATTTTCTTATGGATTCGACAAGACGGAGCTTTAGAAAACAATTGTTGTGTACCTGCTTCAGGAGGTGCAGATATCCATGCAGAACGTTCTTCAGTTGCCAACTGCACTCTAACCTGTGGGGACGTAGGAAATCAGATGAATTAAAGAACAGGAAGGCCATTTCCACATGAGTGTTCTGGAGGAAAACCTGCTCTTTGTGGGTCCAACACTGCTCCTCCCTCCAAACTCATGACCGCGGGTCTACTGTACTTGAATCATTCTGTGAGTACAGTATTCTAGACCCGTGGTCAGGCAAGGACTGACACCATCATACTGTAGATCATTATGAAGCTCGGTCAGAGGAGCCGGCATCACATTATGTGCGAGTTCGGTTCGGAAAATGTAGCCATCACACAAAGTGTTTCCCAGATCCAACACATTCAAGTGAAACTGCCCTAAGGCCTCTTGCTCACGACCATATGCCCTCTGAGATATACGGTCAGTGAGCCGGCCATATGTCCCGAAGCGGCATTGATCGTGCGCACGGGAGCGCACATCATCATAGATTACAATGATGCTGTGCACGTCGGGCCGCCCGCAGGGCTCATGTGATCTTATGAGTGCGGGACAATAGCCCTGCGGGCGGCCCGAAGTCCACGGCATCTTTGTAATCTATGATGCTGTGTGCTCCTGTGCGCACGATCAATGCAGCTCCGGGACATATGGCCCGCTCACGGACCGTGTATCTCGGAGGGCATACGATCATGGGCAAGAGGCCTAAGTGACATAGAAAGGCTCTGATCACATCACCATTGAGCCCCCTATGGATGGGCATACACTGTGTGCACAATTATTAGGCAAATTGTAATTGATGAAAATGTGTGTTATTATTGAACAAATACAGTGCTCTCGGTGAAACCAAAATGTTAATAAACCTAAAACTTGAATATTTGAGAAAGTAAAAGTGAGGTTTGGGCTTTCTTAGGAGAACATCTATGTGTGAGCAGAATTATAATATAACTATAAAGGAAAGCCCTGTCTAGTGTGTAAAGGCTGACAGATCCTATTCAAGTGAACGGGAGCTAAGCTGCAGAAAACACCAGTGTCGGAAACACGCAGGGGCAGATTCGCCACCTTTGTAGCATGAAAAAGTTTGCGACTTTTTCACCTATGCTGGTGTAGATGACCAGCATAGGCGAACAGAATGCCGGATGCTGCGTAAGCCTCGTCATAAATTTGGCTCAGCATCTGGCAGCACGCCTGGTTATGATACACCGGCGTACGCCGCCGCTCTATGAGGAATCTGCCCCCTCAGTGTATGAAGCTTTCTGCTTCCGGGTTCGTCCACTGTTTAGTGCCTGGCCACAGACCGAAAAAAAAAAATCACTAAGCTGATTGGAGGGTGTAGCGGTTGTCCAAACCTTAGGATAGGCGATCACTATCTGATTGGGAGAGATCCGCACCCTGCACCCACACTGATCAGCTGTTCTCCCAGAACTACACGGCTCCGTACTTTGTGCGGCTGTTGGAGCTTCAGTACTGCAGTAAATGGGAGCAGAAATGCAGCAACCGGCTCCACCCACTGCACAACGGAAAAAGCTGTGCCGTTCCGGTGCCAACTCCCACTACTGTAGAGCAGCTGACTGGCGGGGGGTACGGGTGTTCGGCCCCGGCGATAAGACAATGAAGGCAAACCCATCATCTGTAAAGGGTTGGCAAAACCATAACAGCTATTTGCCATCCAAGTCTGGATTGTATACTTATACCCTTCGTAGCTATACTTTTTACATTATGGAAAAATGCACTCTGAAACACTGAGCGGTGTACCTGGCATTTTGTAGTTTTAAATCTGTCGGCAAAATGATCCTGAGTCGAAAGTCCTTTTCCTATTAGAGGGGGAAAAAAACAAGCTAATCAAATAAGAAAAACACATTAAAAAAAACAAAAAACAAAAAGCACTTCTAACAAGAGGATCAGCAATGTGCGCACAATGTGCATCACTTCATCACAGGCTAGCACAAAAGATGAAGAAAACATAATACCGCTAAATATAAATGTGCCTGTATTAAAGAACAGTGTCATGTCATGGGCAAGCTCTCCGTTCAATATTACATGTATGCGCTCTATTCAGAGAAGATTCATTTCATTGTGGAGCTGAAAAGAAGAGGCTCTTACTTTTGTATAAAACAGTTGCTACAATAACGAGAGTAAAAAAAATACCTAGGACCTAAACTTGAAAATCACTGCCTCTTAAAGGGCCTCTGCTCATCTGTGTGCACACAGCTGTATTACCTCTGGGTGGTACACATGTTACTGTACCTCTATATGGCTCAGATATTATATTCTATATCAGGAAGGCTCAACCTGTGGCCCTCCAGCTGTTGCAAAACTACAACTCCCAGCATGCCCGGACAGCTTACAGCTATCAGCCTACAGCAGGGCATGATGGGAGTTGTAGTTTTGCAACAGCTGGAGGGCCGCAGGTTGAGCATGCCTGTTCTATATGAATCCAACAGAACAGGTGCGTACTGGTCCTAGGATATTTGACGCAAATCACATGACTGCCACAGCCAACGGCTGGCCATGGTGGACACGTGTCAGGTCACTGGATCACATGCCACGCTGGGGAGTGGTCTGTAAAAAGCACAACAAAGATGGATAACCCCTTTAACCTCTGTGCAGGTTTTCTGGATGTAATGTTATGGTCACATTTGTGACAGCAGCCCCTGTCACGGTGTCCGATCCTGATGGAGTGCACTGATTGGTACCTCGAAGGGTACTTTTAGGGTACTTTCACACTTGCGGCAGGACGGATCCGACAGGCTGTTCACCATGTCGGATCCGTCCTTCCGCTATTTCGCCGTGCCGCCGCTCCGTCCCCATTGACTATAATGGGGATGGAGGCGGAGCTCCGGCGCAGCACGGCGAAAGCCGCCGGACTAAAAAGTCGGACATGCAGGACTTTTTAGTCCGGCGGCTTTCGCCGTGCTGCGCCAGAGCTCCGCCCTCATTATAGTCAATGGGGACGGAGCGGCGGTCCAGCGAAATAGCGGAAGGACGGATCCGACAGAGTGAACAGCCTGTCGGATCCCTCCTGCCGCAAGTGTGAAAGTAGCCTTACACAGGGTTTTGTTACGCTTTTTGCCACGGATCCACACTGCAGATCAATCTACACCGTGGATTTATTTTGCAGCACATGATTTAAATTGAACTTAAAACCCCATCCCCTTTGCCGTTACTGTAAAATGCTGCGCACTTACCGCACAGCAAATCCTCATCGTTTCAGTCCCCTGCGGCATGCACTCTTATAAAGACGGGCTCTCGGGCACTGATTATAGGTGAGGCTGTGTATTCTAATTGGCACACTTTACAAGAGGAACCTACTGGCACTGCGTGCTAAGTGTGGGAAATGCTTATTACAGGGGGGGGGGTTTAGCGCTGTTAGGGCGCGTGTAAACGTTGTAGATTACACACGGTTTTTCCGTGTGGATTGTTGTGTCGTAATAAAGTCCAAGCAAAGTGAATGGGATTAGACAAATCTCATGTACACTTAGCGGATGTTGACCTGCCGTATGGAGTTTAACATCTGCAACTTATCAGTTGCAAGGGTGAAAACCGACGAAAATCCGCACCAAAAACTGCACTGGGCGCAGGTAACCTTAGGAATGTTCAGATTGAGGATTATGACCACGCATCCCATGGCAGAAACCGCTGCCCTGTGGTTTCTACCATCAGTTTCCATAAGGACCCGCTCTAGGCTTAGCCGCGAGCAGGCTTCAGTTGCAGCTTTGGGTTCGCACGGTAACCACGCCAAGAACGGACCCCGAATTTCTGGATGCGGTCTTAAAAATTGCACGACAAAAACCCTGGGCCACATGAGCTGCAGCATGGCCTCCCGTTGAAAACAATGGGAGGCGGTTTCAGCGCAGATCCGGCACAGTTTTCCCCACAGAATCTGCACCCAAAATCCTCCATCTGATCATGCCCTTAAGGGCTCGTTCACACGAACGTGTGATGCCCATTTTCGTATTGCAGACTGCATTTGTGGATCCGCACTACACGGGCACCGTTCCGTGCCCATTCCGCATTACGGATGCGAATCCATTCATTTTAATGGGTCCACAAATCCGGAGATGCGGAACTAAAGAACGGAACACTACAGAATGCCTTCTGGAGTTCCGTTCCGCGCTTCCGCACCGCAAAAAGATAGAACTTGCTCTATCTTTTTGCGGAACGGAAGGATCGTGGACCGATCAAGTGAATGGGTCTGCGATCCCCATGCGCCTGCCCCACGGACGATGCACGTGCATTACGTTCGTGTGAACGAGCCCTAACCCTTAGGATACCACAGTCTGTTTTTATTTTTCTTCCCGATCTTCCTGGAGCCATAACTTTTTTATTTTTTCCGTTCACATATCCATACGACGGCTTGTTTTTTGCAGGACAAGTTGCACTTTATCATGCCACCATTTAATATGACATACAAAGTATTCCAAATGGGGTGGAACTGGAAAAAAAAAATTTAAAATCCCTCCACCGTTTTAAGGGTTTTTCAAGGTTAGATGCCGAGATCACGGCGTGTAAAGGCTTTATTGACCGCGATCGGCATCACTGCCATCATTACTGATAAGAACGCTGTAAAATAATAATTACCACCAAGACAATTTAGTCAAGTACCACTGGCCTCAATAAAAATCACGGACATGGGGAAAAAGTTGCCCATTGATACAGACCATACAGAAAGTTCTAGACTATTGGCACCAGGCAGGTGGACAGCCTGGGGGAGTGGTCAGCCGCTATGGGCGTGGCCTATGGACACGTCAGGGCTCATCTGCATTCTCAGCGCTATCCCTCTGTAGCACGCACACTGACGGCCAGCAGTTCCCGGTACACAGCCATCTACCTGCGCCCTGATGAAGCCATCGTACACTCTCCCGCGCAGGTCCTGGGGTAGGAGCAGCGGGCACTGACTGAACACGCCCTCACACATCCCGCCGCCTTCACCTCAACAGGAACACGAAAGGACGGGCTCGGTCACGCGCTCTAGAAGGGCGGGGCTTACTGCGCGTGCGCCTATGTGGAGGGAGGGGCTGTGAGGAGGAGGAGGCGCGCGCTTCCCTCGCTGGAACTGACGGCGGTGACAGGAGAATGAGCGGGAAACACTCAGTGAGAGGGACAGATATGGAGAAGGCGGCGACAGACATGTGCTGTTGTATCAGCATGTAGGGAAAAACAGATTTTTTTTTTTGTATAGGAGTCGGCTGTACTTTCTGCCGCCACAGTATAGGACTGTTCTAATCGGGTGTATGACGGACCAAAGAGGGAAACAATGTGCAGCGCACAACGTGGCACTTTTTTTTTCCTGCACTAGGCCACGCCTCTAGCTCCGCCCAAAACATAACTGCACCTAATCCCAACCAGTCCTCTTAAAGGGAGTCTTTCACCTAATCTGAGTGATTTAGACGGCTCCGATCAGTAAGTCCAGTTTCCTTGATTTATTCTTTACAGATATCTTTGACCCTCATTACAATGTTACCTTTGTTTTCTGTGTCCCTCGTCCAGATATTGAAAAACACTTTTTAAATGTATGCAAATCAACTTCTGAAGGTGCCCAGGGGCAGTGTTACTGGGCGATGTGCCCAGAAAAACACTCCTCTTACAGCCCTCTGGCCCGCCCTTCTGTCGTATTATTACATCGCCCAGTAACGCCGCCCCTGGGCACCTTCAGAAGTTCATTTGCATACGTTTAAAAAAAAAAAAATTTCAATATCTGGACGAGGGACACAGAAAACAAAGGTAACATTGTAATGAGGGTCAAAGTGTCTATAACCTAATCGGAGCGGTCTAAAACGCTCAGATTAGGTGAAAAACTCCCTTTAACCTCTTAAAGGAAACCTGTCACCATGATTTTGCGCATAGAGCTGGGGACATGGGCTGCTAGATGGCCCCAGGTCCCACAGCTCTCCGCACTTTTATTGTGTTAAAAAACCGTTTTGAGTGATATGCAAATTACCTGATATGAGTCCTGTAGCCGGAGATGAGTCAAGCGGAAAGGAGCCCAGCACCGCCCCGCGTCCTCCGAATCTCCTCCTTGCCGGCTGACGTCACAGAGCTGGAGCGCCGAAATCTCGCGATGCGCGAGCTAGCGCATGCGCAGTGTCGGCATCATGTTCATTCCCTGTGCTGGCATCAGCACAGGGAACGAACTACGCATGCGCTAGCTCGCGCATCTCGAGATTTCGGCGCTCCAGCTCTGTGACGTCAGCCGGCAAGGAGGAGATTCGGAGGACGCGGGGCGGTGCTGGGCTCCTTTCCGCTTGACTCATCTCCGGCTACAGGACTCATATCAGGTAATTTGCATATCACTCAAAACGGTTTTTTAACACAATAAAAGCGCAGAGAGCTGTGGGACCTGGGTACTGCAGATGAGCTAGTGGCCATCTAGCAGCCCATGTCCCCAGCTCTATGCGCAAAATCATGGTGACAGGTTTCCTTTAAGGACCCAGGACGTACAGGTACGCCATGAAGTCCTGGTACTTCAGTTGCGGCGGGCGGTCGGAGGTGCCATCGGGTCCCCGTGCGGCTGTAATGGGGACCCGATGGCATGGAAGGCAACGCGATGCATTCCTTAGGCATCGCCGCTGCCTTCCAGTGAATAGCCTATGAGATCCAGCCCCCGTGATCTCACAGACAGGAAGCTGTATGAGTAATACACACAGTATTACTCATACAGCCAACAGCAAGCGATCAAAAAGGCGTATGCCCACCAAAATAGTACCAATCTAACCGTCACCTCATCCCGCAAAAAATGAGACCCTACCTAAGATAATTACCCAAAAACTATGGCTCTCAGAATATGGAGACACTAAAACATGATTATTTTTTTGGTTCAAAAATTATATTATTGTGTAAAACTTACACAAATAAAAAAAGTATACATATTATGTATCGCCGCGTCCGTAATAACATGCTCTATAAAAATATCACATGACCTAACCCCTCAGGTGAATACCGTAAAAAAAAAGTGTAAAAAAAGCAATTTTCTTTGTCACCTTACATCACAAAAAGTGTAATAGCAAGCGATCAAAAAGTCACACGCACCCCAAAATAGTGCCAATCAAACCGTCATCTCATCCCGCAAAAATCATACCCTACCCAAGATAATCGCCCAAAAACGGAAAAAAACTATGACTCAGAATATGGAGACCCTAAAACATGATTTTTTTTTTGTTTAAAAAATGAAATCCTTGTGTAAAACTTACATAAATAAACAAAATAGTATACATATTAGATATTGCCGCGTCCATGACAACCTGCTCTATAAAAATATCACATGATCTAACTTGTCAGATGAATGTTGTAAATAACAAAAAAAAAACGCTGCCAAAACAGCTATTTCTTGTTACCTTGCCTCGCAAAAAGTGTAATCTAGAGCAACCAAAAATCATATGTACCCTAAACTAGTACCAACAATACTGCCACCCTATCCCGTAGTTTCTAAAATGGGGTCACTTTTTTGGAGTTTCTACTCTAGGGGTGCATCAGGGGGGCTTCAAATGGGACATGGTGTCAAAAAACCAGTCCATCAAAATCTGCCTTCCAAAAACCGTATGGCATTCCTTTCCTTCTGCGCCCTGCCGTGTGCCCGTACAGCGGTTTACGACCACATATGGGGTATTTCTGTAAACTACAGAAAGGGCCATAAATATTGAGTTTGGTTTGGCTGTTAACCCTTGCTTTGTGACTGGAAAAAAAATTATTAAAATGGAAAATCTGCCAAAAAAGTGAAATTTTGAAATTGTATCTCTATTTTCCATTAATTCTTGTGGAACACCTAACAAAGTTAGTAAAATCAGTTTTAACCACCTCCGGACCGCTTGTACGCACAGACGCGTCCTGGAGGTGGTTGATTCATTCCTCCTGGACGCGCCGGCGCGTCCTCTCGCGAGACACGAGATTTCCTGTGAACGCGCGCACACAGGCGCGGAAGGTAAGAGAGTGGATCTCCAGCCTGCCAGCGGCGATCGTTCGCTGGCAGGCTGGAGATGTGATTTTTTTTAACCCCTAACAGGTATATTAGACGCTGTTTTGATAACAGCGTCTAATATACCTGCTACCTGGTCCTCTGGTGGTCCCCTTTGTTTGGATCGACCACCAGAGGACACAGGTAGCTCAGTAATATGTTGCACCAAGCACCACTACACTACACCCCCCCCCCCTGTCACTTATTAACCCCTTATTCCAGGGCTCGACAAATCCCAGGCGCCAGGTCGCCATGGCGACCAGGAATTTAGTCCTGGCGCTTGGGTATTTGTCAGCCCGTTTTCAAAGGTGCCCGGGCGATGGGTGCGGAGCTGCCGTTCTGTCCGGAGGCAGCACCGTTTGAAACAGCTCCGTCACAGCACACAATAGCAGAGACGCTGGCAGCAGGAAGGGGAGGGGCTCGGGAGGAGTGTAATCTGATCCTAGAGTGGAAGCTGCTTCTGCCAGCCCCTCCCCGCCCACCAACCAATCAGAGCTGAGGCAAGGCAAGCACCAGCAGCTCTGAGCCGTCTGTACAGGGAGTTAGAATAGAAATGAATCGAATGAGTCACAAGTTAAAAGAATCTAAAGATCCGACTTATAGAGACTCATTCGATTCATTGAGTTAAAAGAACAGTCAGTCAGACTCTAGAACAGTTTACACTGAGGCTGTGCTGATGCTTTTGCAGCAGTGATGTGACAGTGACAGGACACAGTTCAGATTACAGTGTGAATTAACCCTTTAGGATCAAATTGACTTCTCAAGGAGATCTATATGTTAAAGGCATCCCTTCTTCTGTCTCATTCAGTAGCTATAGAACTAAGGCTACTTTCACACTTGCGGCAGGATGGATCTGGCAGGCGGTTCACCCTGTCGGATTCGTCCTTCCGCTGTTTCGCCGGACCGCAGCTCTGTCCCTATTGACTATAATGGGGGCAAAGCTCTGGCGCAGCACGGCAGTGCATGGTAAAAGTACTGCATGTCCAACTTTTTAGTCCGGCGGCCTCTCACCGCGAACTGCCATGCTGCGCCGGGGCTCCACCCCCGTCCCCATTATAGTCAATAGGGTCCGGGGACGGAGCGGAGGTATATGTAACATGGTATACAGCATTATTGGGGGGGCTCTATGGAGAAGTGGGGGGGGCACTATGCGGGCACCTACTGGGGGCTTTATGACGCGGCTCCGCCTGGCTCCTAACTTTTTTAGCTGGCTCCTAGATTCCAAGGAAATTTGTCAAGCCCTGCCTTATTCACCCCTGATCACCCCATCTAGACTCCCTCATTACCCCCCTGTCATTGATTACCCCCCTGTAAAGCTCTATTCAGACGTCCGCATGATTTTTACGGATCCACTGATAGATGGATCGGATCCGCAAAACGCATACGGACGTCTGAATGGAGCCTTACAGGGGCGTGATCAATGACTGTGGTGATCACCCCATATAGACTCCCTGATTACCCCCCTGTCATTGATTACCCCCCTGTCATTGATCACCCCCCTGTAAAGCTCCATTCAGACGTCCGCATGATTTTTACAGATCCACTGATAGATGGATCGGATCCGCAAAACGTATATGGACGTCTGAATGGAGCCTTACAGGGGCGTGATCAATGACTGTGGTGATCACCCCATATAGACTCCCTGATCACCCCCCTGTCATTGATCACCCCCCTGTAAAGCTCCATTCAGACGTCCGCATGATTTTTACGGATCCACTGATAGATGGATCGGATCCGCAAAACGCATACGGACGTCTGAATGGAGCCTTACAGGGGCGTGATCAATGACTGTGGTGATCACCCCATATAGACTCCCTGATTACCCCCCTGTCATTGATTACCCCCCTGTCATTGATTACCCCCCTGTCATTGATTACCCCCCTGTCATTGATCACCCCCCTGTAAAGCTCCATTCAGACGTCCGCATGATTTTTACGGATCCACTGATAGATGGATTGGATCCGCAAAACGCATACGGACGTCTGAATGGAGCCTTACAGGGGCGTGATCAATGACTGTGGTGATCACCCCATATAGACTCCCTGATCACCCCCCTGTCATTGATTACCCCCCTGTCATTAATCACCCCCCTGTAAAGCTCCATTCAGACGTCCGCATGATTTTTACGGATCCACTGATAGATGGATCGGATCCGCAAAACGCATATGGACGTCTGAATGGAGCCTTACAGGGGCGTGATCAATGACTGTGGTGATCACCCCATATAGACTCCCTGATCACCCCCCTGTCATTGATCACCCCCCTGTAAAGCTCCATTCAGACGTCCGCATGATTTTTACGGATCCACTGATAGATGGATCGGATCCGCAAAACGCATACGGACGTCTGAATGAAGCCTTACAGGGGCGTGATCAATTACTGTGGTGATCACCCCATATAGACTCCCTGATCACCCCCCTGTCATTGATTACCCCCCTGTCATTGATTACCCCCCTGTCATTGATTACCCCCCTGTCATTGATCACCCCCCTGTAAAGCTCCATTCAGACGTCCGCATGATTTTTACGGATCCACTGATAGATGGATCGGATCCGCAAAACACATACAGGCGTCTCCCTGGAGCCTTCCAGGGGGGGGTGATCACCCCATATAGACTCCCTGATCACCCCCCTGTCATTGATCACCCCCCCTGTCATTGATGACCCCCCCTGTCATTGATCACCCCCCCTGTCATTGATCACCCCCCTGTCAGGCTGCATTCAGATGTCCGTATGATTTTTACGGATCCACGGATACATGGATCGGATCTGCAAAACACATACGGACATCTGAATGGAGCCTTATAGGGGGGTGATCAATGACAGGGGGGTGATCACCCCATATAGACTCCCTGATCACCCCCCTGTCATTGATCACCCCCCTGTCATTGATCACCCCCCTGTCATTGATCACTCCCCCTGTAAGGCTCCATTCAGACATTTTTTTGGCCCAAGTTAGCGGAAATTATTTTTTTTTTCTTACAAAGTCTCATATTCCACTAACTTGTGTCAAAAAATAAAATCTCACATGAACTCACCATACCCCTCACGGAATCCAAATGCGTAAAATTTTTTTAGAGATTTATATTCCAGACTTCTTCTCACGCTTTAGGGCCCCTAGAATGCCAGGGCAGTATAAATACCCCATATGTGACCCCATTTCGGAAAGCAGACACCCCAAGGTATTCCGTGAGGGGCATATTGAGTCCATGAAAGATTTAAATTTTTGTCCCAAGTTAGCGGAAAGGGAGACTTTGTGAGAAAAAAATAAATAAAATCAATTTCCGCTAGCTTGTGCCAAAAAAAAAAAAATTCTATGAACTCGCCATGCCCCTCATTGAATACCTTGGGCTGTCTTCTTTCCAAAATGGGGTCACATGTGGGGCATTTATACTGCCCTGGCATTCTAGGGGCCCTAAAGCGTGAGAAGAAGTCTGGGATCCAAATGTCTAAAAATGCCCTCATAAAAGGAATGTGGGCCCCTTTGCGCATCTAGGCTGCAAAAAAGTGTCACACATCTGGTATCGCCGTACTCAGGAGAAGTTGGGCAATGTGTTTTGGGGTGTCATTTTACATATACCCATGCTGGGTGAGATAAATATCTTGGTCAAATGCCAACTTTGTATAAAAAAATGGGAAAAGTTGTCTTTTGCCGAGATATTTCTCTCACCCAGCATGAGTATATGTAAAAAGACACCCCAAAACACATTGCCCAACTTCTCCTGAATACGGCGATACCACATGTGTGACACTTTTTTGCAGCCTAGATGGGCAAAGGGGCCCACATTCCAAAGAGCACCTTTCGGATTTCACAGGTCATTTACCTACTTACCACACATTAGGGCCCCTGGAAAATGCCAGGGCAGTATAACTACCCCACAAGTGACCCCATTTTGGAAAGAAGACACCCCAAGGTATTCCGTGAGGGGCATGGCGAGTTCCTAGAATTTTATATTTTTTGTCACAAGTTAGCGGAAAATGATGATTTTTTTTATTTTTTTATTTTCTCATTTTTTTATACAAAGTTGTCTTTTGCCAAGATATTTCTCTCACCCAGCATGGGTATATGTAAAATGACACCCCAAAACACATTCCCCAACTTCTCCTGAGTACGGAGATACCACATGTGTGACACTTTTTTGCAGCCTAGGTGGGCAAAGGGGCCCAAATTCTAAAGAGCACCTTTCGGATTTCACAGGGCATTTTTTACAGAATTTGATTTCAAACTCCTTACCACACATTTGGGCCCCTAGAATGCCAGGGCAGTATAACTACCCCACAAGTGACCCCATTTTGGAAAGAAGACACCCCAAGGTATTCGCTGATGGGCATAGTGAGTTCATGGAAGTTTTTCTTTTTTGTCACAAGTTAGTGGAATATGAGACTTTGTAAGAAAAAAAAAATCATCATTTTCCGCTAACTTGTGACAAAAAATAAAAAGTTCTATGAACTCACTATGCCCATCAGCGAATACCTTAGGGTGTCTACTTTCCGAAATGGGGTCATTTGTGGGGTGTTTGTACTGTCTGGGCATTGTAGAACCTCAGGAAACATGACAGGTGCTCAGAAAGTCAGAGCTGCTTCAAAAAGCGAATATTCACATTTTTGTACCATAGTTTGTAAACGCTATAACTTTTACCCAAACCATTTTTTTTTTTTTATCAAAGACATGTAGAACAATAAATTTAGAGCAAAATTTATATATGGATGTCGTTTTTTTTGCAAAATTTTACAACTGAAAGTGAAAAATGTCATTTTTTTGCAAAAAAATCGTTAAATTTCGATTAATAACAAAAAAAGTTAAAATGTCAGCAGCAATGAAATACCACCAAATGAAAGCTCTATTAGTGAGAAGAAAAGGAGGTAAAATTCATTTGGGTGGTAAGTTGCATGACCGAGCAATAAACTGTGAAAGTAGTGTAGTGCAGAATTGTAAAAAGTGGCCTGGTCTTTCAGGGTGTTTAAGCCATAGGGGCTGAGGTGGTTAAATACTTTGAGGGGTGTAGTTTCTAGAATGGGGTCATTTTTGGGTGGTTTCTATTATGTAAGCCTCACAAAGTGACTTCAGACCTGAACTGGTCCTTAAAAAGTGGGTTTTTGAAAATGTCTGAAAAATTTCAAGATTTGCTTCTAAACTTCTAAGCCTTGTAACATCCCCCAAAAAATAAAATATCATTGCCAAAATGATCCAAACATGAAGTAGACATATGGGAATGTAAAGTAATAACTAATTTTTTTAGGTATTACTATGTACACTGCTCAAAAAAATAAAGGGAACACTTAAACAACACAATGTAACTCCAAGTCAATCACACTTCTGTGAAATCAAACTGTCCACTTAGGAAGCAACATTGAGTGACAATCAATTTCACATGCTGTTGTGCAAATGGGATAGACAACAGGTGGAAATTATAGGCAATTAGCAAGACACCCCCAATAAAGAAGTGGTTCTGCAGGTGGTGATCACAGACCACTTCTCAGTTCCTATGCTTCCTGGCTGATGTTTTGGTCACTTTTGAATGCTGCCGGTGCTTTCACTCTAGTGGTAGCATGAGACGGAGTCTACAACCCACACAAGTGGCTCAGGTAGTGCAGCTTATCCAGGATGGCACATCAATGCGAGCTGTGGCAAGAAGGTTTGCTGTGTCTGTCAGCGTAGTGTCCAGAGCATGGAGGCGCTACCAGGAGACAGGCCAGTACATCAGGAGACGTGGAGGAGGCCGTAGGAGGGCAACAACCCAGCAGCAGGACCGCTACCTCCGCCTTTGTGCAAGGAGGAGCACTGCCAGAGCCCTGCAAAATGACCTCCAGCAGGCCACAAATGTGCATGTGTCTGCTCAAACGGTCAGAAACAGACTCCATGAGGGTGATATGAGGGCCCGACGTCCACAGGTGGGGGTTGTGCTTACAGCCCAACACCGTGCAGGACGTTTGGCATTTGCCAGAGAACACCAAGATTGGCAAATTCGTCACTGGTGCCCTGTGCTCTTCACAGATGAAAGCAGGTTCACACTGAGCACATGTGACAGACGTGACAGAGTCTGGAGACGCCGTGGAGAACGTTCTGCTGCCTGCAACATCCTCCAGCATGACCGGTTTGGCATTGGGTCAGTAATGGTGTGGGGTGGCATTTCTTTGGAGGGCCGCACAGCCCTCCATGTGCTCGCCAGAGGTAGCTTGACTGCCATTAGGTACTGAGATTAGATCCTTAAACCCCTTGTGAGACCATATGCTGGTGCGGTTGGCCCTGGGTTCCTCCTAATGCAAGACAATGCTAGACCTCATGTGGCTGGAGTGTGTCAGCAGTTCCTGCAAGACGAAGGCATTGATGCTATGGACTGGCCCGTCCGTTCCCCAGACCTGAATCCAATTGAGCACATCTGGGACATCATGTCTCGCTCTATCCACCAACGTCACGTTGCACCACAGACTGTCCAGGAGTTGGCAGATGCTTTAGTCCAGGTCTGGGAGGAGATCCCTCAGGAGACCGTCCGCCACCTCATCAGGAGCATGCACAGGCGTTGTAGGGAGGTCATACAGGCACGTGGAGGCCACACACACTACTGAGCCTCATTATGACTTGTTTTAAGGACATTACATCAAAGTTGGATCAGCCTGTAGTGTATTTTTCCACTTTAATTTTGAGTGTGACTCCAAATCCAGACCTCCATGGGTTGAAAAATTAGATTTCCATCTTTTGTTTTTGTGTGATTTTGTTGTCAGCACATTCAACTATGTAAAGAACAAAGTATTTCAGAAGAATATTTAATTAATTCAGATCTAGGATGTGTTATTTTTGTGTTCCCTTTATTTTTTTTGTGCAGTGTATTATAGAAGTAGCTAATGTCAGCCAGCCTAATATCCATTTTTCAGGTGGCAGAAACCCTTTAATGCCCCCACATAGTAATTATTTCCCCTTCATGCCACCTAACAGTATTTATGCCCACATTGTGCCCCCTCACAGAATTATGCCCAGCTGTTCCCCCAGTAATATGCCCAGCTATGTGCCCCAAGTAATATGCCCAGCTGTGTGCCCCCCAGTAATATGCCCAGCTGTGTGCCCCCCAGTAATATGCCCAGCTGTGTGCCCCCCAGTAATATGCCCAGCTGTGTGCCCCCCCAGTAATATGCCCAGCTGTGTGCCCCCCCCCCCAGTAATATGCCCAGCTGTGTGCCCCCAGTAATATGCCCAGCTGTGTGCCCCCCAGTAATATGCCCAGCCAGCTGTGTGCCCCCCAGTAATATGCCCAGCTGTGCCCCCCAGTAATATGCCCAGCTGTGTGCCCCCCAGTAATATGCCCAGCTGTGTCCTACCTAGTAATATGCCCAGCTGTGTGCCCCACAGGAATATGCCCAGCTGTGTGCCCCACAGGAATATGCCCAGCTGTGTGCCCCACAGGAATATGCCCAGTTATGTGCCCTTCACAGAAAGTAAAAAAAAAATAAACGCCACGTACTTAGGCCTCATGCACACGACCGTTGTTTGATTCCGCATCCGTTCCGCAAATTTTGACGTTCTGATGCGGACCCATTCATTTCTATGGAGCCTTAGAAATTGCAAATAGCCAACCGTTTTGTATCCGCGTCCGTGGTTCCCTTCCGCGGAAAAAATATAACCTGTCCTATTGTCTGCAAACAACTGTTTGCGGACCCATTTAAGTCAATGGGTCTGCAAAAAATATGGATGCACAACGGAAACCATCCGTATGTCATCCGCATCCGCATTTTTTGCGGATCAGTTGCCTGGCAACCTTTCTCCAAGACCTTTTGGCAATAAAATAAATAAATAAATTGTACAGGAAGTTCAAACGACCAGATTGGCAAGCCTTGTGTGGTGATTGCACATTTTGCAGAGTCTTCTTTTTGGCAGTCATTGCTTGTTATCTGTTCAAACCAAAAATGCCACGGTGGAATGTGGAAAAATTAATAAATCTGGTACAGGAAAGGCCCGAGCTGTGGGACGACTGGTCCCCTGTCTATCAGGATCGTGTTCTGGGAGAAAGTGGCCCGGCCCTTGAGGCCTGGCGAATGGGATAAGGCTGATCTCCGAGGTCGTGCTGAATTAGGTAAGTGCAAGCCATGTAGTTTTGGTGTTCTGCCCCTGTGTTGTCCCTAATGATTTTGCTAGTACTTCCATGAGTTCAGAATCATGTCCCTTTTGTGGTCAGGCTTAATTCTGTAGTGGTATGTCTATGTAGGGGTGTAGCTATATAGGGGAAGCGGCTGCTTTGCGGCCCTGACCCAGAAGTGGCCAAGCCAGGAGGAGGAGGACTAAAAGATTGTGTCAGGGCCCCCTCAACAGTATTACACAATGAAATTATATACAGTGACAGTATAGACAGTGTATAAAACGGATGGAACAGCTGCCGGGCCTGGTCTGAGAGAGTGATCTTTACTAGCTACAGGAATGGGGGCGGCATGAAAGGAAGGTGTAGCGAACAAATTACTGGGGGAGGGGGGCCCCATTCTCAAATTTGCTGTCGGGCCCAGTCATTTCTAGCTATGCCACTGTATACATGTTTTTTAGTTTTTGTCATGCACTTTTTACCAGACACCACTATGTTTTAATGGCTGTTCCGACCTTACCTACTGGCCACAGTCGTAATGTCTACCCAGCATGTGGTCTTTAGAGTTTTGGACACATGTGGCCTTGTTGGAATTGATAAGCAAACATCTGTCTAATTCCCATATTATAAAGTAGTCTTATTGAACATTAGGATACCCACACCTGCCCCACTGTACGATGAGCTGTGCAAGCTCCCCATTTGCCACTTTTTTTAAGCAATTTATTTGGCTTTTCATTTGTGGATGTTAGCTTACTTTGTTTTTTTCATAATTTTTATTGTTTGTTGCTTTCACAGTGAAGAACACCAAGACGAGGTGGAACAGCTGCAGGGACCAGTTTCGTCGGGAGCTGAATGAGGAGCAGCAGTGGGGATGGATCTTCCAAAAAGCGTCCATATTTGTATACGGAGCAACTTCGTTTTCTACGCCCTGTGATGGAGTTGAGGCTGTAAGTATTGTTTATTTAAACTTAAATGTATGGAACTGTATATGTCATTGTCCACAATGAGAATATATATATAGCAGACCTTTCTTCCAGGTTTGGTATGCTATCTATGATGTTGGTGGCGTATTTCAGATTGTTTTTGGTTGCTTTTACGACCCATTTTTGCGGGCAATATTTCATAATATGGCTGCACCATTGTTGTAACTCCTTTTTTTATTTAGGCACATAATCGTGCTGAGACATTGTTGGTAGTTCATTTCAAATTGTGTTAAAGGGGTTTTCTCATCTCAGACAATGGGGGCATATCGCTAGGATATGCCCCCATTGTCTTACAGGTGCATGTCCCACCGCTGGGACCCGCACCTATATCGCAAACGTAGCCCTGAAAGTGAAGGAGTGCGCATGTGCAGCCTCCCTCCATTCATTTCTAAGGGGCCGCATAAAATAGCTGAGCGCTGGCTTGGCTATTGCCGTCTGCCCCATATAAATGAATGGGAGCATGGGCCACGCATGCGTGGCACCCTCCCATTCACTTCTATGTGAGAGGTGGGGATTATCGCTTGGTGGTGGATAGACCCCGGGAAATCTGGGGTCCTCCAGCCACAGCACTCCCTGCTCCGTTCTCGATATAGGTGCGGGTCCTATCAGACAATGGGGGCATATCCTAGCGATATGCCCCCATTGTCTAATAAGATGGGAATACACCTTTCCATTTTCTACAGTTCAATTGGACATGTGTTTTTATGTGATTTTAATTGTTTTTGTCAATTTATGGGGTTTGGATATATTCCATTACTGTTTTGCCCTTTTACATATGTTCAATGTTTGCTTCACACCCACCAAAGTAAAAAAAAAAAACACTAATTGTCTGTTTTTAATTGTTCGCAAACAATGCCAATCTCCCTTTTTTTTAACTAAACCAGGGATGCTCAACCTGCATTGCTCCAGCTGTCCAAACTGCGGCCCTCCAGCTGCTGGAGAACTACAACTCTCAGCATGCCTGGATAGCTTACAGCTATTAGGGCATGCTGGGAGTTGTAGTTTTCCAACAGCTGGAGGGCCGTTGGTTGAGCAGGCCAGATATAGAAGGACAGAATATCAACACTTGGTTAGCTCCTGAATGTGTCTACATGTTTTTGTGCAGGATAGCTACAAACACCCTGACATTTTTTTTTTTTTAAGTTATGCTATTTGCACACAGTAAAAAAGCAACAGTCCTTCAATGGTTATTTTATGCTGTGTGTCCTTAATTTTTGTGTTTCACACTTAAACATTTTGAACCCTTTTGGGATATATGCTGCCTCACCTTATATAGTAGACATCTCTTTTTTTTATATTATAATTCTGTTTGTTGGTTTTGTTATTTTGGAATACATTAATATATGTTATCATGTCTTTTTGCAATGCAGTACTGTGGACAATCTTGAAGACACGGCGGAATCTGATTTGGGTTGAGAAGAAACTCCTGCCATATTTTTGCCAGAATCCAGTCCACAACCA
This sequence comes from Bufo bufo, assembly GCF_905171765.1. Lineage (NCBI taxonomy): Eukaryota > Metazoa > Chordata > Amphibia > Anura > Bufonidae > Bufo > Bufo bufo. Next base: position 518,742,446 of record NC_053392.1, read on the forward strand.
ACACCAGCAGTGGATTACGCAGAACCGGCCATGGCAACTAGCGTCGTTGCCGAAGAGAGGGCTCAAGCAGCCCAGAAGGAGGAATGTCCGCCAGTCTTCCTCTGAGCTAGTAACTCGGTAAATGATAGATGCCCGAGTTATAGAGTTCCTAGCTCAGAGGAGGACTGATGGGCAAGAAAAACCAATGTTGAGGGGGCTTGCGCCACTAATGAGGCATGTCCCGAGCGAGAGGCATCATCTTTGTGTTGCCTCCCTTGCTCTAGTATTAAAAATGTATGCCACACCTTACCAGGGAGACATATATTTGCAAATTGATAATTTACTAGAGCAAATCATGATGTCTGCCTCTCAGCAGCCCACCAGCTACCAGCAGCCTACACACCCACCCCATGGTCCACCTTTGCCCGGACAAACTTTCCGCGGGTCCCAAGACCCCAACCTCCCCCCCCCCCTTGCCCAGTCCAGTAATGTGGGCATTTATTCTACTGGGGCACCAGATCTGGCACAGGTACACCCAGTATCTTCGTATACCCCTGGCCCGTTCACTCGAGAGTTATTTGAACTCTAAATGTTTTATATTTTTCTTTAAATTTTTGTTAATTTATCAGCATTTTTCATATATTGTGGAATTGTGTTTATTTTTTTGGGGGAGGCCTTTGGTTACAGTAAAAGTTTACTTGAAAATGTCAATTGTCTTATGTTCTTTCTTGTGCGGCAAATTATAACACTACTACACATTTTAACATAACAGAGACATACACAATACTTCAAGTACTATCACTTTATTTTCCACATAATTAGTTAATGAATAATCTTTAACTGAGGTATTAGAAGGTTTTTGGAACCATATAGCAAATATAATCATGATGTTTATAAAAGTAGACGAACATAAGCATCTTTATTCATTATATTGACTATTCATAATTTTAGGCTCCAAAAACCTCAGCCCACAAGCCCACGTCAAGGATTCTCATTCTCTTGCGAGTCCCTACACTCAACTATGACATAAATTACACAAGCTATCTAGAAAACAAAAAAAAAAACTATCGAGCACAGAAGAAATTAAACTGCCACAAATAGCATCCCTCTGCCATGGCAAGGACCCCTCTGGGCTGAAAAAGTAGTCTGCATAGAGTTCCCAAACTGCAATGTCTGCAGTCCCAGGTCGTCTATGCAGGGTCCTACCCAAACCTGGTGACGTTGGAAAATCTTCTGTGTCAACAGAAGAGGAAGCCTCGTGAATCCTGGTGAAGTTGTGTAGAACAACACAAGCTTGAATCACCAGGGTAGCATTCTCCGGATCCATCTGTATAGATGACAAAAACACCCTCCACTTGCTAGAGAGTATCCCAAAAGCGCACTCAACATACCGACGGGCACGAGTCAACCGGTACTTGAAAATATGCCTCCTGACATCCAAACCACGCTTTGGGAAGGGCCGCATAACATGGTGAGTCAATGCAAACCCTTCATCCGCTACAATGACAAATGGAGCCGGCGGACCAGCAGATCCTGGAGGTCTTCTGGACTCGGGCAGGGCAAGCTGGTTGGCACGAAGCCGCACACCCATTCTAGAAGCACTAAAGATGCGAGCATCTGCTTGTCTTCCATAGGCTTCATATCAACCATTATAAACCGGTAGTTACTGTCAGCAAAAGCCATAAGCAGTATCGAAAAATATTGCTTATAATTGAAGAATCGGGACCCTGAGTGAGGAGGCTTCTTCACATGGATGTGCTTGCCATCCAGTGCCCCGATGCAGTTGGGAAACTGCGCTGAAAGATTGAAGCCCTCAGCGATACGAACCCAATTGTCCGTCTTGGGCAGTGGCATCAGCGTCTCTCGGAGTTGGTGCCAGATGACATGGCATGTTTGACGCACAATCCGAGCAATGGTTGAGGTTCCCAAAAGAAACTCAAAATGCAGGGATGCAAATGGGTTCCCAGTTGCAAGGAATCTGGAAAAATAGAGAAAAAAAAAATATCAGTAAGCAGCCTAAAAAAAGTTAACAAACAATACATCATTCGTCTAATGTTTGATATGAGACATATGGGTACAACTGAACAAAATACTTTCAGAAATTGGGGTGTGGGCACTACTCAAACCAGCTATGCTACAGCAACTGTGTTTACGCCATTTCCATGCAGAATGTATGGGCGACTTAAAGGATGATGTGAACACTCTGCATGATGATAACAGGCAAACAAACACAAATAGTTAACCATTTTATATGACTACCTTTAATCTGGCCATGTTATGTGTCAGTGATTTAACCCCAAAAATATATTTGACAATTGGGCAAACATATTATGGAAAAAGAAAGAAAACTTCTAACACCAGCCATTTGCAGAAACATGTTACTGATGACATAAGCCATGCACATTACTGTTTGAACTATGAATAAAAGATATAGCTTACCTCAACGTCATGATGAGCCTTTCCTCAGGAGTAATGCTGCGCCTCATATTTGTGTCCATGAAGGTAAGGACAGTACGTAGAGACAACAGCAAGCAATCAAATGTAGACACTGACATCCGACAGAACGCCAAAAACGTCTCAGGATGCTGCCGAAGATCTTGGTAGAGGGTATGAAAGTGTCCTTTCCGGTAGCGTTGGGAAACAATCGGATGAACCCAAATCCTTGGTGTGGATATTTAAATCTCCCTTTTTTTTTTTTTTACATTCCTTTTTTTTGCAGAACCCTATTTTGCGGACCGCAAAAATAAACTGTCGTGTGCATGTGGCCTTACCTTGTTCCTAGCAGCAGGACATCAGCTGCTCTGGTCTGTGGAGGAGGTGGAGCCAAGGCTGACTGCCGGCCATGCCCCCCGCACAGACAAGAGGTGTGGAGAGTCGGCAGGGGGAGGAATGATAAAGCAGGGAGCAAATGCCGGCTCTCTGCTTCGTCATAATTAGGGAGGAGCGAATCAACCTTGGATGGAACATCCAAAGTCGATTCGCATAAAACTTTGTTTCAAAACTGTACAGAGCGAGCGCTTCATACAGTATTAGAATTTATTGGCTCCGATGAGACTTTGAATAATAACTTCATAAATTGATTTCTACTGTAAAAAACTATTTCCCAAACTCGGGTTCGGTTCCAAGTGCTACCTTGGAACCGAACCTGAGTTCAGGAAATGTTTTTTTTTACCATCGGAGCCAATACATTCTAATACTGTACAGAGAGCTGGCTCCATACAGTATTGAAACAAAGTTTTATGCGAATCGACTTCAGATGTTTCATCCAAAGCCGATCCGCTCATCCCTAATCATGGTACACAGGCAGCTGTCCTATGGAAGCAGAGACAGCTGCCAGAAAGCGGGACATAGCTCCCCCGTACCGGGACAGCCACTGGAATCCGGGACAGTTGGGAGGTATGTATGGCCCTGTGTGCTCTGTGTTAGGGAATACTGCTGACATATACCTCTCATATATAGGGCTCATGCACACAAACACATACCTCCCAACTTTTTGGACTGTCAAAGAGGGACACATGCTTTATTATTACAGGCTGCTGGTTCCAATGGTGGGTACCAGGCCTGCCCTGAACCTAAGGTTGCCCTCCCGGACAGATTTTCTGGAGGTAGTGGCAATTTCATTTGGTTCAGGGAATCGTGTAAGTTGTACTTTAAGCTGCGTCCATACTCTTCTGGGGATGAGTGTCAACGTGTGGGTATGATCATTTCTTTGCTTAAGGATAATGCACAGTCTTGGGCTTTTTCTTTGCCAACCGGATCACCATCCCTCCAGTCATAGATGAATTTTTTAGAGCCTTGGGTCTTATTTACGATGACCCGGATCGTATCTCTCAGGCTGAGACCAAGTTACGTAGTTTACGGCAGGGAGAACGCTCCACTGAGATCTATTGCTCTGAATTTATGAGATGGGCTACGGATACGGAGTGAAATGATCCTGCTCTCTGTAGCCAGTTCTGTCAGGGTCTATCTGAGAGGCTGCAGGACGCATTGGCCTTTCATAAAAAACCTGAGTCATTGGAAGCAGCTATGTCCCTTGCTGTATGTCTTGATAGACGCCTAAGGGGGAGATCTAAGGGTCCTCATCCTCAGGACGCACTGTCAAATAAGGTTGGCGGCTTCCTTTGACACTTAAGGTAAAGAGACACCTGTGGTTACGCCTTGTAAGGAGCCTATGCAGTTGGGGGGAGCTACTGCTGGTAAGAGCTCTGGTTATAATAAGGGAGTCTGTTTTTGTTGTAGAAAGAAGGGACATTTCGTGAATATTTGTCTGTACATTCAGCATCAAGGTATAAACAAAAAAAAAAAAAACGCTTAATCCCCAAATTACTATTGGTGGTGTGGGTGGGGAGCAAGAAAACTTACTTTTGTCATTTACTGGTAGTACCCGATTTCTCCGGTTTGCCGAGGTGGCGATAGAGTCCAAAACTGTGGAAATTGAGGTATTTATCGACAGTGGGGCTGGGATTAACCTGATTGATGGACAGTTTGTTTGTATTCATGGGTTGACTACTAGTGCACTAGAGAGAAGCATTTCTGTCTTTGCATCTCTTACCCAAAAATGCCTGTCACAGGTGGTAAATAACAGCCATTTAAGAGTGGGTGATTTCAATCAGGAATCTGTCTCTTGTTATGTGTTGGAGGGTCTGCCTGCTCCGATGGTTTTGGGCTTACCATGGTTTAGCGGACATAACCCTACCATCGACTGGCAAGCGAGGCAGATTCTCGATTGGAGTGATTTTTTGCATGGACAACTGTCTTAATGCGTCTTTCTCTGTGGTCACCACTAAAACTTTTCCCTTGTTCATTTCCGAATTTTCTGATGTGTTTTCTGAGAGTGATAACCAGGAGTTACCCCCGCATCGGGAGTATGTCCTGTCAATCTTATTCCTGGAGCTAAACTGTCCAAATCTCGGTTGTATAATCTTTCGGAGCCCAAAAAAAAGGCTGTGCGAGACTATATATCACCGAGAGCTTGGCGAAGGGTCATATCTGACCATCCAAATCCCCAGTGGTACCCTTAGACCATGTCTGGACTTCCGGGAGCTCAACCGTATTTCCGTCCGTGATACTTACCCCCGTCCTTTGATTCCGAATTAGTTTAATCAGATTGTCGGTGCCAAGGTGTTCTCTAAATTGGATCTGAGGGGGGTATATAATCTTGTAAGGGTCAGGGAGGGGGATGAGTGGAAGACCGCATTTAATACCCCTGAGGGTCATTTTGAAAACCTGGTCATGCCCTTTGGGTTAAACAACGCTCCAGCGTTTTTCAACACTTTATCAATTACATATTTTATCATCTGGTGGGGAGATTTGTGGTTGTATATCTGGATGACATACTAATTTATTCTCCAGACATGGAGACTCATAAGGATCATGTGAGACAGGTGTTACAGATCCTAAGAGAGAATAAATTGTATGCGAAGATGGAAAAATGTGTTTTTGCTGTTCAGGAAGTGAACTTCCTGGGTTACCTACTCTCATCCTCAGGTTTTCGTATGGACTGGTATGGACCCGAAAATCTGAAAGCGCTTATGCGGTTTTTGGGATTCGCCAACTACTACCGTAAATTCATCTTGAACTATTCAACTGTGGTTAAACCTTTAACAGACATGACTAGGAAGGGGGTCGATTTCTCTGTTTGGTCTGAGACGGCATTACAAGCCTTTTCTGCTGTGAGGAATGTTTTGCTTCAGCCCCTATTCTGGTGCAACCGGATGTGTCTCAGCTATTCATTGTAGAGGTTGACGCATCCGAGGTAGGGGTGGGAGCAGTTTTGTCGCAAGGTCCTTCACCTAGTAAATGGCGCCCATGTGCTTTTTTTCTCAAAAAAACTCTCGACTGCTGAAAGAAATTATGACGTGGGTAATAGGGAATTGCTGGCCATTAAGTTGGCTTTTGAAGTATGGCGCTATTGGTTGGAAGGAGCAACTCATCCTATTACGGTAATTACTGATCACAAAAATCTGGCTTACCTTGAGTCGGCTAAACGACTAAATCCAAGGCAGGCCAGATGGTCGCTGTCTTTCACCAGATTTAACTTCATTGTCACCTACCACCCTGGGGTTAAGAACGTCAAGATGGATGCTTTGTTGCGCAGCTTTCCTGGCGGGGGGGGGGGGGGTGATTCTAAGGATCCTAGTCCTATTTTGTCTGAAGGGGTAGTCATATATGCTCTATATCCTGATCTTAAAGGGATTCTGTCACCTCTTTTTACCCTATAGAAATGCGGACATGCACGGCTAGATTGCAGCTAGCATGTCCGCAATATACCTGTCCCATATCTCTGAGTGGTTTTATTGCTTGTAAAAAATTATTTAATATATAAGTAAATCAGCCTGGTAAGGAGCCCAAGGGGCTGCACTAACCGTTCTGGAGCCCAGCCACGCCCCCCTGTGAAGGAGCCCAGCACCGCCTGTATCTAGGAATCTCCTTCTTGCTCACAAAGTCAGATCGCTGTAATTTGGCAATGCGCGAGCTCGCGCATGCGCAGTGCCAGCACAGTGTTCCTCTCCTGTGCTGGCATCAGCCTGTCACGGTCATATTGGTGTTTGACCGTGACGCAGTTGCCATGCAGACTGGTTGCCGTTGGCAACGTGTTGGCAGTTTGCATGTGCACTTCCCCTTTAAGGTTTGCCTTCCTGCTGTTTGGTGACCAAGGGGTTAATCTTCTAGCTAGTGAGGATTAAGGTGTTTCCTGGGTGTTGCCGCAGGCTTGATAAATACCTGTGGCTTGCTGGATGGGTGCAGTTGTACTACAGCCTTGCTTGGTGTTGGAGCTTTGCTCCTTGCCTGGGTGTTTCTGCCCAGTCCTTGAGGGCCTCCTTATGGAACATAAATTGTCCTCCCTTATGTACCCTCCATGTACCTTTACCCTCACTTGTATGTGTGGTGTGGGTTTACGTTCTGGGTGTGTGAAGCGTTTTGTTGGTTGTTACATGTCTGGGCTGTTGTTGGTGTTGGTCCCTGCATGTATGCTATACGTCACCCGATACCTCCGGAAGGGGGCTGGTTTCCCGGAGGGGTGAACCATAAGTCTGGATGCAGTGCTGCCTGGGGCTGCCGTGCACCTTACTGTATGGGGTCCAGGCAGTATCAGGTTTGCTGGATACCTGTGTTTGGTGTTGTTTGTATGGTGTCCTATTTGGTGTGTGGGCACCTGTACTTTTGCACGGGTTCCAGTCGTGGGTGCGGCAGGTAAGTGTGTTTCTGGTGTTCTTACCTGCCGACTCTGTTGCTGTATTCAGTTGTCCACGTTTCCCTGCAGCTAGGCCTGTGGAGACTCTGGTTCATCCGTGTCTTGGATGAACCTGATTGTCTCTATTCCCTGTCTCCTAACCTCAGGGATTTCAGGGTTCTGAGGTTCCAGTGTATGGGCCCTCCTACCTTAAGGGTCGGCTAACACAGTTAGGAGAACAGGGCCAGATTTAGGGACGCTATAGGAGGTGACCAGCTCCCTTTTCTTGGCAGCCTGGTCTAGCTGCTACCCCTATCCCTTTTACATTGTACGGTGGGGGGTTTCCCCCACTCCCCACCGTAACACAGCCTCAGGGAAGGAACTGCGAGCTCGCGCACCGCAAGATTACGACGATCTGACTTCGTGAGCAAGGAGGAGATTCCTGGATACAGGCGGTGCTGGGCTCCAGAACGGTTAGTGCAGCCCCTTGGGCTCCTTACCAGGCTGATTTACATATATATATATATATATATATATATATATAAATCATTTTTTACACTCAATAAAACCACTCAGAGATATGGGACAGGTATATTACGGACATGCTAGCGGCGATCTAGCCATGCATGTCCGCATCTCTATAGGGTAAAAAGAGATGACAGAATCCCTTTAGGGCTAAGGTGTTGGAGGCCCAAGAGGATGCACTGGACTCTTGCTGTAGCGGTCGCGTACACACACACACAGGGGGGAGGGAAGTGACCACTGCGCTCCACCCTTACCCCTGGCCCTGCCTACTTGCCTCGCGAGTCCTAATGACAGGGGACAACTGGACGGCAATCCCTAACTTGGAATAAGTGCAGGGATGACAGACAGACAAACAACAGGACGTGAACGGACCGAGTCAATACCAGGAAAGCTACAAAGTACAAATGGAGCAAGCAGAGAATTGTCAGAAGAAGCCGGGGTCATAAATACTAGGAGAGACGTGAAGTACCAAAGGAGTCAGCAGAGGATCGTCAGGAGGAGGCCGGGGTCAAATACCAGGAGAGCAGCAAAGTACACAAGGAGCAGGCAGAGGATCGTCAGGAATTCAGCAGGAGGTAAGTACGCCAGGAAAGACCAAATCACAGGTGGAACCTAAATTAACAGGCAACCTGTGGCCAGCAGGCTGCCTGTATTTATAGTGGGGAGTGAGGGTCGTGTGACGTGGCCAGCGTCACATGACCGACAGACCAACCAGTCGAGCACCGAGTGATCAGCTCGGCGCTCAAGGCAGACTAGGAGCAGGGAGCCACCCAGCTAGTAAAACCGCCCTGGGAATGAGGTCAAACACAGATCCTCATTCTCAAAGCTAAGCAACAGTTCTGCGGGCAATGGGGGACCGAGTGCACCTTCGGAACCTCGTTACAGTACCCCCCCTTTTACGAGGGGCCACCGGACCCAAGACTTCAGGCGATGGCTTTTCAGGGTGTTCTAAATGAAATTTTCGAACAAGTCTAGGAGCATGAACCTCCCTGGCAGGTACCCAAGATCTCTCTTCAGGTCCATACCCTTTCCAGTGAATCAGGTACTGCAAGGAATTACGCACCTTCCTGACATCCACTATTTTAGACACCACATACTCGACAGCATCATTAACAAGAACCGGCAGAGGCGAGGCTTTTGATGGTACTACCGGTTCAAAATATTTTTTAAGTAGAGACTTATGGAACACATTATGAATGTGGAATGACTCGGGCAGCTCCAACCTAAAAGATACCGGGTTAATCACCTCCGTGATCTTATATGGTCCAATAAAACGAGGAGCAAACTTTTTAGAATCTACCTTAAGAGAGAGATTCTTGGAGGACAACCATACCTTATCCCCAACCTGAAAATTCACCCCCCTTGAACGTCTCCTATCGGCCTTGAGTTTCTGAGAACTTTGAGCCTTTTCTAAGTTCGATTAAACCCGGGCCCAAACTGTGCACAGTTCAGAGGAGAGCCTATCCGCCTCAGGGTTAGAGGAGCAGACGGATGACCCAGAATGAAAACGGGGATGGAAACCATGGTTACAAAAGAAAGGTAACCCCTGTCAGAAACAATATTTTCCGGGATACCATGCAATCGAACAATTTCTTTCACAAAAATAGACGCCAGGGTTTTGGCATTCGGGAGTTTAGACAGGGGAATGAAATGGACCATCTTGCTAAACCTATAGACCACTACCCAAACTACAGTCTTACCCTCCGCCGGCGGTAGGTCAGTTATAAAGTCCATTGAGATATGGGACCAGGGTCTACTGGGAATGGGTAGGGGTCGTAGGTTACCAGCAGGGCGAATCCTAGGTGTCTTGGACCTGGCACAAGGAGCAGGCAGAGGATCGTCAGGAATTCAGCAGGAGGTAAGTACGCCAGGAAAGACCAAATCACAGGTGGAACCCAAATTAACAGGCAACCTGTGGCCAGCAGGCTGCCTGTATTTATAGTGGGGAGTGAGGGTCATGTGACGTGCCCAGCGTCAAATGACCGACAGAGCAACCAGTCGAGCACCGAGTGATCAGCTCGGCGCTCAAGGCAGACTAGGAGCAGGGAGCCACCCAGCTAGTAAAACCGCCCTGGGAATGAGGTCAAACACAGATCCTCATTCCCAAAGCTAAGCAACAGTTCTGCGGGCAAAGGGGGACCGAGTGCACCTTCGGAACCCTGTTACACTTGCCCTCCAGGGAAATTGTTTGTTTCTTCAAACGTACGTCATAAGGTATTTGAGGAACATCACTGTACTGTCTTGGCTGGACACCCTGGGAGTAGATCTACTGTCGATCTCATCTCGGGCAGATTTTGGTGGCTGGGGCTACGTAAGTGTGTTGAGGACTATGTGTTGTACCTGTGCTCGTGCTAAAGTGACACATACTCTGCCTTCTGGATCTCTTCTTCCGTTACCCATCCCGTCCAGACTTTGGACGCATTTGTCCATGGACTTTATAACGGACTTACTGAATTCTTCTGTAAAAAACGAGATCCTGGTGGTAGTTTAGCAAAATGGCGCATTTTATAGCATTGCATGCTCTACCTAATGCCAAGACTCTTGCACAGGTGTTTGTCGATAACATCGTGAAACTACATGGCATTCCCTCTAATGTAGTGTGTGATCGGGGGACTCATTTTGTTTCCAGATTCTGGAATGCGTTCTGTACTCGACTGGGGGTACAATTGTCCTTTTCTTCGGCTTTTCATCCTCAGTCGAACGGACAAACGAAGCGCACCAATCAGAATTTGGAGACTTACTTGAGATGTTTTGTTTCGGAGAACCAGGAGGAGTGTTCTTCATTCTTGTCGTTAGCTGAGTTTGCCATTATTAACCGTAGACAGGAGTCCACTGATAAGTCGACTTTTTTGGGGGCATATGGATTCCATGTTGGCACATTTTCTGGTTCTCAAACTTCCGGTATTCCTGAGGAGGAACGTTTTTCCTCTTCTTTGTCTTCGATTTAGCGGAAAATTCAAAAATAACCTGAAAAAGATGGGCAACAGGTATAAGCATGTGATAGGAGACGTATGACTGGTCGGCCCTAAGAGTGGGTGATTCTGTGTGGCTGTCCACAAGAAACATTAAGCTTAAGGTACCTTCTTGGAAGTTAGACCCAAGATTTATTGTCATATAGATTACTGCCATTGTTAACCCTGTAGCTTTCCGTCATGAACTTTCTCAGGCTTTGAAAATTCATAACGTATTTCATAAGTCATTGTTGAAGAAATGTGTCGAACCTGTTGAGCCGTCCTCCTGCCTCCCTCTCCTGACATGGTGGATGGTAATTTAGAATTTCAACTCAGCAGGATTGTGGACTCCCGAGTTCTCCATAGATCCTCCAGTATCTCGTCCACTGGATGGGTTACGGACCAGAGAGAGGATGTGGGTTCCCGCGGCCAATGTTAATGTGAAATGGTCTGGTGAAGGCCTTTCACAGAAGCCCATCCTGATAAGGTCGGTCCTGGGTGCCCAGAGGTCACCCGTAGAAGGGGGGTACTGTCACGGTCCCTCAGTGACGGATGTCAGGAAATCAAGGAGATTGGCTGAGCGTGGAGGAATCTAACGGCCTCCTTGATTTCTGTCGATTCAGTGTTGACAGGGTTAATGACAACTTCCCTTTTCTCAGCTGTTGTTCAGTGGTCATCATCTTCTACCCTTTATAGTCTGACCCCACCCTTCTGCCTATGTGGTAGATAGCTTCATTTGGTTTGACTGAGCTGGTGTGAGGTCGTCTTTGGTGTTCCTGTTTCTTCTATCTCTACAGAAGTTAAGTGTCGCGTTTTGTATTTGTTATATTCCCTGTTGTATCTGGGCATGAGACAGAGACTTCTTTTCGTCCATCTGGGGAGGAATGGGTTGTTTCTGGTCCTAAACCTATTCCAGGGCCTTATAGGGAAATCAGGGCCTAGGTATCCTGCATATGAATATTCATACCTTCAAGGTCTATTCATATTGATAGATAGTCAGGGCCCGAATTAGGTTGTCTAGGAGGTGACCTTGTTTCTTCCCTAGTTTTCCAGGCCCAGTTGCTGGTCCCCTTCCCTCCTGTGTTCAGTGTGGAGTTTCCCCCCCCACACTGATCGTGACAAGGACATGCTCTGTCTTTTTGCGGGGCGCACAACGGAACTAAGGATGTGGACAACTGCTCTGATGCTCAAGTCAGGTGCACTGCCGTGGTGAAATTATGGGTATGTCCGAGTTTCAGCTCTGAACCCGGACAACCCCTTTAAGATTCTCTTTGAAAGACTGAGGAGGAGGAGGACTCCATAATGACATCATAGTCCACACCTCCAGCATACTTCCTAACTGTTTCGGATCAGACGGGACACTCCCAGATTTCAATTGGCTGTCCCACAAACAGCTGAGGTATTTCCTGCGGTTAGCTGTCTCTGCATCCATAAGACGCAGAGAAAGCTGATTGTAATGTGAAGCAGGGAGCCATCCACTCCACTATTTTAGCTGCCGGTGCTCAGTAGCAAGCAGCACGATATCCACATATGGCGCTGCTGTTCTGTGCAGGAGTAGCAGGGCTGGCCGGCCTCTGCTCCTTCTACATATCAAGCATGATGTGCATCCTTCCTGCTGTAGTTGGGAAGCGCCGGCAGCTGAGCTGTGATCATCAGAGGAACCAGGTAAGTATTTACAGTTTTTTTTTGTTTTGTTTTTTTAACTTCCTGTGAAGGAGGCACATATCTGGCCATAACTTCTGTGAGGGGCACAGTGTGGGCAATACTGCTGTGTGCTGGCACAAATGGGGAATAATTGCTATTTGGGGGCATTAAGGTATTTGGGTGTGTATAGTTATGTTTGATGGAGTTAGAGGCGTGGCCTAGTTTGAAAAAGAAATGGTGTGGCGCGCTATGGATGCCACACACAGTTCCTGTTTCTGTTTTTCAAAAGTTGGGAGGTATGCCCCAGTTCTTGTATAATGTAGTCTAATGTTTTTTGCCTTTAATTATTACAAGACTAGTAGGGCTGGACCACTGATGCCTCCCGAAACCCTTCCTTTCCTGCTCATTATTCTCTGCACACTGTCATTGTGCCTGCACTGTCTGTGTTTTCGTCTCACTCTCCGCTTTGGAGTCGGGCTCCCTTCATTTAGATAAAGGAGCCTGCTCTTTGTACCGGATCAGTCGTGAATGACCTATCACTAGTTCTGACCTCCGCTCCTCTGACAGTATTTACACAGCGTTCTAATATGTCACCCTGAGAGCCCTAGAATCTATTGTATTACACCACAGCATTATGTCAGTGTAAGACCTCATGCACACAGCCGTTGTTTTGGTCTGCATCCAAGCCACAGTTTTGGCGGCTCGGATGCGGACCCATTCACTTCAATGGGGCCGCAAAATATGCGGACAGCACTCCGTGTCTACCCCCATAGTTCCTACTCAAAGGCTACTTTCACACTTGCGGCAGAGTGATATCCGGCAAGCATTTCCGTCGCCGGAACTGCCTGCTGAATCCGGCAAAACGTATGCCAACTGATGGCATTTGTAAGACTAATCAGGATCCTGATCAGTATGAAAAATGCCTGATCAGTCAGAAAAATGCATTGAAATGCCGGGTCCGACATTTATTTTTATCACAATTTTTTCGGTCTGCGCACGCTCCGGCATTCCAGTATTTTTAATGCTGGATCCGGCACTAATACATTCCTATGGAAAAAAATGCCGGATCCGGCATTCAGGCAAGTCTTCAGTTTTTTTGGCCGGAGATAAAACCGTAGCATGCTGCTGTTTTCTTTTTCCTGATCAGTCAAAAAGACTGAACTGAAGACATCCTGATGCATCCTGAACGGAATGCTCTCTATTCAGAATGCATGGGGATAAAACTGATCAGTTCTTTTCCGGTATAGAGCCCCTAGGACGGAACTCTATGCCGGAAAAGAAAAACGCAAGTGTGAAAGTACCCTAGGGCTGCATTCACACGTCCGTGGTGTGTTGCGGACCCGCAAATTGCGGGTCCGCAACACACCCGCCCGGCACCCCCATAGAAATGCCTATTCTTGTCCGGAAGCTGCGGACGAGAATAGGACATGCTCTATCTTTTTGCGGAGCTGCGGACCCAAAGATTGGGGCTGTGTGCTGTCCGCATCCATTCCGTCCCCATGGAGAATGAATGGGTCCGCACCCGTTCCGCAAAATTGCGGAACGGATGCGGACCCATTTTGCGGACGTGTGAATTGAGCCTAAAAGAAGAACTAAGAGATGTTATCAAACAGGAGTTGCATTCGACTTTGCAGGAAGGTTCTGTGTCTGAACCTGGTCCGTCTTCCCTTAAACGTAGAGGAACCAGAGTTGTCAGCTCGGATGTTTCCTCCTCTGATTCAGACTGTGATGTGGAAACATGGGATTCAATTGATTTTTCCAGGACCCTGAGTTTAAAAGATATTATCAGTGGACACTAAGGAGTTAATAAAAGTAGTTAGAGCAACTATGAATATTTCTGATGAGAAGGTCCAGAGATCAGAGTTCAGAGATGAAATATTCAGTGTGTTGAACAGAGAAGAAGAGTTTCCTGTTCATAAAAATTTACATGCATTAATAAAAAGGGAATGGAAGGTTCCAGATAGGGAACTGTTCATTCCTAGAACAATAAACTAGACTTTCATTTAATGAGAGGATGAGACAGTGTTAACTGAATGCCCCAAAGTAGATGTACTGTATCCTTGGCCAAGCTTGTTAAAAACTCCAATGCACTTTCTTTTGAGGACATGGGCTCCTTAAAGGATCCCATGGACAAAAAAGGTAGGCAAATCCCTTAAATTTTTTGGGGATGCAGCAACATTGTTTAAGCCAAACCTTAAGATATAACTGGGGCAGTTGAAATCTCTCCTAAAAGAGAACACCTCTTATGCTCTGAAAGATTCTTCCTCTTTACTTAAAGGGATTATCCAATGACTAATGTAAAAAATGAAAATCAGACATCATATAGTACATGACAATCTCTTTCTAACAAAGCTGGAACCAGCTCTGCACCTCACATGGATCCAGAGATCTCCTCATTAATTGCTCTGCTAGATTTATATCAAGCTGACATCTCAGGGGAGTGTCTTTTCTGCTGCAGCTAAGGGGGCGTGTTCATGCTCTCTCTATCACAGCTCAGGAGGCAGTTCAAGGATGAAAATGAGCATGTGCGGCCTTCTCAGTGAGCAGGTCTAAGAAATAAAATAAAAAAATGCAGATGGCGCTATACAGATACATTTTATTGAATAGCTCACTGGCTAAACAAATTTTTTTATTACATACAATTACAAAATTATTCAGATCCTGGTGCTGGTTTAACCCCTTATGACCAGGCTCATTTTACCTTAGGACCAGGCATTTTTTGCAGATCTGACCAGTGTCACTTATGTAGTTATAACTTTAAAACGCTTTGGACTTATCCAAGCCATTCTGAGATTGTTTTTTTCATAACATATTGTACTTCATGACACTGGTAAAATGGAGTAAAAAAAATTATCATTTTCATGTAGAAAAAAAATTACAAAATTTACCAAAAATTGGAAATATTAGCAAATTTCCAAGTTTTAATTTCTACTTCTATAATACTACTATACTTCATGTTTGCATCATTTTGGGAATGACATTTTATTTTTGGGGACGTTACAAGGCTTAGAAGTTTAGAAGCAATCAAAAAAGCCACTTTTTAAGGACCAGTTCAGGTTTGAAGTCACTTTGTGAGCTTACATAAATTGAAACCACCCAAAAATGACCCCATTCTAGAAACTACACCCCTCAAGGTATTCAAAACTGATTTTACAAATGTTGTTAACACTTTAGGTGTTCAACAAGAGTTAATGGCAAATGGAGATAAAATTTCAGAATTTAGATTTTTGGGCAAATTTTCAATTTTAATCCATTTTTTCCAGTAACAAAGCAAGGGTTAACAGCCAAATAAAACTCAATATTTATTGCCCTGATTCTGTAGTTTGCAAAAACACCCCATATGTGGTCGTAAACTACTGTACAGGCACACAGTAGGGCGTAGAGGGAAAGGAGCGCCGTGTGATTTTTGGAAAGCAGATTTTGCTGGACTGGTTTATTTACACCATGTCCCATTTGTAGCCCCCCT
Source organism: Bufo bufo (assembly GCF_905171765.1). Taxonomy (NCBI): domain Eukaryota; kingdom Metazoa; phylum Chordata; class Amphibia; order Anura; family Bufonidae; genus Bufo; species Bufo bufo. Next base: position 518,758,185 of record NC_053392.1, read on the forward strand.
AATGCACCCCATTTTGGAAACTACGGGATAAGGTGCAAGTTTTGTTGGGTGTAACGGTCACGTACACACACGGGGGGAGGATAGTGACCATTGCGCTCTGGCCCTGCCTACTTGCTTCACGAGTCCTGATAACAGGGGACAACTGGATGGCAGTCCCCTAACTTAGGATACGTGCGGGAAGGACAGACAAGACAAATAACGGATAGTGAACGGACCGGGTCAAACCTAGAGGACAACGCAGTACAGAGGGATAAGCAAAGAATGGTCAGAGAAGCCGGCGTCATAAATACCAGGAGAGTCGAGAAGTACCAAAGGAGTCCGCAAAGAATAGTCAGTTGGAAGCCGAGGTAAAAATACCAGGAGGGATGCGCAGTACAGGAGGAGCAGGCAAAGGATCGTCAGGGAACAGGATCAGGTAAGTATACAGGTATCCAACAAATGGCAGGACCCTAAATTAACAGGCAACCTGTGGCCAGCAGGCTGCTGTATTTATAGTGGGGAGTGAGGGTCAAGTGACGTGGCCAGCATCACATGACCGACAGACTGACAGTCGAGCATCGAGTGATCAGCTCGGCGCTCAAAGGCAGACCTAGGATCAGGGAGCCTCCCAGCTAGCAAAAGCCGCCCTGGGAACGAGGTCAAACACAGATCCTCGCTCCCGAAGCTAAGCAGCAGGTCTGGCGGCTGATGGGAGACCGAGTGCGTTACAGGCACCCCGTTACAGTACCCCCCCTTTTACGAGGGGCCACCGGACCCAAGACTTTAGGCGATGGCCTTTCAGGGGTGTTCTAAATGAAATTTTCGAACAAGTCTAGGAGCATGAACCTCCCTGGCAGGTACCCAAGATCTCTCTTCAGGTCCATACCCTTCCAGTGAATCAGGTACTGCAAGGAATTACGCACCTCCTGACATCCACTCTTTTAGACACCACATACTCGACAGCATCATTAACAAGAACCGGCAGAGGCGAGGCTTTTCCGATGGTAACTCGGTCAAAATATTTTTTAAGTAGAGATTTATGGAACACTTTATGAATGTGGAATGACTCGGGCAACTCCAAACCTAAATAATACCGGTTAATCACCTCCGTGATCTATATGGTCCAATAAAACGAGGAGCAAACTTTTAGGATCTACCTTAAAAGAGAGATTCTTGGAGGACAACCATACCTTATCCCAACCTGAAAATTCACCCCCCTTGAACGTCTCCTATCGGCCTTGAGTTTCTGAAACTTTGAGACTTTTCTAAGTTCGATGAACCGGGCCCAAACTGTGCACAGTTCAGAGGAGAGCCTATCCGCCTCAGGGTTAGAGGAGCAGACGGATGACCCAGAATGAAAACGGGGATGGAAACCATGGTTACAAAAGAAAGGTGAAACCCCAGCAGAAGAATTGACTCGGTTATTTAAAAGCAAATTCAGCCAATGGAAGAAATTTAACCATAATTGCTGTCATCAGCAACATACAACCTCAAGAATTGTTCCACAGACTGATTAAGGCATTCAGTCTGCCCATTACTCTCAGGTGGTAGGCAGAGGAAAAAGACAATGAAATTTTACATTTTTGACAGAAGGCCCTCCAGAATTTGGACACAAACTGCACACCCGTGTCAGAAACAATATTTTCCGGGATACCATGCAATCAAACAATTTCTTTCACAAAATAGACGCCAGGGTTTTTGACATTCGGGAGTTTAGACAGGGGAATGAAATGGACCATCTGCTAAACCTATCGACCCTATACCCAAACTCACAGTCTTACCCTCCGCCGGCGGTAGGTCAGTTATAAAGTCCATCGAGATATAGGACCAGGGTCTACTGGGAATGGGTAGGGCTCGTAGGTTTACCAGCAGGGTGAGTCCTAGGTGTCTTGGACCTGGCACAAACCTCACAGGCTGACACGTAGTACTTGACATCCCTAGTTAGAGTGGGCCACCAATAAGATCTAGAAACCAGATCCTTAGTGCCCTCAACACCCGGATGTCCACAAAAGGCAGAATCGTGACACTCACCCAACTGCTGGACGAAATTTACGGAACAAACAACTTATCTGTTGGGGTGGATACCGGTGCCAGATGTTGTTCAGACCTAATGCGAGCCAAGATATCCTGGGTTAGAGCTGCTATGAAGATTTTTGCTGGTAGGATGGATTTAGGTGGTACCTCAGTAGGTTGAAAAGCATGGAAGCTCCGAGATAATGAGTCAGCCTTCACATTTTTACTTCCGGCCTGAACATAATGGAAAATCTAAACGAGTAAAAAACAGAGCCCATATGGCTTGACGGGGATTCAACCTCTTAGCAGACTCGAGAAACATAAGGTTTTTATGGTCAGTGACAACAGTTTACACAATGACTTGCCCCCTCCAGAAAATGCCTCCACGTCCTCAAATGCCCATTTAATGGCCAGCAGCTCCCTATTCCCTATGTCGTAGTTTCTCTCCATGGGAGAGATTTCCTGGAGAAGAAGGCACATGGTCTCAGGTTAGTGAGGCTAGCAGGACCTTGTGAAAGGACAATAAAAGGTCTCTCCCTGATCAGGCCGGATCAGAATGGGAGCGCTACTGAATGCATTTTTTATTTTTCAAATGAAGAAATGGCCTCAGTAGACTGATTCTCCAAATCTGCTCCTTTCTTAGTAGGTCGGTCAACGGTTTTAGCAATTACAGAAAAATTCATAATAATTTTACGATAGTCATTGGCGAAACCTAAGAACCGTTGTAAGGCCTTTAAGGATGAAGGTCTTACCGAGTGATCAGCTCGGTGCTCAAGGCAGACCTAGGAGCAGGGAGCCTCCCAGCTAGCAAAGCCGCCCTAGGAACGAGGTCAAACACAGATCCTCGCTCCTAGCTAAGCAGCAGGGTCTGCGACTGATGGGAGACCGAGTGCGCCTTCGCACCCCCGTTACATTGGGACTATTTAGGGTACATATGATTTTTGGTTGCTCTATATTACATTTTAGTGAGGCATGGTTACCAAAAATAGAAATTCTAAAATTTCATCTCCATTTGCCATAAACTGTTGAGGAACACCAAAAGGGTTAATAAAGTTTGTAAAATCAGTTTTGAATAACTTGAGGGGTGTAGTTTCTTAGATGGGGTCACTTTTATGGAGTTTCTACTTAGGTCATGGGGTATTTTTATAGATCAGATTCTTACGGACGCGGCGATACCTAGTATGTCTACTTTTTTTTATTTATTTAGCTTTTACACTATATTATTCTTTTATAAACAAAAAAAAAAAACATTTTAGTATCTCCATAGTCTAAGAGTCTGTTTTTTTTTTTTTTTAGCCGATTATCTTAGGGGCCCATTTTTGCAGATGAGAGGACGTTTTATTGGCACTATTTTTGGGGGGGCATATGACTTTATGATCGCTTGCTATTATAACTTTTTGTAATGTAAGGTGACAAAAAAATACCTTTTTTGCACCGTTTTTATTTAATTTTTTTGACCGTGTTCATCGGAGGGGTTAGGTCATGGGGTATTTTTTATAGAGCAGATTCTTACGGACGCGGCGATACCTAATATGTCAATTTTTTTTATTAGTTTAGTTTTTCTAAAATAATATTTTAGAATTTTTTTGTTTGTTTTAGTGTCTCAAGTCTGAGAACCGTAGTTTTTTTCAATTGTCAGTGGCTAAATGGAAAAAAAAAATTGGGGAAAAGGGATTATAAATTTAGTACTCCCATGGAAGTGTGGTACTTCCCTGAAGCAAACCGTCAATGCAGAGGCCCGGATGATCGGGGCACGTGTCACACTGAGTGGCGGTGTTCTTCCGTATCCCCCTCCTGTGACACACTCTGCACTTTTTTTGGAACCGTCCCTTCTTTTCAGTATGGGGGACCACACCTGGAAAGTGTTGGCCAGGGACGATCCGGGCGTCTTCAGCTCCCGAGGTTCTCTGACCTGCTCTTTCCCGGTCAGAAAAGATCAGGGCCTTGAGTACTGCCTCATAGAACTGGAGGAATTTCCCTGTGTTGCCAGCGCTCCTGGACAGCACAAAAGAGTGGTTCAAGGCAACCTGTACCAAGTAGACCGCAACTTTTTTGTACCATGCCCGGGTTTTGAGCATGGCGTTATATGGCTTGAGGACTTGATCAGAGAGATCAACTCCTCCCATATACCGATTGTAGTCGACAATACAATCGGGCTTGAGGACTGTTGCCGCGGTACCTCGCACAGGGACAGGGGTGATGCCGTTACCTTGAATTGTGGACAGTACAAGGACATCCCTCTTGTCCTTATATCTGACCAGCAACAGGTTTCCACTGGTAAGGGTATGGGTCTCACCCCTGGGGATAGGGAGGCCGCGTTGATTTTTCCACACGGTCCCACAAGCGGACGTGGATCTGGCGGTGACGGACTGGAACAAAGGGATACTAGTATAAAAGTTATCCACGTACAGGTGGTAACCTTTATCTAGCAGTGGGTGCATAAGGTCCCACACAAGTTTCCCGCTAAACACCCAGAGTGGGGGACATTCTGGGGGTTCAATACGGGAATCTCGCCCTCGTACACACGAAACTTGTAAGTGTCCCCTGAGGTACTCTCACAAAGTTTGTACAGCTTAACGCCATACCTCGCCCGCTTAGAGGGAACATACTGGAGGAAAATAAGTCTCCCCTTGAAAGCAATGAGAGATTCATCAACCACGACCTCCATTCCAGGTACAGTAGGCCTCCAAAATTTGGCGGTCATAGGCAGGATCACCTCGGGGGAACATGCTGCATTATCTGCATAATACAGGCATTTCCAAATGGCCTCTAACCGGGTATGTGTCATTGGGGTTGTACATGTAAAGTGAGTCTGGTAGAGGAACGGCCCCACTCCAGTAATGCCTGACACTGTTTGTTTTTGACTAGGCCCATGTGCAGCACGAGCATCAAAACGTCCTCATCTCGGCTGCACTGACCTGAGTCCAGCCACCGACCTAGCCAAAAAGGAGCCCGGGTGTTGAGCAATGAACTGTTGGCGTACAAGTTCATTTGCTTCACCCATCAGATTCACAAAGTGGTCACTGAAAAAAAGACTAAAATAGTCATATTCAGTGACGAAGGCACGCCGAAACGCGCGTTGGGGTAGCGCCATCCTGGGTTGTTTTCCACACATTGTCATTTCAGGTGAGCTTAGGTCATAGTCATACCTCCATGGCTTATTGTTGCCGGTGTTGAGACCCCACACCTGGCTCTTTACTCTAGTTGCTGGTTATCATCACCATTCTTTACTTTTTTGTTCAGCACACTATGCATTATTGCGCGTGGTTGTTATTCCAGCTGACCTTCCCCTCATCCTATATTATTCTACATCTCCTTGATATATTTGGTCCATGGGCTGGTCATTGTATCTAGCACTTCTCTATGACCTTTACTAACTTGTATTATGTACTTTGTGACCTGTGTGTTCTCCCAGGGTGGCGCCTGTTCTCTCCTTTTCCCTGCTCCTACCTACCTTGTCCATGGCATCACTTGTATTTTTAATTATGTTTTGATATAACTTAATAAAATATTTATTTTTTTGGTACTTTGAGCTTCCTTTCTCCTTCTCTGTCAGGCTGTGGTTGAAGTCTTGGACTGGTGACGTCAGTTCTAAAATGAAATTGTGTAGTCTTCCCTTTCATGGAGGTTTATTTTTCGGACAAGACCAAGAAAAAATCCTGGAAAAGGCTTCCAACTCCAAGAAGTGCTTTCCAGGTGGAACAGGAAAAATAAAATTTCCCTTTTGCAAATTTAAAAAAGGTTTAAAAGACTCTACCCCCCTCACACGAATGTATTCAAGAGTACTCCCATTCAAAAATCCCAATTTCTGCCGAGACAATGGAAGAAGGCATTTTAGAACTTTGTACTCTGAGGACCAGAGGTCGCGCTACATTTTTTCTGGAGGAGTAAGACCTCCTGCACAGGAACGTGTGCGCCCCGTGGTCGTGCTGCGGTCGCAAACTGCGGGCCGCAATGCACGGACCCCGTCCGTGGGGCAGCCGAAGCGGATCGCGGACCTATTCACTTTGATGGGTCCGCGATCCTGCCGTTCCGCAAAAGGATAGGACATGTTCTATCTTTTTGTGGAACGGAAGTACGGGACGAAACCCCACGGAAGCACTCCGTAGTGCTCCTGTAGGGTTCCATTTCGTGCTTCCGTTCCGCACCATTCCGCATCTCCGGATTTGCAGACCCATTGAAGTGAATGGGTCCGCATCCGTGATGCAGAATGGCGACAGAACGGCGCCGTGTATTGTGGTCCGCAATACAGCCATGGGAAGCACACGTTCGTGTGCAGGAGGACTAAAAATATTCCTCTTACCATTTTTGAGGAGTATTTTTAGCCAATGAGGAGTACGAAAGTTACAGTCATTCAAATAGTTAATACGAAGGCCTACATAACATTAAGGGGTTTCTATTTATGCAGGGAATCATTACTAGTACTCTAGAACTGTCTTCCATGCATAAATAGCAAATTTAGACAATTTTTAAATTTAGCTGAGGTCACTGTTGCTCTGAGGGGGTCGGTAACACTGAGGACACCGTTGCAGTGATTTTATGAGGTTTAAAGGGTTTGTCCTAAGATTGATATTATCACCTGTCGTTAAAGAGGACCCCTCACCTCTCCTGATTTGTCTGTTTTGGTAACTACTTGCACCCCCCGTGTAATAACAATCCTGGAGCATCTATTCTTATGACCTTATGTTGCACCATTCCTCTGTTATTCCTGTTAGTTATGAATGACTTGCTAGCAGTTTGCAGTGAAGGTCCAGATGGGGGTGTTACCTGCACAGCCTGACATTATTCAATCAGTGCTGTCAACTGGTAACACCCAGCTAGACCTTTATTGCAGACTACTAGCAATTCGTTCATAAGTTCTAGAAGGAATAATAGAGGAAAGGTACAATATAGAGTCACAACAATTGACTCCCTAGAATTGTTATTGCATGGGAAATGCAAGTCGTTACTAAAACAGACATGTCCCCTTCATGTACATGATCGCTGGGGGCCCCACCTTGGTTACCATGTTCTAGTGTTCCCTGGGTCAAGTATGGATAGGTAAATAGTGTTGATCTTGGGACAATCCCTTTAATTTTTGCTGCTGTTTCTGTGCCGCTGGTCACTGGGGTATGGGAATTAGAAATACCTTTGCATAGTTGTACTGTATATCTAAAAGGACTCCTGCACCAATTCCAGTTCATGTTTTCATGTTCTCCTCTTTGGGGTCACTTCTGCATTGAGTTTTTACAAAGGTCATGGTAGAAGTGGTTGCTTATTTGAGGAAAATAAATATAATCATGATCCCCTATCTAGATGACCTGATAGTAGTGGGAAGCTCAGTGTCATCCCTGGAGAACAGTGTTTTTCCCCTCACCTACGACAGCACCACGAAAGAGAGAGGCTCTGCCCCCATAGACAGGAAACCTGAAGTACAAAACGGCGGAGGCTCTCCTCCCACTTCAGTATGGTTTCCTGTCTCTGGAGGGAAGCCTGGAGTACCATGCAGATTCTCCCTTGGGTGCCCACTCTTTTACCTGCGGTTACTGTGAATTGGCTGCATGTCCTTATGCGCCGGTGGGCTGGCAGAGGTGCCGTAGCCTTGTGGAGGGCTCTGGAGTGCTGGGGGGGGGGGGGCATGTTTGCTTGGTAGAGTAGATGCGCACCTTAGGCAATCTGTGATGCGGCCCAGGGGAGGAGCAGAGGCATCTGTAAGCGAGGCTTGGAATGCAAGCGCCGGATCTAGTAATAGATCTGACGATCCTCCTTCCACTCCAGACCCATGTTCTGACGTCTCGTCTTATTCTTCTGGAGAAGAAGAAAAATAAATAGGAAGGCCCTTTTTTCCAGTAGAAGATATTGACTGTTTATTAAAAGCAGTGAAATCAACCATGGGTATTGAGGAATCTAAGGAGCCTAAATCAGTGCAGGATATGATGTTTGGTGGGCTTGAAATTAGGCAGCAGAGATGTTATCCTGTCCATGAGAATGTAATGTCTTTAATTAAGGGAGAGTGGAATAAGCCCAAAAAGAGAGTTTATATTTCCAAAAATTTAAAGAGAAAACACCCATTTTCGGAAGCAGATTGTGCCCCCTGGAACAAAGCACCTAAAATAGACATACAGTGGGATGCGAAAGTTTGGGCAACCTTGTTAATCGTCATGATTTTACTGTATAAATCGTTGGTTGTTACGATAAAAAATGTCAGTTTAATATATCATATAGGAGGCACACACAGTGATATTTGAGAAGTGAAATGAAGTTTATTGGATTTACAGAAAGTGTGCTATAATTGTTTAACCCCTTAAGGACTCAGCCCTATTTCACCTTAAGGACTTGGCCATTTCTTGCAAATCTGACCAGTGTCACTTTAAGTGCTGATAACTTTAAAACGCTTTGACTTACCCAGGCCGTTCTGAGATTATTTTTTCGTCACATATTGTACTTCATGACATTGCTAAAATTGGGTCAAAAAAGTAATTTTTTTTTGCATTAAAAAATACCATAATTACCAAAAAATTAGAAAAATTTGCAAATTTCAAAGTTTCAGTTTCTCTACTTCTGTAATACATAGTAATACCCCCAAAAATTGTGATGACTTTACATTCCCCATATGTCTACTTCATGTTTGTAGCATTTTGGGAATGATATTTTATTTTTTGGGGATGTTACAAGGCTTAGAAGTTTAGAAACAAATCTTGAAATGTTTCTGAAATTCCCAAAAACCCAATTTTTAGGGACCACTACAGGTCTGATGTCACTTTGCGAGGCTTACATAATAGAAACCGCCCAAAAATGACCCCATTCTATAAACTACACCCCTCAAGGTATTCAAAACTGATTTTACAAACTTTGTTAACCCTTTAGGTGTTGCACAAGAGTTATTTGCAAATGGGGATGAAATTTGAGAATTTCATTTTTTTGCCTAATTGTCCATTTTAACCCATTTTTTCCACTAACAAGGGTTAACAGCCAAACAAGACTGTATCTTTATTGCCCTGACTCTGCCGTTTACAGAAACACCCCATATGTGGCCGTAAACTACTGTACGAGCACACAGTAGGGCGTAGAGGGAAAGGTGCGCCGTTTGGTTTTTGGAAGCCAGATTTTGCTGGACTGGTTTTTTGACACCATGTCCCATTTGAAGCCCCCCTGATGCACCCCTAGAGTAGAAACTCCATAAAAGTGACCCCATCTAACAAACAAAACCCCTCAAGGTATTCAAAACTGATTTTTACAAACTTTGTTAACCCTTTAGGTGTTGCACAAGATTTAATGGAAAATAGAGATACAATTTCAAAATTTCACTTTTTTGGCAGATTTTCCATTTTAATATTTTTTTTTTCAGTTACAAAGCAAGGGTTAACAGCCAAACAAAACTCATTATTTATGGCCCTGATTCTGTAGTTTACAGAAACACCCCATATGTGGTCGTAAACTGCTGTACGGGCACACGGCAGGGCGCCGAAGGAAGCCCCCCTGATGCACCCCTAAAGTAGAAACTCCAAAAAAGTGACCCCATTTTAGAAACTACAGGATAGGGTGGCAGTTTTTTTGGTACTAGTTTAGGGTACATATGATTTTTGGTTGCTCTATATTACACTTTTTTGGGCGGCAAGGTAACAAGAAATAGATTTTTTGGCACGTTTTTTTTTTGTTATTTACAACATTCATCTGACAGGTTAGATCATGTGGTAATTTTATAGAGCAGGTTGTCACAGACGCGGCGATACCTAATAAGTATACAATTTTTTTTATTTATGTAAGTTTTACACAATGATTTCATTTTTAAAACAAAAAAAATGTTTTAGTGTCTCCATAGTCTAAGAGCCATAGTTTTTTCAGTTTTTGGGCGATTATCTTAAGTAGGGTCTCATTTTTTGCGGGATGAGATTATGGTTTGATTGACACTATTTTGGGGTGCATATGACTTTTTGATCGCTTGCTATTACACTTTTTGTGACGTAAGATGACAAAAAATGTCTTTTTTTACACCCTTTTTATTTCAAAAATTTTACGGTGGTCACCTGAGGGGTTAGGTCATGTGATATTTTTATAGAGCCGGTCGATATGGACGCGGCGATACCTAATATGTATACTTTTTTTTTTTTTTTAAGTTTTACACAATGATTTCATTTTTGAAACAAAAAAAAAACATGTTTTAGTGTTTCCATAGTCTAAGAGCCATAGTTTTTTCAGTTTTTGGGCGATGATCTTGGGTAGGGTATGATTTTTGCGGGATGAGATGATGGTTTGATTGGTACTATTTTGGCGTACATGTGACTTTTTTGATCACTTTTATTACCTTTTTTGGGAAGTAAGGTGTGCAAAATTTCAATTTCCTAATAGTTTTTATTTTTTTATTTTTATGGCGTTCACCGTGCGAGGAAAGTAACATGACCGTTTTATAGATCCGGTCGTTACGGACGCGGCAATATCAAATATGTGTAGGGAATTTCTTTTTTTCATTTTTAATCTGTGATAAATGTGTTTTTTGATTTTTACTTTTTTTTCACTTTTTTTTACTTTTTTTTTTACCCAGACCCACTTGGTTCTTGAAGATCCAGTGGGCCTGATGTCTGTATAATACAGTACAGTACACTATATAGTGTTGTGTACTGTATTTTACTTACACTTTGTCTGAACAGATCTCTGCCTTTAGCACAGATCTGTTCAGCACCATGGACAGCAGGATGCCTGAGACGGCGTCCTGTTGCCATGGGAATTGACCTGCGGTTTGCGGCGATCGCCGATACGGGGGGGTCACATGACCCCCCTGGCGTTGTGACAGGATTCCGGCTGAATGATTTCATCCCGTTCGGCCGGCATCCCGTTCCGATTAACCCCCGCGGCGCCGGAATCACGATTTAAAGTTAGGACGTACCGGTACGCCCTGAGTCCTTAAGGACTCGGGAAATAGGGCGTACCGGTACGCCCTGCGTCCTTAAGGGGTTAAACAAAATTAGGCAGGTGCATAAATTTGGGCACCACAAAAAAGAAATGAAATCAATATTTAGTAGATCCTCCTTTTGCAGAAATTACAGCCTCTAAACGCTTCCTGTAGGTTCCAATGAGAGTCTGGATTCTGGTTGAAGGTATTTTGGACCATTTCTCCTTACAAAACATCTTTAGTTCATTCAGGTTTGATGGCTTCCGAGCATGGACAGCTCTCTTTAAGTCACACCACAGATTTTTAATTATATTCAGGTCTGGGGACTGAGATGGCCATTCCAGAACGTTGTACTTGTTCCTCTGCACAAATGCCTTAGTGGATTTTGAGCAGTGTTTAGGGTCGTTGTCTTGTTGAAAGATTCAGCCCCGGCGCAGCTTCAGCTTTGTCACTGATTCCTGGACATTGGTCTCCAGAATCTGCTGATACTGAGTGGAATCCATGCGTCCCTCAACTTTGACAAGATTCCCAGTCCCTGCACTGGCCACACAGCCCCACAGCATGATGGAACCACCACCATATTTTACTGTAGATAGCAGGTGTTTTTCTTGGAATGCTGTGTTCTTTTTCCCCCATGCATAACGCCCCTTGTTATGGCCAAATAACTCAATTTTAGTTTAATCAGTCCACAGCACCTTATTCCAAAATGAAGCTGGCTTGTCCAAATGTGCTTTAGCCCACCTCAAGTGGCACTTTTTGTGCTGTGGGCGGAGAAAAGGCTTCCTCTGCATCACTCTCGCATACAGCATCTCCTTGTGTAAAGTGTGCCGAATGGTTGAACAATGCACAGTGACTCCATCTGCAGCAAGATGATGTTGTAGGTCTTTGTTGCTGGTCTGTGGGTTGACTCTGACTGTTCTCACCATTCGTCGCTTCTGTCTATCCGAGATTTTTCTTGGTCTGCCACTTCGAACCTTAACTTGAACTGAGCCTGTGGTCTTCCATTTCCTCAATATGTTCCTAACTGTGGAAACAGACAGCTGAAATCTCTAAGACAGCTTTCTGTATCCTTCCCCTAAACCATGATGGTGAACAATCTTTGTCTTCAGGTCATTTGAGAGTTGTTTTGAGACCCCCATGTTGCTACTCTGCAGAGAAAATTAAAAGAGGAGGGAAACTTACAATTGACCCCCTTAAATACTCTTTCTCATAATTGGATTCACCTGTGTATGTAGGTCAGGGGTCGCTAAGCTTACCAAGCTAATTTGAGTTCCAATAATTAGTTCTAAAGGTTTTGGAATCAATAAAATTACAACAGTGCCCAAATGTATGCACCTGCCTAATTTTGTTTAAACAATTATAGCACACCTTCTGTAAATCCAATAAACTTCATTTCACTTCTCAAATATCACTGTGTGTGTCTCCTATATGATATATTTAACTGACATTTTTTATCGTAACAACCAACGATTTATACAGGAAAATCATGACGATTAACAAGGTTGCCCAAACTTTCGCATCCCACTGTAGCTATTTCAAAAGTGACTAAGAGATCGTGTCTTCCATTTGAGGAGATGGGCTCTCTTAGGGACCCCTTAGATAAAAAAAGCAGATGGTTTTTTGAAAGGTGCCTAGGAAGCTTCTACATCCTCCTTTAGAGCCTCCACTTGTACAGCCTGTTCCTTAATTGTTTGGCTATCTGAGCTAGAAGATCAGATTAAAAAAAAAAAATGCTCTAGGGAGGAAATCCAGGCAGGGCTTCCCACCATTAAGAAGGCATCAGAATTTTTAGCAGATGCTTCGGTAGATTCTGTTAGGCTGGCGGCTAGATCTTCTGCTCTCGCTAACTCTGCACGTAGGGCTTTATGGCTAAAGGGCTGGAGTGGAGATTTGCTTTCTAAGAAAAGGTTGTGTGCCATTCCCTGCGAGGGAGAGTATCTTTTCGGTTCAAGACTAGATGAGCTTTTAGAAAAAGCGGCAGATAAAAAGAAAACATTTCCAGTCCAAAAGTTTTCTGCTAGGGGGAGAGCTGACAATTCCTTTTGTTCCTTTCAGGGTAGTAGAGAAGGAGATAAAAAAAAGACAGAGAATTTAGGTTTAGCTTACAAAGGAGAAGCGGAAGAGGTTTTTTCTTCAGTCAATCCTTGGGTGATAAAAAAAAGTCTAGCGACCAAAAATGAAGCCAGGTTGCGTGTAGGAGGAAGACTAGCCAATTTTCTTCCTGCATGGCAACAAGTTTCCAACAGTTCCTGGATTTTAGACACTATAGGTCAGGGTTTGAAGCTAGAGTTTCGTTCTCTTCCTCCGGTAAGGTTTGTGGTCACAAAGACTACTGGAGAAGGAAGCGGCGCTATACAGCAGGAAGTCTTGAAATTGTTAAAAATAGTTCTGATTCCAGTTCCAGGGGGACAAGAGGGAGAAGGTTTTTATTCTCCTCTCTTTCTGGTGAAAAAAACAGACGGTTCCTACAGAACAACTATACATTTTAAAAAGTTAAATGGTTTCTTGCTCTTAAAAAAATTCAAAATGGAAACAATAAAATCAGCTATAAATCTACTCTTTCCAAATTGCTTCATGGCGGTACTGGACTTAAAAGATGCCTATTTTTATGTCCCTATTCATCAGGATTATCAAAAGTTTCTCCGAGTGGCGGTAGAAGTAGGGGGAATTGTCAGACATCTGCAGTTTCAGGCCCTCCCCTTTGGGATTTCAATGGCACCGAGAGTATTCACAAAGGTGATTTCAGAAATGGGGGGCTCATATCAGAGAGAAGGACATTCTTTTTATCTTTTATCTGGACGACTTTTTGATAGTAGGAGAAACACGGGAGTCCTGCAGGAAAGCAGTACAGGAAATGTCTCAGATCCTGGAGAAGATGGGATTGATCCTGAACAGAGAAAAATCGAGACCAGAACCCTCAGAGCCATCATTTTTTGGGGTTACTCCTGGATTCAGAGGTACAGAAGTGTTTTCTGATGGAAGAGAAGATTTGGAAAGTAAGAAGAAAAATACAGGACTTCACCTAAAACCCAGGGATATCTTTGAGAAAGGGTATGTCGATTCTGGGAAGCCTAACATCTTGTATTCCCGCCATTGTATGGGCCCAGTTCCATTCCAGGTTTCTGCAGTGGGACTTGTTGACAGCTTGGGAAGGGGTTAAAAAACCCTTAGAAACAAGCTTGGTAATATATCGGACCCTAGAGGATCTAGGGTGGTGGTTGATAAGGGACAACCCCACCCAGGGGGCGCCTTGGAGAAAGAAGGAGCTTTTATGCTTGACCACAGATGCAAGCCCTTGGGGTTGGGGGGGCTCATATTCTGGACCAGTCAATTTAGGGTTTATGGAGGGGCAGTCTGAAGTCAGCCTCCTCAAATATGAAAGAACTTAAGGTGGTGAAATTTGCAATGTAAGAAATTCTCCCGTTACTATCAAACAGACATCTCAGAGTCATGTCAGACAACAGGACTGTAGTTTCTTACATAAACAAACAGGGAGGTACTAGGAGCAGGAGTTTGATGCTGATGGCGGGTGAGATTCTTCAGTTAGCTGAACAGAATTGCAGCTCCATTTCGGCGGTTCACATCAAAGGCACAGAAAATATTCAGGCGGATTTTCTAAGTCGTCATCTTATTATGAGTCTAAACCAGAACATTTTCAGAAGGATTACAGACAGTTGGGGGGACCCTTCAATAGACCTTTTTGCAACAAGTCAAAACAGGAAAGTAAGGAATTTCTTTTCTCTATCCCCAGAGGGATTCCCCTGTGGACTGGATGCTTTCCTCCACAGTTGGAATTTTCCTCTGGGATATGCCTTCCCTCCATTTCCCTTGATTCCCAGGGTGTTGCAGAAAATAAGGGAGGATCTTGCAAGAGTGATTCTGATAGCTCCCTTTTGGCCCAGAAGGACGTGGTTCACATGGCTAAGAAAGATATCAGTGGGTCCTTCCGGAAGTCCAAGACCTTCTGTCTCAGGGGCCGATTTTTCATACACAGTTAAAGGGCCTCCATCTGACGGCATGGAATTCGAAAGGTTCCTGCTAACCAAGAAAGGGTTTTCTTCAGACTTGGTAATACCCTCTTAAAATGTAAGAAGAAAGTTCAGATTTCTATTTATGCCAGGGTCTGGAAGAAATTCCTGAGTTTTTCTGATTTGGATTTTAGGAACATCCTCTCTCAGGCTCCGGTCTGCCAGATTCTGGAATTTCTTCAGAAGGGTTTACAATTAGGATTGTCACCTAGCACTTTGAAAGTTCAGATTTTGGCGCTCTCAGCCCTGTTTAATAAGAATCTGTCTTCAGATCCATGGGTTTCTAGATTTTTTATATTGATTTCCAGATCCTCCCTGAATTCTTCTCCCAGGGTAGCTCCTTGGGATTGGAATTTGGTAATGAACGCTTTAACAAAACCTCCCTTTGAGCCTATTGAAGAGGTTTCTATCAGATGTTTATCTTTTAAAGGGAACCTGTCACCAGGATTTTGTGTATAGAGCTTAGGACATGGGTGGCTAGATGGCCGCTTGCACATCCGCAATACCCAGTCCCCATAGCGCTCTGTGCTTTTATTGTGTAAAAAAACGATTTGATACGTATGCAAATTAACCTGAGATGAGTCCTGTCCCTGAGATGAGTCAGGGACAGGACTCATCTCAGGTTAATTTGCATATGTATCAAATCTTTTTTTTATTTACACAATAAAAGCACACAGAGCTATGGGGACTGGGTATTGCGGATGTGCTAGCGGCCATCTAGCAACCCATGTCCTCAGCTCTATACACAAAATCCCAGTGACAGGTTCCCTTTAAGCTATGCTTATTGGTAGCCCTAACTTCGGCCTGTAGGATTAGTGAACTCCACTGTATTTCTATTAATCCCCCTTATACTACCATATTAGAGGATAGGGTGATCATCCAACCTGACCCAGCTTTCCTTCCTAAGGTAGCTTCAAAGTTTCACAGGTCTCAGGTGATTGTGCTTCCAACCTTTTATGAGTCACCATCTACGGAGGAGGAAGAGTCTTATCATTGCCTTGATGTTAGGAGGTGTTTGATACAATACTTGTCCAGAACCATAGACTGGAGGAAATCTTCCTCTATGTTTGTTGTCTTTCAGGGAAAAAGAAAGGGCCATGCAGCATCAAAAAATACTTTGGCCAGATGGATTACGTCAGCAGTGTCGTTGGCTTATTCATCTTCAGGGAAGTCTCCTCCAGAAGGCCTTAAGGCCCACTCTACTAGGGCTATTTCCACCTCTTGGGTTGAGAGGGCTTCTGTCTCTATTGAGGATATCTGTTAGGCGGCAGTCTGGTCTTCTCCGGCTACTTTTTCAAACATTACCGTTTACAGTTAGACTCTTCTTCTGATTTAACCTTTGCTACTAAGATGCTTTCGGCTGTCAACCCACCCTAAGTGTCTCCTTGGTTATTCACTCTCGTGGTGCTGTCGTGGGTGAGGGGAAAAATGAAGATTACTGATACCGGTAATTGGATTTTCCTGAACCCACGACAGCACACTTTTTTCAAATCCCTGTTGTGTTGGTGGTTGGTGCACATTTCACGGGTGTTGCATTAAAAAAAGGGAAAATATATATTCTGGATTTGAAGATTTGCTTCTAATAACTGTGGCCAGAGTTCCTCTCATCCTTGGAAAGACATACTGAAGTGGCAGGAGATCCTCCGCCTTTTTGTACTTCAGGTTTCCTGTCTATGGGGGTGGAGCCTCTCTCTCTTGTGGTGCTGTCGTGGGTTCAGGAAAATCCAATTACCGGTAAGAGTAATCTTCATTTTTCGAACTTGTTAGATTCTTTATCGGGTGGTATGGGTAATAAACTGGGAAAAATCAAACCCCTTGCCCTCCCAAAGAATAACATTTCTAGGAGTGCTTCTAGGCTCGATTCTGAAGAAAACCTCTCTACCCACAATTTCTTTTTTTTTTTTTAAAGTGTCGAGCAAAGTGTCAGATTTTCTGGCCTATCCCTTTTGTTCTGTTCGGGAGGCTGTGATGCTTTTAAGTACCCTGACTGCCTGTATCCCAGCAGTCAGGTAGGCCCAGTTTTATTCTCGAGTGACTCACCAGTGGTTACTAGAGAACTGGAACAGAGATCGGAATACGCTGGAGAACAAAATAATCATTACCCCGTCAGTAATTCAGTTCCTACACTGGTGGCAAAATCTGAATCCCCTTCAGAGAGGGGTTCCCTGGGGCTTCAGGGATCGAAATATAGTCACTATGGACGCAAGGCAATGGGTCTGGGAAGCGCATTGCTCGTAGCTCTCTTTCCAAGGACAGGGGTCAGCAGTACAAGCCAAGTTCTCCTTGAATCTGAGGAAATAACTGGCAGTCTTGGAAACATTCAGAGCCCTTTCTCCGCATATAGAGGGGAAATACATCCAATTAAGGTCAGACAATACAACAGTGGTGGCATATCTGAACCGTCGGGGAGGCACAAAGTGTGTCTTTAAATAAAGTGGCAGGAAAAAAAAAATGGGTGGAGGATCATTTGAGAACACTCAACAGTCCGTTTAAAAGGCCAACTAAATGTGAGGGCAGGGTTCAGCTGGATTCAGGATAATGGTGTCAGACTTTTTATAGACAGGAAGAGATTGTCATACCTTCCTTCTGTGAAAATCCAAAATCTGAAGGCGAAGAGAAACTCCACAAGTTAGATATAAGGAGCTGTATCCTTAAATATCTATAAGCCACTAGCTCCTTTAGAAAATCATACTATTTGTTTGTGCAATTTTAAGGAACCAATAAGGGTCTAAAGGCAAAGAAAAGCTAGCTGGCAAGATGGATATAAATTTCAATTTCTGAGGCCTGTAGAGTATTGGGGAAGGAACCTCCCAATTTACTTAAAGCTCACTGTACCGGGTCAGTTTCAACATCCTGGGCTGAAATCTGTAAAGTAGCCTCACGTTCATTAGAGTGGAGGTCAATGCCAGACAGGACCTAGCATTTGGCAGAAAGGTGCTGTAGGCTATAGTCCCACCCTAATACTTATATATACTGGTATATCTCATGGTAATGTCATTATAGAGGATGACATTTAAAAACTGGACTACACTTGCCAGTAATTTCCTTTTCATAAATCCTCCATGACGTCTTGGGATATTTTTGTAGATGACATTAAACTGTGTAAAGTAATTAACACAAAAGAGAACAACAGTATACTGCTACAGATGGATCTGGATAGATTGGAGGCTTAGGCAGAGAAGTGGCAAACTAAGGTTTAATACATGGGAAGGGAAAATACTCATCACCAATGCATATTAAACAGGACTACCCTGGGTGACACTGACATGGAATAGAACTTAGGAATTTTATTTGGCAGTAAACTTAACTGTATCAACTAGTTTCATGTGGGCCTTGTCAAGGACAATAAGATTATGGGTTGCATCAAAAAGGGCACAGATGCACATGGCATGAACATAGTTCTGCCACTTCACAAATCGTTAGTGAGACTGCACATGGAGCATGGAGAATTGTGTACAGTTCTGGGCTCCTCTGCACAAAAAAGACATAGCAGAGCTACAGAGGGTTCAGAAGAGGGCAACTAAAGTAGTAACTAGAATGGGTGGACTGCAGTACCGAGAAAGATTATCAAAATTAGGGTTACTTTGTTTAGAAAAATGACAACTGAAGGGAGACCTAATAGCCATGTATAAATATATCGGGGGTCAGTACAGAGATCTCTCCCATGATCTATTTATATCAAAGACTGGGCCAAGAGGACATCCTCTGCATCTAGAGCAGGGATGCCCAACCTGTGGTCCTCCAGCTGTTGAAAAACTACAACTCCCAGCATGCCCAGACAGCCTACAGCTGTCTGCCTACTGCAGGGTATGGTGGGAGTTGTAGTTTTCCAACAGCTGGAGGGCCGCCGGTTGAGCACCGCTGATCTAGAGGAAAGAAAGTCTCTACACAAACTTAGGAGATATTTTACTATAAGAGAAGTGAGACTATGGAACACTCTGCCAGAAGATACGGTGATGGTGAACTTGCTAAAAAAGTTGAAGAGGGGCTTGAATGCATTTCTGGAGTGTAATAATATTATAGGTTAAAGTTACTAGAACTCTGGGGAAGGGTTATTGATCCAGGGAGTTATTCTGATTGCCTAATTGGAGTCGGGAAGGAACCCTTTCCCCCCATAAAAAAAAAAATAGGGAAATTAGCTTCTACCTCAGATTTTATATATTTTTTTGTTTTCCCTCTGGATCAACTTTGTAGGATAACCTTGTAGGCTGAATTGGATAGACAGATCATATTTTCTGCTTTACAAGATGCACCTGATCCTAAGATGCACCTAGGTTTTAGAGGAGGAAAATAAAAAAAAACACTGTTTTCATCAGACCTCATATCAGACCCTCAATCTTTTTTAGACCTCAGATCAGACCACCCAATCAAAATCAGACCTCAGTTCAGACCCCCAATCTTTATCAGACAGTTTTTTTTTTTTCAGCTTTATAAACTATTTTACTGTGTCACTATCTTTAGGATCCCCTTTGGTCACCTCCGTATCCTCTAGTGATCACGATAGATGCAATCACCTGGGGGTGGGCCAAGTTTTGTCAGGGATATTAAGATATGACAACAAGAAGTGCTTTTTTCAATTTTAAAGAACTAAATGCAATAAAATTTGCCCTTTGGGTAGGTAGTATCGCCAACAAAAACTCACCTTCTCCCTGGCTGTGACACTCTCTGCTGTGATTGGGCAGCTCACAGCCAGGGAGAAGGAGACGCCCCATGAGAAACAGGGCCGTCTCCTCCTCCCTGTACCGATGGTATGAATTTACATACCAGGCGGGAAACCAGAATAGGGAAACAGAGCAGCACATAGGGAAAATAGTAAACGATATAACATGCCTTCAGTATGCCCTACACAGCCAGCTATTTATATGATAATGTCAGCACCGGTGAAAGGTCCTCTTTAGAAGGACAGAAGTGTACTTTTTTTATTGAGACAGCACAACAGTAGTTTCTTATTTGAAACATCTGAGCAGAACCAGTCTACTCTCTAATACAGCTAACCAGAGAGATTTTTCAGATAGTCGGAGAGGAGGTTGGTGCTATCGGCTGCTCACTTGAGATGGAAAGACAACATAGCAGGCGATTTTCCTCAGCAGAACAAAGATCAGGCCAAGGGAATGGTGCCTGAATAAGACCATTTTTTAGGAGACTATGTGGGGTCAACCTTTTTTATAGATCTATTCGCCACAAGAGCAAACAGAAAGATGGGCATTAATTTTCCCTGAATATGTTTCCCTAGAGATAGATGTCGTAGCGCAGAATTGAAGTCAGGTTATGCCTTCCTCCCTAATTTGTCTCCTCCCCAGGGTTCTGAAGAGGATAAAGAAGAAAGCTTCTGTAATTCTAGTGGACCCAAAGTGGCCGAAGAGATCCTGGTACACAAGGCTGGAGAGTTTAGTGGGGGAGCCTCTCTGGGTATTACCATTGAGAGAGGATCTCCTGTTTCAGGAGCCTTTGCTGCATCCCAGGCCTGTTTATCCTCATCTTTCAGTTTGAATGCTGAGAGGGTGATCTGAGAGAGTTAGTAGTAACATCTAAGAAATATCTTAAAGTTTGGAAAGCTTTTTTTTTTTTTTTACGGAGGTAGAGACCCTGATCCATTGAAAGAACCTTCTATTCCAGAGACTAGATTTTCTGCAGGCTGTATTAGACCATGATCTTAAAAGGGTTTTGCAGGCAGCATGTATTGATGACTAGTTATGAGTAACCGGTTCGTCCTGCTTTTGACGCACCCAGTTCGTTCATCTATATACCTTACATTCACGCTTGATCCCCAGCTCCATACATACCTAAAATGTATTGCCCCTGATGAGGCTCTTTCAAGATGGTAGCAATTAAAGCCAGACTTCAGTAGTCTCGTGCCATTACTATAAGTAGCGGCGCATACATTAATGTGTTACATTACAAATCCGAACCCGGATTTGTAGATGTGCACCACATTCATTAACAAATCTGGGTTCGAATTCGTAATGTAGTACATTAATGCATGCGCCTCTACTTAAAATAATGGCGCATGCACAAGACTCCTTAAGTCTCGCATTAACCACCACATCTTGAAAGAGCCTCAT
The DNA here is from genome assembly GCF_905171765.1 of Bufo bufo. Classification (NCBI taxonomy): domain Eukaryota; kingdom Metazoa; phylum Chordata; class Amphibia; order Anura; family Bufonidae; genus Bufo; species Bufo bufo. The sequence continues at coordinate 518,779,136 of NC_053392.1, forward strand.
CAGAGTTAATACATTTTGAGCATGTACGGAGCCAGGGATTTGTTATGAATATGAGTTATGTAGACGAACAAACCAGGTTTGTCCAAAGCAAGACAAACAAGTTCGCTCATCACTGTGAGTGGATAGGGGTAGGGTCTTCAGATAGGTCATTAATATGTAATCAGTGGGGGTCCAACACCCGGCACCCCTGCCGATCAACTGTTTGAAAAGGAGGCAGTGCTCCATGCGAGCCCTGTTTCCTCTTGATTACACTGTGCGTCTTCTCCCTTGTAGCTACAGAGCAGTGTTATTACAGGTACTCGATCCATTCAAGCGAGTGTAATGTAGAGGAAGTGGCACTCGCATGGAGCGCTGTCTCCTCTTAAAACAGCTGATCTGCGGGGTGCTGGATGTTGGACCTCCGCTGATCAGATATTGATGACCTATCCTGAGCTTAGGTTATTAATACATACTGCCTGCACGACTCCTTTAAATCAGCCAATTTGAAAGTATAGATTGTGGACTTTAATTCCTTTTATGACACCATGTTGGCTGAGCATGCTTGGGTTAGAATGTTTGTCAGCTGCCTCCAGGTTGCATCCTTCCTTGAGGCCATTAACTCCCCCCTGGGATTTAAATACTCTCCTCTCAGCCTTATCTCAGTCCCTTTTTGAACCTATTCAAGAGGTCTCTATTAAAATTCTCACACTAATAGGCCTCTTGCACGCAAACGTTTTTTGTTTCCGTTCCGTTTTTGAGGATTTCGTTTGCGGTCCGTATACGGAACCATTAATTTCAATGGTTCCGCAAAAAAAACGGAATGCACTCAGTATGCATTCCGTTTCCGTATTTCCATATATCCGTTCTGCTGAAAGATAGAACTTGACCTATTATTGCCCGCAAATAACGTTCTGTCGCTCCATTCAAGTCAATGGGTCCGCAAAAAATATGGAACGCATACGGAACACATTCGTATGTCATCCGTTTTTTGCGGATCCGTGATTTACAAATACTAGGTCCATCCCACTTTGCCCATGTGTTTGGTGTTTATAAACATTAACTGAGCACATGTGCAAGGTGCTGAAACAGGCCCCAGCGTGTCTGCCAAGCCACAGCACACAGAAAATGGATGTGGAGAAGCTGATCCTACTTGTCCAAGAGCGTCCCCAGCTTTGGGACACCCGCTGCGACCCCTACCATGACCGCCTGACCAAGGAGAGGTCATGGGACGAGGTCACAGGTGAGATTCTGGCCAGAGAGTGGGAGAAGGCCAAAGCATCCAAACGTTGAAAATTAGGTAAGCCAACCCATGAGGATGTTTTTAGTTCTAAAAATGTTTATTGTTTATGTCTACCTTTGATGCAGTGGCCTATATATGGTGGAAGTAGTGAAAAAGGGGGATGTTACAAACTAGTTATATTGCTTGTCACCTTTCGCCGCACTATACATTGATATATTATATCAGCCATGGCCACCCGTGGATCTCCAGCTGTACTGAAACTACAATTCCCAACATGGCCTGCTGTAGGCTGATCTCTTTAATAAAACTGCACATGTTTGGAGTAGTAGTTAGTTAACAGCTGTAGAGCCGCATATTGGGTATAACTGTATTTGAAATATATGACATTTGGCAAATGTTTGAGCAGTCGCACATTTCCCTGGTTACAACAACCCTGCTATCCAGCAGCAGCGGCCATGCTTGCATAGTATAGGAAAAAGTGGCACCTTCTCTGTTGGCTGGGACCACTAAAGCTAGGATAGTCCTTTTTTTTTTTTTCGTGTACTGTGCAAGCGTGGTCACTGCAGCTGGATTTTATGGAGTTCATAACCATTTAAAAGCAAGAAGTGTAAGAACTGTTTAAAAAAATAGCCAGGCAGCGTAGTAACAAATTTGTTAAATAAAAGTAGATTATAAACTGGTTTTTATGAAAGTGTAAAACATAATAATAAATGCTATCTGTAGAGGTGAAACAACCCCATCTGATCCAAATAGACAGAAATGTGTGTTTAGTGGCCCATGTAATGTATAGGGGTGAAATCATTTTGAATTTACATGTGTACTGCAGTAACACAATGTTTGTAAAATACAGGTTACTGTATATGGTATCAACATAAATGTATTCCCATGTATACATTTTGGTTTAACATTTTTACACATGTGCATTTATACGTGTGTTTTTACATATACATTTAGAATGGTTGTTATGTTATATTTCTACAGTGCAGCGAGTGAAGACCCGCTGGCAATCATGTCGAGATCAGTTTCGGCGGGAACTGGTCATTGCAAAGGGACACAGTGGTGATGGGGGCCCTCGAAAGAAGCCCTATCTCTATACAAGGCAGCTTCAGTTTCTGCGCCCTGTGCAAGCTGCTGGTCCCTTGGAATCCCCTCGTCCTGTGGCTGAAGAGGCCAAAAATGTGGCACAGAAGGGGTGTCCGGAGAGAGGAGAGGACGAATCTGCTTTAGAGGGAGGTGCTGCAGGGCCATCAAGCCCCAAACTACACAGGAGACAGCCTCGACGGAGAAGGGAGGCCAGAGACCTTCTCGATTCTGCCACAACTAATCGAGCCCTGATTGATACTTAGGTGCTTGATTATTTGAGGCAGAGAAAGAGTGAAGGGAGGCTCCCCTTATCCAAAAATATTCTGAGGGAAAAAAAGACATAGTTTTATCCATTATGGTTTCTGTGACCACCATAATGGATAGCCCCATGGATATACTGGAGCTGGTGCAGACTGTGAATAACTTGAAGCACCGCGCTTTAAGGTTATCCACAGAAGCACATCATGTGCCCAGCATGGGGTCACAACATGCTGGGTACAGCTCGGGGTCACAACATGCTGGGTCCAGCTCTCATTATTCACCGCCCCTCTTTTCCCAGGAGCATGAACATGGCCCCCGTGCTCATTATGAAGGGCCCAGAATGCCATCACAACCACAAAGTAAAGTTGCTAAGCCTTGTGCACGTGCGCCGGGACTTTTCTTAAGAGACCTTATGGACATATAATGTTTAAGTTATGTTGTGTTGTTTTTTTATATAGCCTGAATTTAAAGCCATTCTTTTATGTGTTACTTTTATTTTATCATATAAAGAAATATGGTTACGAAAATGTCTGGCCTTTTATTCAATATGTTATAACATTACAAAAATAACATAATTTACTTTTTTTTATTGAAATGCAAATCGTACAAACATTATACACATAGGGTAGCTTAATTTATTGTCTTAATTACAACTAGGGCTGTGCATATACTTTAAAGACAATTATAAAGAGGTATTAGAGGGTTTATGTAGACAAAAGAATAAAAATACTCCTGCACATTTCAACAATAAACATGAATTAAAACAGACAGATTTTTTTAAATTTTTGGCTACAGTTTAACACAAGCCCACGTCAAAGGTCCTCTTTGTCTTGTGAGTCCCTACACTATCTACATATAACCCCCCCACCAAAATAAAAAAACGAACTAGAAAACAAAAAACTATGATGACCAGAGTCCAGATCACTTCATAGTCTGCCATGAACTGCACCCTCAGGACTTGAAAAATATTGTTCATAGAGCGCCCGAACTGCAAGCCCTGCAGTTCCAGGTCATCCATGAAGGATCTGGTCCAATCCTCCAGATGGAGCAGGTTCTAATAAATCAATTTCTGAGGGAGCATCATGAATCTTGACGAAGTTATGCAGGATCACATGTGCTTGAATAACCTGGGTGGTATTCTCCAGTGCCATCTGTAAGGATGTCAGTAATACTCTCCACTTGTGTTTGAGTATTCCAAATGCACACTCAACATACCGACGGGCTCTACTCAGCCGATAGTTGAAGATACGTCTTCTGTCATCCAGGTTGCATCTGGGGAAGGGGCGCATGACATGTGGTGCCAAAGCAAACCCTTCATTAGCCACAATTACAAATTGAGCCGGTGGTCCCGCAGAACCTGGCAGTCTTCTGGGAGGCCTAACTGGTTGGCTCGAAGTCTTTCACACATTCTAGAAGAACTGAAAATGTGCGCATCTGCAGTGCTCCCATAGGCCTCGATATCCACAATTATAAACTTGTACGTACTGTCAGCGAAGGCCAAAAGCACTACAGAAAAATATTGTTTATAATTGAAGTACCGGGACCCTGAGTGAGGCTGCTTCTAAACACGTGTGTGTTTGCCATCCAGTGCCCCAATGCAGTTTGGAAACTGCGCATCAGCATAAAAACCCTCAGCAATTCGGATCCAATACTCAGCCTTGGGCTCTGGCATCACCGTGTCCCAGAGTCGCTGCCAAATCAAGTCACAGGTTTGACGAACGATCTGAGAAATCGTTGAGACTCCCAGCAGGAACTCAAAATGCAGAGAAGAAAATGAATTCCCAGTTGCCAAAAATCTGGAAAACAAATAGAAAAAAAAATAATGCAACACAGATATACTATCACACCCAATAAATACACCAAATATACATATACACATTATCACATTTTAGCTACATTATGGCACATATTACAAATAGACAAAATAATAATACTTTGCACATTCTACAAATATAAAATAATGTATAAAATACCAACCTCAACGTTACGATGAGCCGTTCCTCAGGAGAAACGCAGCACCTCATATTTGTGTCCTGGTATGTGAGGCCTGGGCGCAGAGACGCTAACAACAAGTCAAAGCTGTTCACAGACATACGAAAATATCAATTCAATTTATCAGGATGCTGTCGCAGATCCATGTACAGCGTGTCAAAATGACCCCTCCTGCGCCGCTAAGAGAGAATTGGGTGAACCCAATGCCTCCTCCTCCTCGGTTCCACTTTTAGCATAGTTGGCTGCTGTTCCTGTTCCCGAGAAAGCAGCCAGCACAAGAGAACTATTTCCTCCGAATCGTCAGCCATGATACAACAGAAAATTATAGCCAGAAAACAATGTCTGCCAAACACAGGATTCCAACTAAGGTCTCAATGCTGCAGCAAGCTGCATAAAATGGAGTCACGACAATCACATGACCAACTTATTAAATAGGGTGAGTGAAAAAGGGGATGTGTCCAAAAATGTTAATTTCAAAGTTCCTCTTTCCGTTTACGATCCGCAATAAACAGATCGCACACGGAGATGTTTTTACGGAAACGGAACAACGGATCCGTGAAAAACAGACCGCAAAATACAGAAAAAGCCATACTGTCGTCTGCAAGGGGCCTAAAGATGGCTTTCTTGCTTGCCATTACTACTGCTAGGAGAGTTTCTGAAATTCTCAGATCATAAAGTTTTACTCTGTGTTTTTTAATTGTTGGCTTTTGAAAGAACCCCTTAGGTTTTCTTCAACTTTCAGAAGAGCAGCTACAAGGAACTATTCCTGATCTTATTATTCTCAACCTCTCAGCATCACCCTAAACTAGTTCATAGTTTTTATTGAAGATAACCTTTAGTAACAGACAAATGCTGAGAAACCTGATGGTTTGTTTTCACAGAACAGTAAAAGAAAATGGAAAAAATAACTTCTGAGCGAATCAAAAACGATAGAAAATTGTAAAATAGGAAAAAAAATAAACCCACACTGAGATTGGTTGATTCGTCAGATATTATGGGGCATTTGTGAAGAATAGGACTATGTGTTATATTTCACAGAAATAATGCCACTAATTCATAGCTAGTTCCTAGCCACCAAAGTTTTTTTTTTTTTTTCACTGCAGTTTCACGCTCTAGCTATCTTCTGGGAATGTCTAACAAATGTGACTGCTTTTTTCAGGGATGATAATTTGTAAACAAATGTCAGACTAGTCTCTGAGTTTAACTAAGGGCTTAAAGAAGTTTCCCCATCTCAAAAAGTATCGTCATAATGGCTAAAATGAACACGGAGATCATGTGATGCGCACGCTAGCGCTATGATGTGAGCACCCCCTTCTCCATCCTCACCTGACACACGTGTTCTGCCTGTCACTAGCTGTTTAGTCCTGTTACTGTGCAGCCTCCTCTGCCTATTAATTAGATACCTGACCTAATGCCCAGTGCTGAAAAGGACTTTTTAGACTGCTATTCTGGCACAGTGGTACATTTTGAAACTTCCGCTGCCTTCTGAAGATGGAGTCATCGAACATAATTTCCTGTATTCTCAGATGCCAGAGACCACCTAAGGCTTCTGCTTGATACTTCCTGGCTCCCATCTGGGTCGCTGCCATCAGTTTGGGTGTTGGTATGACCCTGAGAAGGCCTGACTCTCAGGTGGTTTTTCTGTTTGACACCATGTGGAATCTGATAAGGCATGACATCTAGGGTTAACAAATGTATACCTCTCCCCCTCTTATTGTAAGTATGCCATTTAGGGTACCTCACCTGATTTTGAGTGTGGTAAAGCGGACCACTGGAGCAGAAATCCAAGCTGGAAGTACTAACTGTATACAACTGTATATTTCTTAAAGCTGTATTACCTGAGTAACATTGAAAAACAGCAATATAACTGACTATATGTCTGTGAAGGTTCTCATTTATCCAGGTCATGGTATATCTTGTAAAGAATAAATCAAGGCAACTGGACTTACAGTAGATTTCTTGAAAACGTTTCACTCGTTCTTCCAACAAGCTTTCTCAATTCTGAGTGACTGTACAAGAATTCTCTGGGAATAAATATGTAACTGAATCAACATCTGGTAATTATACCCAGCATGGGGTCAGAGGTCATTATACCCAGCATGGGGTCAAAGGTGTTGATTCCATTATCCAAATTGGAGTCAGTAGGTGATAATGACCTTCCAGAAAAAGGTGTCAAGACAGCATTGTATGTGGCAGACAATAGATGTGTACAGTCACTCAGAATTGAGAAAGCTCGTTGGAAGAACGAGTGAAACGTTTTCAAGAAATCTACAGTAAGTCCAGTTGCCTTGATTTATTCTTTACAGATATAACTGACTATAGTTTGCTATTACACTGCTCTATTGTGTGTTAAGACTAAACCATCTAGATTCCTAATTAGGAACTCTTTGGTCCTGTTTGTGATTCTTTTTTTTTTTTTTTTTTCTCTACATTTTCTTGAGAGTTTTTGAGACATTAATAATTCCTGAATTGAGGGAAGTAAAGCCTAAAAGCAGAAAACCCAAGGTATATTGCTATGTTGGAGACTTATAAGGGTTCTTTCACATTACCATTACTGGTCTCCAGCAGCCTGTTATGGCTGAGAACAGCCTACTGGAGCTCTCTGTATTCCGCATTGCATTTCATGCAATGTTTCTTGTCCAACCGAATCCTGCTGGATAGCTACAGGATCCTAATATAGTCAATGATGCCGGCACGCATTGCGGTAACATCCAACATTCCCGATCTAGAGAGGTCTGACAGGGTTTTCCTTTGCTGGAACAGCCTGTGGGAAGCCAGTAATGCTGGTGTGAAACTAGCATAAATCTTAAAAATTAAATCCTAACTAGATGAATACATGTAAATACTGGACTGTACCGTTTTTGAGGTTTTAGCTAAGGCTACTTTCACACTAGCATTTTTTGCGGATCCATCATGGATCTGCGAAAACGCTTCCATTACAACAATACAACCGCATGCATCTGTCATGAACTGATCCGGTTGTATTATGTCTTATATTTCCATGACGGATCCAACATGAACACCATTGAAAGTCAAAAATCTAGCACAGATAATAAAGACCAACTTTCCTTAAATTCCAGTTCTGACATGGTGGAAGACACATCTACAGTGAAAGTTTGGATTCCTCTTAACAAATTAAAGAAGCTAAAGGGATTAATTCCAACTTATACACTATATTAACAGAGACTTTGCATACAGATACTATACTGTTTCCCATTTGGTCATCTGAGTAAGTTCGCACCCATTTTCTGTTGCCTTACTCTGCAGATGTAACCTGAGTCCCTGGTGCCCTTAGATTCTTTTTAACCAGAGGGTTAGTAACTGTTTTGAGTTTGTGGTCTGTGGTTCTGTACAGTGACCTCCATAGTTGACCTTTCACTCTCATACAACATTGATGTCTGACCTAACAAATGTCCTTCTGAATGAATGGGCAAAAAGTCCCACAGCCACACTCCAAAAGCTTGTAGAAAGTCTTCCATGAAGAGTGGAAACTGCTGTAGCCGGGACAGGGGATCAACTCCAATATTACTGCCTACGGATTTATAAACTGGATGTGATAAAAGTTCCTTTAGGTGCAATGTGTATGTGTCTCAATACTTTTGTCCACATAATATATACAGTCATGAGAAAAACAAAATACACCCTCTTTGAATTCTATGGTTTTACATCTCTGGACATAATAAAATAACATCTAGTCCTTAGAATGTCTTAAAATTAGATAAACAACAACGCACAATAGATTCTACTATTTCAATATTTATTTATTCAACAAAAATGGAAAAGCCATGTGTGAAAAACCCCCATGAATCTGTATAGCTTGTAGAACCAACTTTAGCAGCACAAACCTGAAGTAATCAGCCTCTCACATCATTCTAGACATTCTACAACGTTGCTTCAGTTCATTGATGCTGTGGACATTCATTTATACACAGTTCTCTTAAGGTCCTGCCTCAGCATTTCAGTTGGGTTAAGTTCTTGACTTTGTGCCCTTGCAACACCTTGATTCTTTTCTTTTTCAGCCATTCTGTTGTAGATTTGTTGATGTGCTTGGACTCATCCTGTTGCATGACCCAAGCTTTAGCTGTTAGATAGATGGCCTCACATTTATTTCAGAATACTTTCATATACTGTACATAGGAGTTGGTCAACTAAATGCAAGGCGCCCTTGTTCTGTGGCTTCAAAACAAGCCCAAATCATCACCCCGTCCACCACCATGTTTGGCAGTTGGTAAGAGGTATGCTGTGTTTTGATCTGTTTATTATGGCCAAACATCTTCATTTTGTTCTTGTCTGTCCAAAGAAAATTGTTCCAGAAGTGTTTTGGTTTGTTCAAATAAAACTTTGCAAACTGCTCTATCACCAGATTTTATTTTTTTCTAAAATCAATACTTTAGTCTGCCTTTAGTAGATGCCATTGTGATATATATACCGTAATATATATATATATATATATATATATATATATATATTTATATATAAATATATATATATAATTATTAACAATAATAATAATAATATATACAGTACAGACCAAAAGTTTGGACACACCTTCTCATTCAAAGAGTTTTCTTTATTTTCATGACTATGAAAATTGTAGATTCACACTGAAGGCATCAAAACTATGAATTAACACATGTGGAATTATATGCATAGCAAACAAGTGTGAAACAACTGAAAATATGTCATATTCTAGGTTCTTCAAAGTAGCCACCTTTTGCTTTGATTACTGCTTTGCACACTCTTGGCATTCTCTTGATGAGCTTCAAGAGGTAGTCCTCTGAAATGGTTTTCACTTCACAGGTGTGCCCTGTCAGGTTTAATAAGTGGGATTTCTTGCCTTATAAATGGGGTTGGGACCATCAGTTGCGTTGAGGAGAAGTCAGGTGGATACACAGCTGATAGTCCTACTGAATAGACTGTTAGAATTTGTATTATGGCAAGAAAAAAGCAGCTAAGTAAAGAAAAACGAGTGGCCATCATTACTTTAAGAAATGAAGGTCAGTCAGTCAGCCGAAAAAATGGGAAAACTTTGAAAGTAAGGGCTATTTGACCATGAAGGAGAGTGATGGGGTGCTGCGCCAGATGACCTGGCCTCCACAGTCACCGGACCTGAACCCAATCGAGATGGTTTGGGGTGAGCTGGACCGCAGAGTGAAGGCAAAAGGGCCAACAAGTGCTAAGCATCTCTGGGAACTCCTTCAAGACTGTTGGAAAACCATTTCAGGGGACTACCTCTTGAAGCTCATCAAGAGAATGCCAAGAGTGTGCAAAGCAGTAATCAAAGCAAAAGGTGGATACTTTGAAGAACCTAGAATATGACATATTTTCAGTTGTTTCACACTTGTTTGTTATGTACACTGCTCGAAAAAATAAAGGGAACATTTAAACAACACAATGTAACTCCAAGTCAATCACACTTCTGTGAAATCAAACTGTCCACTTAGGAAGCAACACTGAGTGACAATCAATTTCACATGCTGTTGTGAAAATGGGATAGACAACAGGTGGAAATTATAGGCAATTAGCAAGACACTCCCAATAAAGGAGTGGTTCTGCAGGTGGTGACCACAGATTACTTCTCAGTTCCTATGCTTCCTGGCTGATGTTTTGGTCACTTTTGAATGCTGGTGGTGCTTTCACTCTAGTGGTAGCATGAGACGGAGTCTACAACCCACAAAAGTGGCTCAGGTAGTGCAGCTTATCCAGGATGGCATATCAATGCGAGCTGTGGCAAGAAGGTTTGCTGTGTCTGTCAGCGTAGTGTCCAGAGCATGGAGGTGCTACCAGGAGACAGGCCAGTACATCAGGAGACGTGGGGGAGGCCGTAGGAGGGCAGCAAACCAGCAGCAGGACCGCTACCTCCGCCTTTGTGCAAGGAGGAACAGGAGGAGCACTGCCAGAGCCCTGCAAAATGACCTCCAGCAGGCCACAAATGTGCATGTGTCTGCTCAAACGGTCAGAAACAGACTCCATGAGGGTGATATGAGGGCCCGACGTCCACAGGTGGGGGTTGTGCTTACAGCCCAACACCGTGCAGGACGTTTGGCATTTGCCAGAGAACACCAAGATTGGCAAATTCGCCACTGGCGCCCTGTGCTCTTCACAGATGAAAGCAGGTTCACACTGAGCACATGTGACAGACGTGACAGAGTCTGGAGACGCCGTGGAGAACGTTCTGCTGCCTGCAACATCCTCCAGCATGACCGGTTTGGCATTGGGTCAGTAATGATGTGGGGTGGCATTTCTTTGGAGGGCCGCACAGCCCTCCATGTGCTCGCCAGAGGTAGCCTGACTGCCATTAGGTACCGAGATGAGATCCTCAGAACCCTTGTGAGACCATATGCTGGTGCGGTTTGCCCTGGGTTCCTCCTAATGCAAGACAATGCTAGACCTCATGTGGCTGGAGTGTGTCAGCAGTTCCTGCAAGACGAAGGCATTGATGCTATGGACTGGCCCGCCCGTTCCCCAGACCTGAATCCAATTGAGCACATCTGGGACATCATGTCTCGCTCTATCCACCAACGTCACGTTGCACCACAGACTGTCCAGGAGTTGGCAGATGCTTTAGTCCAGGTCTGAGAGGAGATCCCTCAGGAGACCGTCCGCCACCTCATCAGGAGCATGCACAGGCATTGTAGGGAGGTCATACAGGCACGTGGAGGCCACACACACTACTGAGCCTCATTTTGACTTGTTTTAAGGACATTACATCAAAGTTGGATCAGCCTGTAGTGTGTTTTTCCACTTTAATTTTGAGTGTGACTCCAAATCCAGACCTCCATGGGTTGAAAAATTTGATTTCCATTTTTTAATTTCTGTGTGATTTTGTTGTCAGCACATTCAACTATGTAAAGAACAAAGTATTTCAGTAGAATATTTAATTAACTCAAATCTAGGATGTGTTATTTTGGTGTTCCCTTTATTTTTTTGAGCAGTGTATATAATTCCACATGTGTTAATTCATAGTTTTGATGCCTTCATAGTCATGAAAATAAAGAAAACTCTTTGAATGAGAAGGTGTGTCCAAACTTTTGGTCTGTACTGTATATATATATATATATATATATATAAAGAAAAAGTTGGCAGCATCGAAAAATAAAAAAATGAAAACTGGACGGGTGCTATGTCCTAGGGCAAAATATATAAATGGAAAGATGGACAGCACTCCAAAACTATAAAATATAAGAAAATGTATTCACCCATGTGGAACAAAATAGCAGCAGCGACGTTTCGGCTCATCCATAGAGCCTTCCTAAAGCTTGAGAAGGGCTCTATGGATGAGCCGAAACGTCGCTGCTGCTATTTTGTTCCACATGGGTGAATACATTTTCTTATATTTTATAGTTTTGGAGTGCTGTCCATCTTTCCATATATATATATATATATATATATATATATATATAAGCGATGAAAAAGGGCAGCACTCCAATAGATAAAAATAAAAATAACTTTATTTACCCATAAGGCTGTAGCGACGTTTCGGCTCTTACACAGGAGCCTTCCTCAAGCAGTGTGTATAGATCAAACTCTATATATATATAGTGTTACAACCAATCATAACCAATTACATATCAAGTGGACATAATTAATAAAAAATCAAAATACATGATACATTATAAATATACAAACAGACAAAACCAACCATGTAGCATTATCGAATCGTGATACACATAATTATAAAATATTTCTGTGAATATGAAGTATAATACATTTTTTTATACAGATCAAGAATTAATAATATTATAAGTGCCAGCTGTGGACAATTAAATAAAGTGCTAAGTGCTTACTCATACAGGTTATATGTGTAACAGATGCAGGAGGGAGGACGGCTGTCATCCATGTTGACATGTGCGATCCGGCGTACCTGAATCGCTAATGCGCATGCCCCTATGACGCATAATGTGTGCTTCTGTCTTACACTAACCTCGTCACATGACGCATGCGCTCTTGAGCTGCAACACTGAAACGGCCATTTTGGATAGGGGCAAAGAGCCCACTAGATTACGCTACCGCTCACAATAACTATTACAGCCGGTACACTGCAGGCTCAGGGTGACAATTACATACAAAGATGCCCGAGTGTCACAGTGGCCAAGTGGACTCGGGAGAAGGCCACACCTACAAATTAAAGTGGAGCCGTCTGCCGTGATCATGGAGCGGCTGCGCATCTGCATGTAAATACAGAGTCGCACCGCTACAACGATCAAAATCCACCTATCACCACCTCACTCTGAGGGTTCTCCTCATAACACCCCGCCATGCTTGTATCGGACAATAAAAAAGAACAAAAGCATATATTTAAGGAAATACAGAAGTATAAAAGCCGTATTCTGCATGAACAATGGTGTCCAGATGTCGTGATCGCACAGCCCACATGAATGCCACACCGCTTCTCCTCATCCCAGACCCGGTAAAAAACCATCTAAAAAGTAAAAGAAAAATGAATAAATATGTTAAATGAAAAAATCAAAAATAAACATTTTTTGAAAAAAGAACTTTCGGAGTAAACAGGAATTTATGTTTTATACACACAAGTCACATAATTTACAGTAGGGCAGTCGACATTTAGAATGCAAAAAGAGAGGGCAAACCACGCAGCTAGCCAACCCCAACCTTGTAATCCACATTGAGACCGTGTGGTTGTAGGGAATTGAGCGTGTAGATCCATTTTATGGTATATGGTCAATGATGTAACACTTCAGGTCTTTCTCAGTGTGTTTATGATTGGCAAAGTGTTTAGATACTGGTAGATCCAGTCGTTTTTTCCTGACACTAAGTCGATGGTTATTAAACCGTGTCTTGAAATCAGTTGTTTCTCCAACGTATGGCAAATTACATGGACAAACAATCATGTACACGACATGGTTGGAGTCACAAGTCAGATAATGCCTTATCTGATATGAAACTCCAGTTTGTGGATGTAAAAAGGACCTGCCTTTAATGATGTATTTACAATTTACGCAGGACAAACAGGGAAAACAGCCGACACTGGCGCCTGTCAATGTCCGTTGTCTTGCCGTTTTCAAAGTTCCTACGTCTGCCCTTACCAATTGGTCCTTGAGACTCTTAGATCTACGGTAGGACATGATGGGAGGAGAATGGAATTCCTTAACAGTGTTAAGGCAACCGCCCAGTATGCTCCAGTGACGTCGAATAATGTTGTTAATATCGACGCTCTGCTCACAATGAGTAGAGATGAAGGGAATCCTAGTGGTTTGCACTTGTTGTACTTTTCTTTTTAGAATATCATCCCTATTGAGTTGACCAACCATTTTCTTTTTCTCATATAACAATTTGGTTGGGTAACCCCGTTGCTCAAATTTGTGCAGCATTGTATCTAACGTGTTATTGGATGTCACGGGATCTAAGACTATGCGCTTAACTCTCAGAAACTGAGAGTATGGAAGAGATTTTACCATGGATCTGGGGTGATTACTGTTATAAGTCAGTAGCGTGTTCCTGTCGGTTGGCTTAGCAAACAACTCTGTCTGCATTTTACCCGCCGACAGGATCACGCGAGTGTCTAGAAATTGCATTTCCACAAGGGAGTGCACCAAAGTAAATTGCAATGCCTTATCAATTCCATTTAGAAAACCATGGAAATCAAAGAGTTGTTGAACATCGCCTGTCCAGATGAGGAAGATGTCGTCTATGTACCGCCACCACGCCCTGACATGTTGGAAGTGGTGGCTTCCATAGATGACATCTTCCTCAAACTGACGCATAAAAATATTGGCGTAAGTTGGGGCCACGTTGGACCCCATCGCCACACCCTGTTCTTGCACGTAGTATGAGTCCTGAAATAGGAAATAATTCTGTCTGAGTATAATTTCCAACAAAGATAATATAAAGTGTTGGGAGCCATCAGTGAATGTGGATTTCTCCATCATTAAAGAGACCGCCGCTAATCCCTTTTGATGATCTATTGATGTATAAAGTGAAGTCACATCAAATGATGCTAATATCACATCAGATACATCAACCAGATCAATCTCTTGCCGTTTAAGCAAAAAATTGCTAGTATCGCGGATATAGGGGCATGCGCATTGGCGATTCAGGTACGCCGGATCGCACATGTCAACATGGATGACAGCCGTCCTCCCTCCTGCATCTGTTACACATATCACCTGTATGAGTAAGCACTTAGCACTTTATTTAATTGTCCACAGCTGGCACGTATAATATTCTTAATGCTTGATCTGTATAAAAAATGTATTATACTTCATATTCACGGAAATATTTTATAATTATGTGTATCACGATTCGATAATGCTACATGGTTGGTTTTGTCTGTTTGTATATTTATAATGTATCATGTATTTTGATTTTTTATTAATTATGTCCACTTGATATGTAATTGGTTATGATTGGTTGTAACACTATATATATATAGAGCTTGATCTATACACACTGCTTGAGGAAGGCTCCTGTGTAAGAGCCGAAACGTCGCTACAGCCTTATGGGTAAATAAAGTTATTTTTATTTTTATCTATTGGAGTGCTGCCCTTTTTCATCGCTTATATTTTACTGGATTGGCTTATATCCATACTGGGCCTGTGCACCCTTCATCCATTTCTTCTATTGTGACGGTGCTGCCATCTCTTTTTTTCTTTTTTATATATATATATATATATATATATTATATATTGTGCTAAATTTTTTGTAGTATATATTGAGGGTAGCACCTCTTTTAGACTGAGCAACGCCCATCTGCCTGGTGCTTCTGAGCAAAGTACAAATGTAGCTGGTTCCTCCACCACCCTGAAAATGTAGGCTTAGGTAAGTGAGGCGGTATATTAGTGTTAGGTACCCATCTGCGGAAGCCACCTTGACGCCTGGTAGATGGGCCCGACACACGTTTGATCAAAAATGTGCGCTAAGAGCTTCCATTTTTCCATTTATAGTAGGTATAATACCACTTTAATTTAGAATGATCCCCATTTCTCAGCTCTATTGTTTGTATGTGTATGTTTGCTTGATGGATATGCACCTGTGACTATGTATATGAATGTGCTAGTCAAAATTTTCTTGTAGTATTATATATACTGTATATATTTATTTTATTTTTTAATTGGTCCCTCCATTGCTCCACAATGCCACCTACTCTGTTCTGGTGCCTAATATGTTAATCAGTAGCAAAGGTAAAGGGAGGAGAAAACATCTGCTCTCCTCAATGGGTGTCTTCCTCTACCTGTCTGTGACACTGTCCAATTGCTGCATACCGCATCGCAGCCAGGGAGAAGATGAGCTGTTCTCATGAGGTACTATATAAGTACTTGCTTACATACATCCTGTTCTCAAGAGATTTTCCAAATCTGGCAAGAACAGCTCATCTTGTCCCTTGCAGTGAAGTGGTCCGCAGTGCTTGGAAAGTGTCACAGACAGGGAGAAGATGCCCACTGAGGAGAGCAGAGGTCTCTTCCTCCCTGTACCTTTGCTACCGATTAGCTTATTAGGCACCAGAACAGAGCGGGGGGCATTGTGGCACAACAGGGTGGCCAGTTAAAAAACAAATAGCACAATGGCATCTGCTAAAGGCGGATTACATTATAAGGTATTGAAAAAAAATCTGGTGTGAGGTGTTCATAAAGCTGGGCTGCCATGTTCTTTCTAGAAAGAAGAGGCTATATCCTGGTAACCCCTCGGAACAAGACATTTGTTCAGTCTTATTCTCATTGCACTTTCATAAACAAACTTTTAAAAAGCTAACTGAGGCATAAAGAGTCTTTGATGTAGTTCCTCTGAGCATTGCACTGATCTTGGGGTGAATTTGCTGGGACCTCCACTCATGGGAAGATTGTCAGCTGTCATGAATGTGTTGTTCTTGTGAATAATCTTTCTCACTGTAAAATGATGGACTTCAAATCGTTTGGAAAAGGCCTTATGGCCCTTCCCAGATTGATGGGTAGCAACAGTCATTGCTGATAACTTTCCTCCTTGGCATTGTGTTAACACACGCCTGAATGCCCCAGACCAGCAACCTGGCAAAATGTCTGCTTTTATAGATAATTTAAGACCATTTGATCAGCAGCACATGGCTGCTACTGACTGTCTTCATTTTTATGGAAGGAGTAAGGGTGTACTTAATTTTTCACACACAGCTGTTGTATTTCGGTCTAGTTTTTGTTAAAGGCCATGAACAAATTTGGGAAATTTATTTATATTATTGCAGTGTACTCATTTTGAGATGAAAAACATTTTTTTCAATTGGTCTTTATTAAAAGTTTTTAACCACTGTCTTTGTGCAGCCTTGAGTTTCACTAGTAGCAGGATCTGAATGGTCACTGTTCCGTCAGGCAGCTCAACTGACGGGCTCCTTATCTCTGACCTTATAAACACTCATTATCGCTCAATTCTCTTGCTGGTTAAGAATATTTCTTAAACAAGTGTTTATGACCTTTTAGTAATTTAGAGATAAGGCTTATTAGGTGACCTGCACAAAGTAAAACGTACAGTTCACACATCTAGGCAAACAGTTAACCCTTTGTGACAGAACAGCTCAATATTTTTAATAAAGAAAAATAATTTTTAACGGAAAATGTGTAAAATGCAATCATAAAAAAAATTGCCCCCGAAGGTGTACAGAGCATTTAAATAACAACACGGTGGAATCTGTTATGGGTTGTTGTTCATCTGAGGTTGTATTTGCCTAATTTTAAGACCTGATATGTAAAACCATAGAATGCAAAAAGCATACACTGTAATGTTTTTTTTTTTTTTTTTTGTTCTTCCTTATGACAGTGTATAAACATATTTGTGCTTCTGGGGCTAAGGGTAGAAACTAATGGCATATCTTAGCAATATAGCATCTCTTTATTAGATGGGAAAACCACATTAAAGGGATTCTGTCACCTCGTTTTCGGTTATAGAGTTGCGGACATGCACGGATAGATCGCCGCTAGCATGTCCGCAACATACCTGTCCTATACGGCTGTGTGCTTTTATTTTGCTTAAAAAATTATTTTAGAGATATGTAAATGAGTCTTGTAAGGTGCCCAAGGGGCTGTACGAACCTTCCTGGTGCCCAGCCACGCCCCCCTGTGAAGGAGCCCAGCACCGCCTATGTCCTCCGAATCTCCTCCTTTCGTCACAGTTAGATTGCCGTAATCTCGCGATGCGCGAGCTCGCGCATGCGCAGTGCCGGTATAGTGTTCCTTCCCTGTGCTGGCATCAGCCTCAGGGAAGGAACTGCGCATGCGCGAGCTCGCGCATCGCGAGATTACGGCAATCTAACTGTGACGAAAGGAGGAGATTCGGAGGACATAGGCGGTGCTGGGCTCCTTCACAGCCTAAACCTTTAAGCCTAAGTCCACTTGTAAAACCACAACTATGTAATAAAAAAAATAAAAAATATATATATCTATCTATCTTGCAACCTGTTGCAGTACATTTTCCTCTTTAGTCATTCTTTTTATTTTTAATGATCACTTTTGTTGAAAGTTGGTCACTGCACTTATCGGATGCCTATCTTAAAATTCTCAGATCTACTATGCTCTGCACAATTCTGTACCATCATATATTACAGCCAGAGACTCATCTAGCTTTTGTGCCGAAAGTGAAAATTAAAATAACCGATATCCCTCAATGCAGTTGGCAAAAATTTTTGTGAAGATGCAGGTTACCATTGGCTATGGAGCTCTGAAATATCCACAACACAACTTACGCATGCCCTTAAGCATCTTTAGCTATTGGAGTGGCTCATAGTACTATATCATATATTAAAGTTACAACAATTTTATGTGTTCATACATAGGCTAGCATTAGCCATAATTGTGCACAGTATAGCCACTACAATAGCATAGTGTGATGATTAGGCCCTTGCTTAATTGTGCTGGACATGATGCTGTATGCAATGTTTTCTTGTCTATAGACAATCTAACTACAGAGCACAGTGGATAGATAAGACACAGTGTTGTGTTTCTCACCAAGGAACTGAGTCTAATAAGCCACAATTGGTTTAATGCTGGGATTCACAGCCTAAGGCAGTGGTGGCGAACCTATGGCATGGGTGCAAGAGGTGGCACTCAGAACCCTCTCTGTGGGCACCCACACCCTGGAAAACATCTATGGTGTACCAATATGCCTTAGACTTTACCTGCCATTCATCAGCGCAGGACGCACTAGGAACAGCGCAGGCAGCGAATTAAATGTAGGCCGCCTATTATAGCTAAATGATAATGTACATGGAAGATATACTATATTGGATTGTAGTATTCAGGTTACATTGCTGTGTTGGCACTTTGCGATAAATAAGTGGGTTTTGGGATGCAGTTTGGGCACTTGGTCTCTAAAAGATTCGCCATCACTGGCCTAAGGAATCTTCCCTTTTCTCACTCTAAGGGTCTATTCAGACGTCCGTAGTGCATTGCGGATCCGCAATACACCCGACCGGCACCCCCATAGAACTGCCTATTCTTGTCCGCAATTGCGGACAAGAATAGGACATGTTCTATTTTTTTCCGGAGCCGCGGAGTGTGCTCTCCGCATGCATTCCCTCTCCATAGAGTATGAATGGGTCCGCACCCGTTCCGCAATTTGCAGAACGGATGCGGACCCATTATATGGACGTGTGAATGGAGCTTTAACCTTCACAAGGAGGCAAGATTTTTCCTGGTCGGATTCCCATATCGTAGTCTTTAGTTACTTATTTGTTGCAGAGTCGCTGCACGAACTTGTAGCGTAGTCAGGGGATCATCACTTGAATAGAATTCAGGAAGCAACAAGCTCCAGAGTGACACAAATCATAGTCTGAAGACAGTGGGACCGCAAGAACCAGGTGACAAATCCAAATAGAATAAGGTCAAGGTTACAGGAGTTAGAAGCAGAGTCAGTATCATAAAAGATACAATAGCCAGTCCAGAATGTGCCTTGGTCTTCTGATGAAGTGGAAAGACTGGTGTTCCCTTTAAATCAGCCAAAAAGACAACATCCCCTTACCTCTTGCACCTGTAACCCAACATTGCCAGTGGTGCATTGGAAGAGCACTGTGGCCTGATCCAACAGGACTGCAGCTGAAGACAGCAACAGACGAGATGGTGTCTGCTGGTAAGAAATTGGACACACTCGATCTGCAGCCACTGTAACTGGACAAACACAAAATAAAGCAATTTAGACAATCTGATACCAGCAATATAAAAACATAATAAATATTGATACCTTGGTCTTCCAAAAAATTGATTTTGATGAGGTAAGGTTAGAGTGTAAATCACTCTGGGCTCCAACTTGTTGTCCATTAGCTGCCACTCTCACCATTAGGGCAATCTTTAGGACTAACACAAACAGGAACCTGTACCAGCAATGTACAAAGATATACACTCACCTAAAGAATTATTAGGAACACCTGTTCTATTTCTCATTAATGCAATTATCTAGTCAACCAATCACATGGCAGTTGCTTCAATGCATTTAGGGGGGTGGTCCTGGTCAAGACAATCTCCTGAACTCCAAACTGAATGTCAGAATGGGAAAGAAAGGTGATTTAAGCAATTTTGAGCATGGCATGGTTGTTGGTGCCAGACGGGCCGGTCTGAGTATTTCACAATCTGCTCAGTTACTGGGATTTTCACGCACAACCATTTCTAGGGTTTACAAAGAATGGTGTGAAAAGGGAAAAACATCCAGTATGTGGCAGTCCTGTGGGCAAAAATGCCTTGTGGATGCTAGAGGTCAGAGGAGAATGGGCCGACTGATTTAAGCTGATAGAAGAGCAACGTTGACTGAAATAACCACTTGTTACAACCGAGGTATGCAGCAAAGCATTTGTGAAGCCACAACACGCACAACCTTGAGGCGGATGGGCTACAACAGCAGAAGACCCCACCGGGTACCACTCATCTCCACTACAAATAAGAAAAAGAGGCTATAATTTGCACGAGCTCACCAAAATTGGACTGTTGAAGACTGGAAAAATGTTGCCTGGTCTGATGAGTCTCGATTTCTGTTAAGACATTCAAATGGTAGAGTCCGAATTTGGCGTAAACAGAATGAGAACATGTATCCATCCTCTGATGACTACTTCCAGCAGTATAATGCACCATGTCACAAAGCTCGAATCATTTCAAATTGGTTTCTTGAACATGACAATGAGTTCACTGTACTAAAATGGCCCCCACAGTCACCAGATCTCAACCCAATAGAGCATCTTTGGGATGTGGTGGAACGGGAGCTTCGTGCCCTGGATGTGCATCCCTCAAATCTCCATCAACTGCAAGATGCTATCCTATCAATATGGGCCAACATTTCTAAAGAATGCTATCAGCACCTTGTTGAATCAATGCCACGTAGAATTAAGGCAGTTCTGAAGGCAAAAGGGGGTCCAACACCGTATTAGTATGGTGTTCCTAATAATTCTTTAGGTGAGTGTATATTATCGTATAATCAATGCTTCTAGGGGAGATAGTAGAGGCCTTATATTCCTCTATAGGAGCCCTATTATGGCAGCAATACTGTAGTATCCATAAGCACTTACAGCATGATTAGTTTTTCATTTGATCTGTCAACTGTTATTGATCTCATATGCTGAAGAAATCGCTGGCATCAAATGGGTTAAATTACACTTCTTTTAATTATCTTCACCTCGGTTGCTCTTAATTGCCTGTAATTTTCCTTTAAGTTATCCAGCCCAAGACAAGTCACCCCCCCCCCCTTCTAGCCCATACTTAACATTCACCACTTTAGTCTGCAAATCAAGAGTTCACATCACTGTATCAATTTTTATTCTTTCATTTGCAAAATCTCTCCAGGTAACTTTTACAGCTCTTTATTTCTTTCCCGCAGGGAGCTTTACAGTTTGCGTATGACAGTTATGCAACTAATAACAGTCTCTTCTATTCTAAAAATAATTATACTTCATTTACACAGTTTTCTTTAGAAAGCACTCACAAATTGCAGGATGCTCCACAAAGATTAAATGCTGCAGTTTTCCTGTTCATTAAATCCCTTTTCCTCTTCACAAAGAGCGCAGAAATATTGGCCGGCTTATAGGTGTTGCTGTTCCTTAAAGTGTTTGCAGAAGAATGGGTGGTAACCAGAAGTCCATCAAAAGCTGTCTGTAATGTTGTCTTATGGTTGTTAAGATTTCTGTTACTTTTTGTAGTTATTTTGTGTTTTCTTTATTTAGAAAAAGGAAATGTCACTTTTTTGGGGGTGGGGGGCAGACTTTTAAAGTGCTGTTTGAAGCCACTTTAACATTTGTCTCCATTTTCCTTAATGTACAACTGAAATTATTCTTTGGACAAGGAGGCACAATCCCATATTGCATTGTATGGCTGCACATAATATCGCAGAAGTTATTACAATGCCCTTAGTATATTGTGACAGTTTCTATGAATAGTACATTTACATGATAGACAAAACAACCCATTTTCCTTACCTGTATGGCAGAAGGAGATATAGGGGTTTCAACAGTATAACAACTTAACTATCCACAGGGTGGGTTATAAGTGACTGATCAGCGAGGGTTCAGAAGCTGGGATCTCCACCAGTTATGAGAATGGAGGTTAGGGGGCTCGTGTCCCTGCTTGAATAGAGCACTCTGTTCTCACTGGAGATAACCAGTCTCTGAACTTGGCTATCTTTGTCAGTCCCATAGACTTTGAACTTTGAATGCAGCGGCAGTATGTATGCTCAGGTTCTGGTCCATGCAAACAAGGGGCATGGGACCCTTGTTTTCATGATCGTGGGTGTCACCGTGTTTGGACCCCCCCCCCCGATCAGATATTTATCCTATGGATAGGTTATATGTTGTCATTCTGAGTCAAACCCTTTAAAGGGAACATGTCATCAACTTTATGCTGCACTCACTAATGGCAGCATTAAATAGTGACAGACTTGCTGATTTCAATGTTATGTCACTTGTGAGCTAAAAGTAGTTGCTGAGAACCAGCTTTATGAGATGAGTCATGGCTGTCTGAGAAGTGTCAAGGTTATTCATTATCTCCTACTGTCCCCACCTACCTGCTAATAATTTCCAGTTTTCTTCTTAGTTTTTTCCTTAGGAGAGAACTGGCAATCATCAATAGGTGGGCAGGGTAAGCAGGAGATCATGAATAACTGTGACTCTTCTCAGGGAGATGTGACTCTTTCCCAGGTCCGGGCTGTGATAATTAAAATGCTGGTTCTTGGCAACCACTTACTTTTAGCTTATAAGTAAAACAGTTCGCGCAGCCTAAAATTGATAGCAGGTTCCCTTTAAAACATGTACCTATTGTTATAATGTTTTTGTTTCATATATCAGTAGATCATGTGGATAGATAAAACTTTGTAATATATCTTATTAGGGAAACCTGCCATCTTCCTGTAGTTACTCTTTCCTTTCTGTAAACTCCCTGTAAATGTTTAACTAAACAAAAAAAACTGCATCAAAAACTGCATATGTGATTTCATCCTTAAGGCACACACACATTGAGTATTACATGAGGATTTGCCGCATTGATTTGTGTGCAGCAAATCTGCAGCTTAATACAGTACCAGACATTGTAAAAATATCTTCTAGACATTGTGTACATTTTTCAGTGCATAAATTAACCTGCAATGCAAATTTCGAAATCTGCAGCATGTCAAGTTCTCATGTGGAATTGTTGCTGGTTTATTGCAGATATTCCCCCATGAGTTCTGTGGGGAGAGTGAAAATGTGCAACAGACCCTAATTGTTGTCAATTTTGCTGTGCATTACCCTTGGATCTGTAGTAAAACTCACAAGTCCTGAATTAAAAGTTGGAGGTCTGCAGCATTAACATGGGACAAGACATCTTAGCCAGAGGACCAGGGGACGTGAGTATTCTGTTTTCTGTCTAATGCAAATCCAAAGCAAATGTGCAAAATCCACAAAATTTGGTGTGGAATTGCCACTGCATATAACCCTGCAGATTGTTGCAGAATTGATGTGGAAATTTCTTTGTACCAATTCTGCTGTGTGCAACTTTTTATTTCCATCAAAAAAGTCTGGTAAGCCCAAAAAAATTCTTATTATGTATTTGAATTTTGCAACACTACATATATATATGATTTATTTATTTTTGTCACTGGAAGTAGTATGCTAGCCAATCGAGACCAAATAGTGAAAAAGGTAGGGCCAAAAAGGCCAAAAGGTGCATGATAGAAAAAGGGTAGTGTAGAGTAGAGGTATCTCTTCAATCCACAACACTGCAAAATTTGTATTTTTTACACTTTGACTAAGGCTACTTTCACACTCGCGTTTTGTGCAGATCCGTCTTGTATCTGCCCCCACCATGAATGCCATGGCTACAGGTGTCACTTTTACCACCACTAGGGATGATCCGAAGGCGTTTAAATCAAAACTTCGTTTTAAAGGGGTTATCCAACCCCTAAAGTGCCTCCCCATATGCCTAGACCCCTCACGCAGGTTGTACTTACCAGGCTCCCCAGCACCCGCATTGCTTTGGACACCTGCATGGCTGCCGCCGTGTCCTAGGCTACGCTACTACATTGGGACAAACTGCAGCTGTGTGAGCAACCACATTTTTGAGATTTTGTAAGATTGGTTTTTAGCCTCTGGAATATCATTTTGATCAGTGTTTCTTCTTGCAGTTCTAAGGCTATGCTGTCAGATGTAGGCCTCTTCTTGCATGGACAGCACCCATATCCATCAAATTTAATGTTTTTATTTACACATCAGTGATTTTCCATTTACCGTGGGTCTGTGGAAAAACCACAGAAACATTCATTATTTTGGTCCATGAAGCGTACCAAACATGCCTTAATTTTATAGGTCCATAAAAACCAATAACACAACACAGATGTCATCTGTGTTTGGTCAGTGGTTTTCACAGACTCTTAGTAGGAAATGCTCTAGAAATTAATTTTTAGCCTAGCCGTATATGTGGAATACATGGATTGACACATGGAGGATGAACAACAGACCAAACACAGATTCTTCATGGACAACTTTACTGATGTCATCACAGACATGGATGTGTGCAAGAGGCCTTAGGCTGCTTGCACACAGGGGCAGGCTCTCAAGCAGAATTTCCAAATGGATTTTCATGCTGATTTCTCAGTTTCTGCCCTAAATTCGCTGTAAAATCCTCATGTGTTACTTGCTGGTTTTGGTGCCCCGATCTCACGTTTTGCCTTGCACCAATCATCTGTTATCTGCAGATGCAGTTCCAGGAAGTACTCACACCACAGCTCCGTATGCTGTATACAGCCCATTGTGGGGTACTGTAGCTGACGCTCCTATTCAAGTAAATGGGAGCTGAGCTGAAGTAATAAGGAACCCCAACTACAAAGTGAACCAAGCTGTGGTGTTCTTGCTCTGCACATTGTTACTTCCTGCAACCATGTCTGCACATAACAGCTGATTGGTGGGGGTACCAGGTGTCAGAACCCTACCAATCTGATATTGATGACCAATACTTTGAATAGGTCAGCAGTATCGTATCACAAAAAATACTTTAGACCACGTTCACATAAGCGTTAGCAGTTTCCATTGTTCTGTTCCATTAGAGGAACAATAAAAATAAGGTAAATGTCGGAATCAGACAGACCCCATTAATAATGTAGGCCATTTGGGTGTCCACTTTTTTTGTGGAAAATCAATATGGGCAGAATGTTTGATTGAGACCCTAAAAGCAGCCTCCAGCACTGATGTGAACAATCCCTTAAAGGAATAAATGTTAAAAGAAGATGTTTTCAGAATCCGTTAATGCATGAGCTTTATGTCAGAAAAATCTCCTGAATTCTTCATCCTAATTGTGATGGATGCTTTGTTTGAATATTTTATAGCATTAACGCTTTCTTCAGGGGATGAGACATTGCCAGTTTAAAGTACCTTTTATGTGTAAGAATATTACAAATATTTTTATGAAGGGGATTTTATTACATATAGCTAGATTTAGAAAAAAAACATTGCACTAATTCATGATATCGGTATATCTAGTTGGGGATTTGTATATGGGCCTTCTGGAAGCCTGAATATTTCTTTCTCAGCTCCACATAAAAGCAATTATCTCCCCAGACAGCCAGCAAGAGATAAATAAGATGTGATCACAAGAATTCTTTATTTATTTCATTTACTCATTCTTTACTGTTTACATTCTGTCAATCTCAAAAACGTGTCATTTGTATTCAAGGATAACACAATGAAGATGGTTTATGAGAACATTTCCTGCTTAATTGCCATTGGAATTCTGACGTTTAAAATTCTACAATTACTGCAGAATTTGGGGAACGACGGATGTTATTCAGTAATGCAGTATTAAAGCCACATAAAACCTATTGACCCACATTTACTAATATGAGTGCACCTATATTTTAGCATTAATTTGCGACAAAAAGTGCCAAAATTTGGCGCAACAATTCTGGCGTAAAATTGTGTTTCAAACTAAGCCAAACAATAGTTGGTTAGATAAAAGTGTCTAGCTGTGCAACAGATTTATCATCCAGCCTGAGACACTCTGATAAATCTGATGCAAGTCTAGACAGTCTGTCTAAAGGCCGTATCACACTGGCTGATGATCTGGCAGTATAATACTGCTACCGATTACCCAATGACAGAGCATGCTTAAAAAGCATTGTTTGCCAGCAGCAGATTGTGCTGTGTAATCATGATCTGCTGCGGGCAAATGATTCAATATGAGAACAAGTGATGACATTTAACGATCTCTCCTCCCCATACTGCATGTAATAACAGTGGTCTCCTCCTCTAACGAGCAGGTGATTGCCAGGAGGAATGCTTCCTTCCTACAATTGCCTGCAAAATTGTAGTGACCGGCGTCACGCACAGGGAGGGAAAAGGGAAAGCCCTGCCCAAGGGAGAGGGAAAGGTGGTGACCCCTGACTCACCTTTGCGGCTAACACCTGACTGCCCTGACGTCCCTAGACGGGTTCCTCACCCGTGCGGCGATCACGTGCCTAAACCCTGGCTTTCCCTAGAATGAGCCCTAGATAGTGAACGGGCCAGTGGGATCGCTAGTCCGCACCACTGACACTAAGAGGGAAACACCAGGGAGAGGACAGACAATACAGACAAACACATACACACAGGTGGGCGACCACAGCAGACCACAAAGGTCCAACAGGGATCCGGAGGGTAACGTTTTGGACCAACTACCAGAGAACGCAGCAACACAGCTCCAGAGGGTCAGTATAGAAGTCCAGGCAGGAAGCTCTATATCTGGCAACCAGAGAAGTGTGAGAGGGGAATATAAGGAGGTTGGAAAAGGACAAGTGTACCCCCAAACGGGAACAAAAAGCTTTCCAAAATTTAGAAATAAACTGGGTACCCCGATCCGAAACAACATCGGAAGGGACCCCGTGAAGCTTCACGATTTCACTGATGAATACCTGAGCAAGAGTCTTAGCATTAGGTAGTGCGGGTAACGCAATGAAGTGTACCATTTTGCTAAACCTGTCCACTACTACCAAAATAACTGTTTTACCCGCAGACAAAGGTAAGTCAGTGATAAAATCCATTGACAGATGTGTCCATGGTCTATTGGGAATGACGAGTGGTAATAGAGACCCGGCAGGACGTGTATGCGAAACTTTTGCGTGCACACAGGTAGAACAAGAAGACACAAAATCCAATACATCCTGACGCAACCTTGGCCACCAAAAACGACGAGACAATAGCTCCAAGGTTGCTTTACTACCCGGGTGCCCAGCAAGTGCCGAATTAAGATGTTCCTTTAGTAATTCGAAACGCAGGTTCAACGGTGCAAACAATTTCTCTGAGGGGCAAGAGACCGGGGCATCCCCCTGGGCCTCTAACACCTTCCCCTCCAGAGCAGAGTGTACCACAGAAACAACCACTCCTCTTTGAAGAATGGGTACCGGATCACTCACATTACCCCCTCCAGGGAAACAACGAGATAGTGCTTCAGCCTTGGTATTCTTTGCCCCAGGACGATAGGTAATAACAAAGTTGAACCTGGTAAAAAATAGCGACCACCTAGCTTGTCTAGGGGTGAGACGCTTAGCTGATTCGAGCTACAGAAGATTTTTGTGGTCTGTAATCACAGTGACGGGGTGGACTGCCCCCTCTAAAAAGTGACGCCATTCTTCAAACGCTAGTTTAATAGCTAATAGTTCCCTATTGCCAATATCGTAGTTCTTTTCTGCTGCAGATAGTTTTTTAGAAAAGAAAGCACAAGGACGCGGTTTGCCAGGAGACGGACCCTGAGACAGCACCGCCCCCACTCCCACCTCTGACGCATCGACTTCAACAATAAAAGGCTGAGAGACATCAGGTTGGACTAGTACAGGTGCCGAGGTAAACCTCTCTTTTAGAGAGGAAAAAGCAACTTTAGCGGCGTCAGACCATTTTGAAAAATCTGTCCCCTTCCTAGTCATGTCAGTAAGGGGTTTTACAATAACTGAATAATTTTTAAGGAATTTCCTATAGAAATTTGCGAAGCCCAAGAACCGTTGCAGTGCTTTGAGGTTCTCAGGAAGATCCCAATCTAAAATTGCCTGGACCTTCCTAGGATCCATTCGGAAACCTGAAGCAGATAAAAAATAACCTAGGAATTGTATCTCCTGAACGGCGAAGACACATTTTTCAATTTTAACATATAATTTATTCGTCCGTAGGACCTGCAGTACCTATCTGACATGCACCTCATGTGTTTTCAGATCAGACGAATAAATTAAAATATCATCTAGGTATATTACCACAAACCTGCCGATTAGATGACTAAAAATGTCATTAACGAAATGTTGAAAGACGGCAGGAGCATTGGTCAGACCGAAAGGCATAACTAGATTTTCATAATGCCCCTCAGGGGTGTTAAAAGCTATCTTCCACTCATCCCCCTCCTTGATACGAATCAGATTGTAGGCCCCCCCTAAGATCAAGTTTGGAGAACCACCTAGCACCCGCAATCTGGTTAAACAGGTCAGGAATGAGAGGAAGAGGGTATGGGTCTCGGATGGTTATCCGATTTAATTCGCGAAAATCTAGGCAAGGACGCAGGCCCCCATCTTTCTTTTTAACGAAGAAAAACCCTGCAGCCACGGGTGAAGAAGAGGGTCTGATGTGTCCCTTAGCCAAGCTCTCGGAGATATAATCTTTCATGGCTTGTCTCTCTGGACCCGAAAGATTATATAACCTGGTCTAGGGTAATTTTGCGCCGGGAATAAGGTTAACCGGGCAATCATAAGGACGGTGAGGTGGTAACTTCTGACAACCCTTTTCAGAAAAAGCGTCCTCAAAATCTGAAATAAATGTAGGTAGGGTAGTTATGGAGGCGACTAAGCAATTGCTATTTAAGCAATTTTCTCTGCAATGCTCACTCCACTCCGATATCTCCCTGGCCTGCTAATCCACCACTGGATTGTGCGCTACCAACCAGGGAAGGCCCAGCACTACCGGAGTGGGAAGCCCCTCCAGAACATAACATGAAAGCATCTCGTTATGGTGGACCCCTACCCGAAGGTGTAAATTATGAACAATGTGGGTGAGGTTTCTCTGAGACAGAGGAGCAGAATCAATAGCGAATATGGGAATAGGTCTCTGTAGCGTACAGAGAGACAAACCCATAGTGCGGGCAAAATGGGCATCTATCAAATTTACCCCTGCTCCACTGTCTAGAAAGAAAGAAATAGTCTCCGTCTTAACACCAAAAACAATAACCGCTGGCAACACAAATTGCAATGTACGTATGGAGGAAACATATACCCTCCGGCTGACATCCTCCACACAGCCTGGGGTTAGTAGTTTTCCGACGGTCTTTTGTTTCTGAGGAAAGAAGGACAGACATTAATGAAATGACCTCTCTCCCCACAAAAAAAAACGAACCCCACGCCTACGGCGAGCCTCAGGAGGACGGACCTGACGAGTAGTTCCTCCTAGCTGCATAGGCTCGTCTAAGTCCGTACAGACTAACTGCTGCTTGGGAGGGGTTACCAATTGCTCCGGTTTTTTCAACCTGTCCCTAAGGCGTCTATCTATTCGGATAGAAAGGGACATAACCGCATCAAGGGAAATGCAAGCATCCTTAACCCTTTCGGATAACCCAGAGCAGAACTGACTCCTGAGAGCCCGGGTCGTTCCATTGGGTATCCGTAGCCCACCTACGAAGTCAGAGCAATATTCCTCTACCGGCCGCTCTCCTTGTAGGAGTCTCCGTAATCTTGATTCAGCCAGTGCGACTCGGTCAGGGTCGTCATATATGAGACCCAAGGCCCCAAAAAACTCATCCACTGACCGAAGAGCCTGGGAATCAGTAGGTAAAGAGAACGCCCAGGACTGCGGGTCCCCCTGCAGCAGGGAAATAACAACCCCCACCCGCTGTTCTTCATTACCAGAGGAGTAAGGGCGCAGTTTAAAATATAATTTACAGGCCTCACGGAATGTCAAAAACTTGTCCCTTCCCCCAGAAAATCTGTCAGGGAGAGGGACCTTGGGTTCCGCAACAACCTGGTTACCAGTAGCAACCGCTGGGCTTGCGGTCAGTTGTAATCGCTGCTGTTGCTGGAAGACCGACGCCTTCAATCCTGCCACCTCCAAAGACAGGCCATGAAATTGTTTGGACAGAGCAGCAATTTGATCCATACTGGATTCTAAGTAGGTAAAAAAAAATATATTATTATTATATTTTTTCTTTACCTACACAAAATAAGGGCCAGATATAATGTAGTGACCGGCGTCACGCACAGGGAGGGAAAAGGGAAAGCCCTGCCCAAGGGAGAGGGAAAGGTGGTGACCCCTGACTCACCTTGCGGCTGGCACCTGACTGCCCTGACGTCCCTAGACGGGTTCCTCACCCGTGCGGCGATCACGTGCCTAAACGCTGGCTTTCCCTAGAATTAGCCCTAGATAGTGAACGGGCCGGTGGGATCGCTAGTCCGCACCACTGACACTAAGAGAGATACACCAGGGAGAGGACAGACAATACAGACAAACACATACACCCAGGTGGGCGACCACAGCAGACCACAAAGGTCCAACAGGGATCCGGAGGGTAACGTTCTGGACCAACTACCAGAGAACGCAGCAACACAGCTCCAGAGGGTCAGTATAGAAGTCCAGGCAGGAAGCTCTATATCTGGCAACCAGAGAAGTGTGAGAGGGGAATATAAGGAGGTTGGGAGTGCTGGACAAGGAACAGCTGAGGAGAAGTAGCTACGGATCCCTGAGTGAGCCAAAAAGGGTTGCAAAGCAAACCCAGAAAGCTACCATAAGGAAACAGCCCTATCTTACATAGAGCGCGCAGCCAACCGCTGCGACTTCCTGACCCCGGGTATAACGGAGTCAGGCGTGGTTCTTGACAACCTCGTGACAAAAATCTTTTAACGTAATACAGATCTAAGTTTACGCTGTCTGCAAGGTTTGAAAATCTGCCCCAGTTTCATCTCTTAACCACTTAAGGACCACAGGTTTATACCCCCCTAGTGACCAGGCCCTTTTTTACAAATCGGCACTCCACAACTTTAGCGGTTTATTGCTCGGTCATGCAACTTACCACCCAAATGAATTTTACCTCCTTTTCTTCTCACTAATAGAGCTTTCATTTGGTGGTATTTCATTGCTGCTGACATTTTAACTTTTTTTGTTATTAATCGAAATTTAACGATTTTTTTGCAAAAAAATGACATTTTTCACTTTCAGTTGTAAAATTTTGCAAAAAAAACGACATCCATATATAAATTTTTCTCTAAATCTATTGTTCTACATGTCTTTGATAAAAAAAAATGTTTGGGTAAAAAAAAAGGGTTTGGGTAAAAGTTATAGCGTTTACAAACTATGGTAAAAAAATGTGAATTTCCGCTTTTTGAAGCAGCTCTGACTTTCTGAGCACCTGTCATGTTTCCTGAGGTCCTACAATGGCTAGACAGTACAAACACCCCACAAATGACGGAAAGTAGACACCCTAAGGTATTCGCTGATGGGCATAGTGAGTCCATAGAACTTTTTATTTTTTGTCACAAGTTAGCGGAAAATTATGATTATTATTATTTTTTTTCTTACAAAGTCTCATATTCCACTAACTTTTGACAAAAAATAAAAACTTACATGAACTCACTATGCCCATCATGAAATACCTTGGGGTGTCTTCTTTCCAAAATGGGGTCACTTGTGGGGTAGTTATACTGCCCTGGCATTTTAGGGGCCCAAATCCAAGCAAAGTAGTTTGAAATCAAAATCTGTAAAAAATGGCCGGTGAAATCTGAAAGGTGCTCTTTGGAATGTGGGCCCCTTTGCCCACCTAGGCTGCAAAAAAGTGTTACACATGTGACATCTCCGTACTCAGGAGAAGTTGGGCAATGTGTTTTGGGGTGTCATTTTACATATACCCATGCTGGGTGAGATAAATATATTGATCAAATGCCAACTTTGTATAAAAAAATGGGAAAAGTTGTCTTTTGCCGAGATATTTATCTCACCCAGCATGGGTATATGTAAAAAGACACCCCAAAACACATTGCCCAACTTCTCCTGAGTACGGGGATACCAGATGTGTGACACTTTTTTGCAGCCTAGGTGGGCAAAGGGGCCCACATTCCAAAGAGCACCTTTCAGATTTCACCGGCCATTTATTACAGATTTTGATTTCAAACCACTTCTCACGCATTCGGGCCCCTAAAATGCCAGGGCAGTATAACTACCCCACAAGTGACCCCATTTTGGAAAGAAGACACCCCCAGGTATTTCGTGATGGGCATAGTGAGTTCATGGAAGTTTTTATTTTTTGTCACAAGTTAGTGGAATATGAGACTTTGTAAGAAAAAAAAAAAATCATAATTTTCCGCTAACTTATGACAAAAAATAAAAAATTCTAGGAACTCGCTATGCCCCTCACGGAATACCTTGGGGTGTCTTCTTTCCAAAATAGGGTCACTTGTGGGGTAGTTATACTGCCCTGGGATTCTAGGTGCCCTAATGTGTGGTAAGTAGGTAAATGACCTGTGAAATCCGAAAGGTGCTCTTTGGAATGTCAGCCCCTTTGCCCACCTAGGCTGCAAAAAAGTGTCACACATCTGGTATCCCCGTACTCAGGAGAAGCTGGGCAATGTGTTTTGGGGTGTCATTTTACATATACCCATGCTGGGTGAGATAAATATATTGATCAAATGCCAACTTTGTATAAAAAAATGGGAAAAGTTGTCTTTTGCCGAGATATTTATCTCACCCAGCATGGGTATATGTAAAAAGACACCCCAAAACACATTGCCCAACTTCTCCTGAGTACGGGGATACCAGATGTGTGACACTTTTTTGCAGCCTAGGTGGGCAAAGGGGCCCACATTCCAAAGAGCACCTTTCAGATTTCACCGGCCATTTATTACAGATTTTGATTTCAAACCACTTCTCACGCATTCGGGCCCCTAAAATGCCAGGGCAGTATAACTACCCCACAAGTGACCCCATTTTGGAAAGAAGACACCCCCAGGTATTTCGTGATGGGCATAGTGAGTTCATGGAAGTTTTTATTTTTTGTCACAGGTTAGTGGAATATGAGACTTTGTAAGAAAAAAAAAAAAAATCATAATTTTCCACTAACTTGTGACAAAAAATAAAAAATTCTAAGAACTCGCTATGCCCCTCACGGAATACCTTGGGGTGTCTTCTTTCCAAAATAGGGTCACTTGTGGGGTAGTTATACTGCCCTGGGATTCTAGGGGCCCTAATGTGTGGTAAGTAGGTAAATGACCTGTGAAATCCGAAAGGTGCTCTTTGGAATGTCAGCCCCTTTGCCCACCTAGGCTGCAAAAAAGTGTCACACATCTGGTATCCCCGTACTCAGGAGAAGTTGGGCAATGTGCTTTGGGGTGTCTTTTTACATATACCCATGCTGGGTGAGAGAAATATCTTGGCAAAAGACAACTTTTCCCATTTTTTTATACAAAGTTGGCATTTGACCAAGATATTTATCTCACCCAGCATGGGTATATGTAAAATGACACCCCAAAACACATTGCCCAACTTCTCCTGAGTACGGCGATACCAGATGTGTGACACTTTTTTGCAGCCTAGATGCGCAAAGGGGCCCACATTCCTTTTATGAGGGCATTTTTAGACATTTGGATCCCAGACTTCTTCTCACGCTTTAGGGCCCCTAAAATGCCAGGGCAGTATAAATACCCCACATGTGACCCCATTTTGGAAAGAAGACACCCCAAGGTATTCAATGAGGGGCATGGCGAGTTTATAGAAATTTTTATTTTTTGGCACAAGTTAGCGGAAATAGTTTTTTTTTTTTTTTCTCACAAAGTCTCCCTTTCCGCTAACTTGGGGCAAAAATTTCAATCTTTCATGGACTCAATATGCCCCTCAGCGAATACCTTGGGGTGTCTTCTTTCCGAAATGGGGTCACATGTGGGGTATTTATACTGCCCTGGCATTCTAGGGGCCCTAAAGCGTGAGAAGAAGTCTGGAATATGAATGTTGAAAATTTTTTACGCATTTGGATTCCGTGAGGGGTATGGTAAGTTCATGTGAGATTTTATTTTTTAAAAAAATAATAATTTCCCCTAACTTGGGCCAAAAAAATGTCTGAATGGAGCCTTACAGGGGGGTGATCAATGACAGGGGGTGATCAATGACAGGGGGGTGATCAGGGAGTCTATATGGGGTGATCACCCCCCTGTCATTGATCACCCCCCGATAAGGCTCCATTCAGATGTCCGTATGTGTTTTGCAGATCCGATCCATGTATCCGTGGATCCGTAAAAAACATACGGACATCTGAATGCAGCCTTACAGGTGGGTGATCAATGACAGGGGGGTGATCAATGACAGGGGGGTGATCAGGGAGTCTATATGGGGTGATCACCCCCCTGTCATTGATCACCCCCCTATAAGGCTCCATTCAGATGTCCGTATGTGTTTTGCGGATCCGATCCATGTATCCGTGGATCCGTAAAAATCATACGGACATCTGAATGCAGCCTTACAGGGGGGTGATCAATGACAGGGGGGTGATCAATGACAGGGGGGTGATCAGGGAGTCTATATGGGGTGATCACCCCCGTCATTGATCACTCCCCTGTAAGGCTCCATTCAGACATCCGTATGTGTTTTGCGGATCCGATCCATGTATCCGTGGATCCGTAAAAATCATACGGACATCTGAATGCAGCCTTACAGGGGGGTGATCAATGACAGGGGGGGTGATCAATGACAGGGCGGTGATCAGGGAGTCTATATGGGGTGATCACCCCCCTGTCATTGATCACCCCCCTATAAGGCTCCATTCAGATGTCCGTATGTGTTTTGCGGATCCGATACATGTATCCGTCGATCCGTAAAAATCATACGGACGTCTGAATGGAGCCTTACAAGGGGGTGATCAATGACAGGGGGGTGATCAGGGAGTATATATGGGGTGATCACCCCCCTGTAAGGCTCCATTCAGACGTCTGTATGTGTTTTGCGGATCCGTTCCATGTATCCGTGGATCCGTAAAAACATACGGACATCTGAATGCAGCCTTACAGGGGGGTGATCAATGACAGGGGGGTGATCAATGACAGGGGGGTGATCAGGGAGTCTATATGGGGTGATCACCCCCGTCATTTATCACTCCCCTGTAAGGCTCCATTCAGACGTCTGTATGTGTTTTGCGGATCCGATCCATGTATCAGTGGATCCGTAAAAATCATACGGACGTCTGAATGCAGCCTTACAGGGGGGTGATCAATGACAGGGGGGTGATCAATGACAGGGGGGTGATCAGGGAGTCTATATGGGGTGATCAGGGGTGAATAAGGGGTTAATAAGTGACGGGGGGGTGTAGTGTGGTGCTTGGTGCTACTTATTACTGAGCTACCTGTGTCCTCTGGTGGTCGATCCAAACAAAAGGGACCACCAGAGGACCAGGTAGCAGGTATATTAGACGCTGTTATCAAAACAGCGTCTAATATACCTGTTAGGGGTTAAAAAAATCACATCTCCAGCCTGCCAGCGAACGATCGCCGCTGGCAGGCTGGAGATCCACTCGCTTACCTTCCGATCCTGTGAACGTGCGCGCCTGTGTGCCCGCGTTCACAGGAAATCTCGGCTCACGCGATATGACGCCAATCGGCGTTAGCGTAGCCTAGGAGAGCCGCCGCGATGACGCCTTTCGGCGTTAGGCGTGCGGCAAGTGGTTAATACTATGAGTATCATTTATCAAAGACCGGTGTGTACTGCACTGTTCTTAATATACCCTGTGCCATGGAAGGATAGATTTAATTTATTACTTGGAGAACACCTCTTCATAAATTAAGCGCATTCTTCTGCAGTCCGTGTGCCTTGATAGAAATGGCATACATTTCAGTCTTCACTTTTGTCAGAAAACTGGCTTAAATGATTATAAATGTGCCCTTGCAGCAAAAATGTGTTGCAGCAATTTCAGTAGTGAGCAGTGTACTTACAAGTATGGCGTCCCCATTCATTTCTATGGGACAGCTCTGGTGAATGGGGACACCATTCTTGTAATTACACCTGTTCACCACTAGAATTGCTGTGGCCAGCAGGTAAACAGAGCAGAGAAGGCTGCTCTGTTTTCTCTTCATACTGCTGATCGGTGAGGGTGTCAGGAGTCAGACCGCCTCCAATCTGATATTGATGACCTATCCTGAGGATAGGTCATCAATAGTAAAAAGCGTACAACACCTTTAAATTAGTGTAGGAGCCTAAACCTTGTAGGATAAAAGAGTGGTCAGACAGAAAGAGATCAAAACCAGAAATCAGGACCAGATCTGAATCCAAAAACTAAGTCAAATACACAGCAGCTTGCAACCAGGAGATAATGTCAGCAGGCAACATGAGTTCACAAACTGGAAGAGTCTAAAATAAAACAAGGTCAAATAACAAGCAAAGTCAAATACCAGGACATCACTTTAGAGGAAAAATCAGTAATCAAAGGAATTGTCAAAAAAACAGGCAAAAGGACAACGATCCAGGGTAACAAACACAAAACTAGAGAGGGAGAAATGCCAATCACAGGCAACTGTGCCCAGTATTTGCCTGTTTAAATCGCCCTTGTTAAGCATATGACCCAGCACTGAGCCTGATTGGTTTGGCGTACCTGCTCCCTGATAGGTCTAGCAGCCCAACTGTTAGTGGGGCTGGTTACCATATCAACAGAGCGACATATACTCACTACATAGTCCCCCGCCATTTCCAGCACTGTAGATTCGGTCCTTACATGCCTCAGTGACATAGTTGCATACAGCATGTGTGACTGCTGCAGCCAACCACTGGCCTCAGTACCTTGTCACATGTA
Source organism: Bufo bufo (assembly GCF_905171765.1). Lineage (NCBI taxonomy): Eukaryota > Metazoa > Chordata > Amphibia > Anura > Bufonidae > Bufo > Bufo bufo. The sequence continues at coordinate 518,815,865 of NC_053392.1, forward strand.
GAAGTCTACTGAAGCAGTCATGTTCTGTATACAGCTATGTCACCAGAGCTGTATCACAGGAAATGGCATGGGACTTAGTGGTGATTATAGGTTCTTTGATTACTTAATCACATTTGCTTGCTAAGATAACCCCTTTAGGCTTCTTGTACTTCAACATTATTAGTTCTGGCAGCCTGCTCGAGCTCTCGGTCTGGCATTGCCGGATATTAACACAATGCTCAACAGCCCTATTGACCGCTACCCGGAAAATATGCTAGGATTCAGCCGGACAAAAAACGGTCGGTGGCCGGCTCTCAGGCAGAGCCCATTATAGTCCATGGGGCTGGCAGCCATTGTGGTAACATTGAACCAGAATGCAGAATTTGGATGTACTGCCAAATTCTCTGAAATGCCTTTGGAGACAGCTTATGGTAGAGAAATGAACATTCATTGCATGGGCAACAGCTCTGGTAGACATTCCTGCAGTCAACATGCTAATTGCACGCTCCCTCAAACGTTACGACATCTGTGGCATTGTGCTGTGTGATCAAACTGCACATTTCAGAGTGGTCTTTTATTGTGGGAAGTCTAAGGCACACCTATGCAATATTCATGCTGTCTAATCAGCACCTTGATATGCCACACCTGTGAGGTGGGATGGATTATCTCGGCAAAGGAGAAGTGCTCACTAACACAGGTTTGTGAACAATATTTGAGAGTAATGGGTCTTTTGTGTATGTAGAAAATGTTTTAGATCTTTGAGTTCAGCTCATGCAAAATAGGAGCAAAACTGAATGTGTTGCGTTTATATTTTTGTTCAGTGTGTATATATATATATATATATAAAGTATTTATGGCCATCTTTAGAGAATATATGAGGGAAGCAGTGAGTGCAGCGCAGTGAGTGAGGTACGTCTTCACTATTCAGTAGTGCGCTGAACAGTGAAGATGGGCATCTCGCTGCAAAAAGTTAACTTCAGGGTCATTTTTTTCATAAAAAAATGCTAAATCAATAAAAAAAGTATATTGAAAAAATGTTTATTATCAATTACCTTACACATTTATAAAAAAAATTATAATATGGTGCTTACACTTTAATGATTACTATGATATGCTGTAGAGTATTGTGTAGTTTGTAAATTGTGATTTTTTTTTTAATTCAAAATGTTATTTCCAGTCCTTTTATGTTGATATTCTAAGCATAGGCTATCATCAATATCTGATCAGCAGGGGCTGAAGTGAATGGGAACAGCGCTGCAGTAACCAGATCCGTTCACTAGACCCAATGGATGGACCTGTAGTTCTGTCACTCATTTCCAGTGCTGGAGCTACTGCAGAACAGCTGACCATTAGGATAATCCATCATTAATTGACCTGAAACTTTTTTGCTGCGTTTTGTGCAGCATTTTTTGTCAGTGTGCGGGCTTTTTAATACATTTGGTGCAAGTTTCTGGCAGAAAGCCAAACCTGAACACTTGCCAACAAGAACATTTTCTAAATAAACACTGTCATTTTTTTGAAACTCCTATACCTTTCCTGTTATGTATTCAGATCATACAGCTGACAAGATATTTAGCTAATTATATTACAGTATATCTAGATGTTTTGTATTGCAATTTGCTGACTTATAATACACATGCTGATAAAAGCACACTCAACACCCTATGGAATGATTCTAGGGAGGCTTGTCCCCGTTATGGCCTGCAAGATGCGTGGGCAGAAAGTGAGGTGTGGCCAGGGTGTTAATGTTGGCACAACAGACCTGCGTCAACACATGGAGCGTCACCATAAAGTGGCGTGGGAAAACTGTGCCACTCGTTTAGTGTTACAGCCTGATGCAGCAACCGCAGCATCTATCACCAGCCCACAACCCATCTCCAGCAGAAAGGGTTTGACAACGTCAGCAGAAATAAGCTGTTGTTCCTTCCCATCAGCAAAAGCTGTTAAAAATTTTCAGGAAACTTTACATGCACTATATTCTTACTCTTACTGGGCAAAGCATGCCATCCCTGAGCTTCTAAGGCAAAATGCTCTTCCCCAACATGGCCTGATATGCAATGTTCCCACCGATTGGAACTCCATGCTACATATGTTAAACCGCCTATACGAGCAGAGGAAGGCGGTCAGCGATTTCTTAATGCAGTAGATGGACAGATCTATTCTCCAGTGTAACTTCTATGTTAGCCAGTGGTAGCTCATGAGTGACAGGTGCCATTTCCACAGACCATTTGCGGAGGCCACTTTATTTGTCAGTCAGCAGAACTTTGGGATGAATAATGTCATTCCACTCCTTCACGTCCTGGAGGGGTTGCTGACAAATCTGATTGGCAAGGGGACAGAAGACGTGGTACCTCTATTTCATGGTCACCTGAGCCCTGTGGGAGGATGAAATGGCAGAGAAGGAGGGGGAACATAAATGCCTGGAATTTTATACACAACTAGGTGGTTTATCTGTCCAAGCGACAGGAGCATGAGGAGCTGGAGGGAAATGAAAAAGACGATGCAGATGACTCCAACAAACTGTGGGAGTATGAAGAGGAGATGGAGGAAATGGCCAGATGCATGCTGTCATGTTTATCTAGTGACAGCCATATTGTCAGGATTCGGCAGAAGAATGAATACTAGAGATGAGCGAATTTCTCAAAAATTCGATTTGGGTGGTTTGCCGAATATTCCGACCAAAATTTGGTTTGATCCGAATTAAGTTGTGGCGAATTGTGTTATAAAAAAGGTATATTTCCTGGCTGCAGAGAGCCTTTATAGTGGTGTAGAACACTGTGCCTTGCAGTAACACGCAAATGGAGACTGCTGTGGTAGTGAAACAATACTGTGAGTCAGTATGACATGTAGATGACAGGTGTCGCTCTTAGAATCACTGCACACTTCACTTATTTGGGAAATTGTTGGGCCAAAACTGACCAAATAACTGAAGTATGAACTCAGCCTTACAGGTCAATGTTAGCGTCAGGTATAAAGAACTGTGCAGAGGCCCAAGATCCTACTATAGCATGAAAGAGTGCACTCCTTTTACACCAATTCACCAATTCTACAAATTTCTACAGAACCTGTTCTATTAAACGCTTATACAAGTAGAGCCCCCACCCGGCAGAGAGGAGTGGGTGTCAGCAGTAAGTTTGTGTTGACGTCTTTAATTATTCTGCCTTACCTCTGATCCATCAGAACCTAGAAATAGAAATAACCCCCAAAAAATGGATCCCGTCTGTGGCGCATCCGCCTTCACTCGGTCAGCATTTGGTCAATAATAATGGAATATTTGCATGTCTTCTGTGTTTTGTACCCACTCCTGCTTTTGGCTACCAAATCATAAGCCAATTCTGATGCAAAATAGGGACCATGTCAGGCAGGCCTTACAGCTGTTACATAGACAAGATCCATTGTGCATCTCATTTTTCCTTCCTTCTGACAGATCAGAAGAAGGGTCAAATAAATGATGATGTCAGCCAGGCCGAAAGGCAAAATAATGGCCCAGTCATGCAGTGGAGAGGGTAGGAACAGCATGAGAAGTCCGGAGAGTGGTCCTATGATATAGTGGTGAGGTGGAAGCAGCATGAGACCACTGAATGGCCTAATGACAGTGTGGAGGTGGCAGCAGCATCAGGAGGCCACAGAGTGGCATAATGACAGAGTTTGGAGGTGGCGTCAGCAGCATCAGGAGGAGGCCACAGAGTGGCACAATGACAGTGTGGAGTTGGCAGCATCAGGAGGCCACAGAGTGGCACAATGACAGTGTGGAGGTGTCAGCAGCATCAGGAGACCTGAGTGGTGAGGTGGAAGCAGCATCAGGAGACCACAGAGTGATCCGTTGACAGAGTGGGGAGGTGGGTGGCAATACTAGTACCAGCTGAAGATGGTGGGTGAAAGTAGGAGCACTTGGCATCAGGTCGGTGGCAGCATCAGAATAATAGCTGAGGCAGGTAACCAGAAGAAACCGGTCTCTTTTGTCAAAGTGTTGGTGTGGCACCATGGATGATCTAGTCTGATGCATTAGGCATTGGTGGGTGGAAATCCTGGCTGATCTACACCTGAGTCATCTTGACAAAGGTCAGTCTCTCCACATTTTGGGTGGATAGGTGAGTTCTTCTTGGGGTAACTATGGCCTCCGCCGCACTAAATACCCGCTCTGATGCCACACTACTGGCCAAGCAGGACAGCTTTTCCAGGGCAAACGCTGCCAGTTGCGACCACAAATCCAGTTTGGCTGACAGTAGTCCAGCGGATCTTCAATGTGGGTTGGCAGGGTGATGTCCAAGTATGCCACCACCTTCTGGTTCAGATCCTGCTTCAGGTCTAGCTGATGCTGCTGGTGAGTAGTTTTTTCACTAGGTGGGTGAAAAAAGCTGCTCATCAGCGACTCTAGACAAGTTACTGCAGATGGAGCTGGAACTGCTCCTATGACCCCACCCTGCCATAGCAGCCATGGCAGAGGAACGTGAACGCAGAGGGCCTCCCCCCCCCCCCGGTTAGACCTGTGAGAGGATGGGCAGCGGCCAACTGACTACATAGGATGTCTCTATAGTAGTTCAGTTTGTCCTCCCTCTCAGCGGGTGTATAAAAGGCCCCCCATTTTGGACCGGTAGCGAGGGTCCAACAAGGTAGAGAGCCAGAAGTCATCCCTCTGCTGAATGCAGACAATAAGGCTGTCACTACGCAAGCAAGTGAGCATGCATCGGGCCATTTGTGCAAGTGACTTCAGAGGGACTCCCTGCCTCCATCTCCACTGCATACTGCCACGGTGTGTCTGGGTCCTCTGCCTCATCTTCTTTATCGCCCTGTAGCTCCTCTGGCTGCTCCTCCTGTCCTGTCACCTGTGTATAAAAACCACCCATTTCGCTACACATTTCTTATCCTCCAATGTCCTCCTCCTCCAGTTTAGCCCCCACAGGGTTCATGTGGCCATTAGTTCTCTGAAAGGTGCAGAGTCCACCACATGCTGTGTAGTCAGTTGGTTGCTGCCTATGAGCGCCATCGCCTGTTCTTAGGAAGTTTTGACCAGAGGAACCCTCTGTACTCACGATCCATTGCCATGAAGTGTGTGTGGGGGGGTGGGTAAGGCGGGAGAAACTCTCTTATGGGACCAATATTGTCACGGTTACTACTGCTGCTACCACCCTCCCCACTCTGTCGTGATGCCACTTCTTGAATCTTGCGGCATTGCACGGTTAAAGAGGACCTTTCACCGATTATTACACTATGAACTAACTATACAGACATGTAGAGCGGCGCCCAGGGATCTCACTGCACTTACTATTATCCCTGGGAGCCGCTCTGTTCTCCTGCTATGTCCTCCGGTATCTCCGTTCACAAAGTTATGGTAGACGGAGTCTGCCCTTGTTCTTCTGTAGCGCTGGCCAATCGCATTGCAGAGCTCACAGCCTGTGAGCTCTGCGCTGCGATTGGCCAGCGCTAGAGCAGAACAAGGGCAGACTCCGCCTACCATAACTTAGTGACTGGAATCTCCGCCTACTATAACTTAGTGAGCGGAGATACCGGAGGGCATAATGGGAGAACGGAGCGGAGCCCAGGGATAATAGTAAGTGCAGTGAGATCCCCGGGCGCCGCTCTACATGTCTGTATAGTTAGTTCATAGTGTAATAATCGGTGAAAGGTCCTCTTTAAGTCCACGGTGATAAATTAGACCTAACACCAACATTTACCTGTAATATTGACCCACTGTAAATCTACAGGAGGGATTAAAAAGCAGGTGTTTGGACTGCCACAACATGCATTAAAAGACCCTTTTTTTTCTCCACTACTTTATTGGCGCTCCCTCCATTTCTTTATTGTGTTCCACTAAGGAGCCATTTCACTGCATGGGTGCGCAATGGTTTTCTGCCTTAATGAGGGGTGCTGTATGCTTTTCTTTTTGTTTAACAGAAGGGATTAGCTATGAATTTTGGTGCACTGCACAGTGATGTAAACGGCGATAAATTACACCTGCCTGTAATACGGATGGCAGAGTACCTACAGAACAGAATGCATCAGTTTGCCTCCGTTTAGTCACCATTCCACTCTGGAGGCGGACACCAAAACGATGCCTGCAGTGTTTTCGATGGAGTTCAAGACGGATCTGTCATGGCTATAGAGGACATAATACAACTGGATCCATTCATGACGAATGCATGCGGTTGTATTATTGTAACAGAAGCGTTTTTGCAGATCCATGACGGATCTGCAAAAAACGCTATTGTGAAGGTAGCCTAACTATAAATGTGGGTGCACTAGAATGTAATGCACATGACGATATACTCTCCCTGGAGTTTAAGTTCCAAGCCTTCACACGGAGATTGGGCCACCAAGTGGGATTAGTATGATTAGGCAGAGTGGCCTAGGTATATCTTATCGCGATTTGTGACGCATTAATTCATAATAAAAAATTAAAAATTCTTGTTGAAGTTTCACAAATTGACCGAATCAAATTTTTCTAAACTTCACTCCACTTCATCTCTACATGTTACATATATTAATAAATTTTCCTTTTAGGAAGTTTTTTTTTTACCTCTATATTTGCAGTGTATTGTTTTCTTATATGTGTATTCTGGAGAAGCAGTTCTTAAACTTTGAGGCATAATAGAGTTTTAAGACTTACTTATGACTGTATTGTACAATTATATGATCATGGCGTTTTATGATTTTTAAGATAGGCACTTAAAAATTTGGTGAATAAATGAAAGATGTTGAGTCAGGAACATGTAGACATAAAATTTATGGAATCAAAGAGATTACAATAACGTGTTAGGAATTTCCTATATAACTAAGAGTGCTGATAATTCTGCTGATAATGCAAGTGTGCAATAAAAAATAAAGACATTTCTAATTAAAAACTTAAATTATCTGGAGTAAATTAGGATAAACATTTAATGATTATCTGCATAATTCGAAATATATCTGCCGCCATTTTTCATTAAACTTTTCTGTTTTATGTATGTAGGCTTCACATCATCACCAGGACAGCTGTCAATTTCTCTTTTGTATCCTAAGGTTTGTACATACAAAGATCTAGAGGGCAGAAATAGTAAAAAGGAGAGACCGCTGGGCATCACATCTGAGTCTGCATGGTTTTCTGTACTGTTGCTGTTCTCCAGTGCCATTAAAGTATGTGTGTTATTTAATTTTCAATGGGGTTTTGGGGAGTTATATATTGCTGACCTATCCTCAGAATCGGTCAATACGGGTCCAACTGCTGGCATCCCCACAAATAAGCTATTCAAAGCTTCTACAGCCAGGCTCAGACTGGCCCACAGGGGAACAGGTGAATCCCTAGGTGGGCCCCTAACAAAGTTGTTCCCCCAGTCCCCAAGTACAGAATCTCAACCAGCCTATAGCAATATAAAAAAAACTGGGTAGATTATTTAGCAAACTACCTGGTTTATTATTATAGAAGCATCAGGAGGCTGATATGATCTAGATACAGAGGCAGGTCAGCCAGTATCCTCCTTCCCCTGGGAACCACCTTTTGAAGTTGTTGCAGAGACTCCCCTAATCAATCATCTTGAGGGTCTTATTGCTGTCTGCCACTATGTGAGTAGGCAATATTTGCAAGTAGCTGTACAGTAGACCCTCAAAATGAATTTTACTGGTGGGCCCTAGGCACCCCAGCCCGACTCTGTCTACAGACCTTGGATAAAGTACAGTAGTATACCAAGCACAGTGCCATGTATTGCATAGTGGCTCAGGAAGAGGCCCATAACCATAGCCCAAGAGCCATAGCCACTTCCAACAGATAATCTACAGGGTCCCAAGAGAGGATCACAAAGCACTGTGATATTGATGACCTATCCTGGGGATAGATCATTAGCATTTAACTTCAGGAAACCCCCTTTAACTACCACTAGGACAAATTCTGTAAGGGTATATTCACATGTGGCAGATTTGTTTAAGACATTTCTGTGACATGTGCAGGGATTTTTCCATCAGAGGTATAACTTGACTCTCCTTGGGCTAAACTGCAAAATGTAGCCTGAACATATTGTGACATTTAGTAAAACTGGTGGTGTCTTATGTGCCAGAGGTAGCCACAAGCAACTGGGCCCAGATGCAATTGCTACCTCTGCACTCCTTACAGCTATACCACTGATCTTCAGTCAGATTCAAAACAATTGCAGAACTTTCTGCAAAAGATCTACAGAAGTGTTTAGATCAGATACACTGTGTGTTGAGATAATCATGTGGTCATATAGACCAGGGCTTCTCAATGATTGTTTTTTCTAAAAGGATATCTAATTTAAAAAGAAAAAACAAATATTAGAATACATTTTCACCGTGATAACAGGTCACATTTAAATTCTAATAATTTCGCTTTTTCTGATTGTATTAAAGTGCTTGCTGTAATTGCATTACTTAAAGTGGTCATTTTCCCATAGGTGCTTGAATTACTGAAATGAATTTGTACCTCTGTCTTGAAAATGCACTGAAATATGTATAATTAAGAGGTCTAATATTCTTCTTTTCAAGAGAAATGACTACTTTTACAACAAATTGGAATACCGCTTATCTTTGAATTAAAAACAAATAATGTCATAAATGATTCCTTAACATGATTAAAATCAGTGATAAAAGGCTAAAGAAATAATACTTTGACAAAATCAATATTAATTAGCAGTAGGTCGGGGTAGAATCCTCTCTGGAAAACTTAATGAGGTTACTGAATAAACCTCTATGGTTTAACTAAGTAGAATCATAACAAATTTAGGACTTATGCACACTGACAGGCACACTGACAGGCACACAGGCTACAGATGGAGGCTCTCTTGCACTTTATGGGACCTCTGCATGCCTCTGTAATTTTATATGAAGACATACAGATTTTTTATTTCTCTGCTGGATTCCCAGCAAATCCACATAAAATAAATGTGGCTTCTTCAAAGTGGGGTGGCATCGTGCCATTCTAATGTGCCTACTTTTGCAAAATTCCAGAATTTGCGCCGAAGTTTCGTATATAAGGCATTCAGTTCAAAAGCCATATTTTTTCAATGCTTTTACACCAGAAAGAATTTTTACACCATCCTTGTTTATCTGTGTTGGCTCAGGCAAGGCTGAAGTTACATTGGTTTCCCAAGATTATGTCTAGAGAGGAGCGAAGTTTTGAATAATTCGATTCAACAAGAAATTTGATTAGTTACGCATTAATTCGTCACAAATCACTATAAATCAGGTATACCCTGGCCAATCTGCCTAAAAGTAACAGTGGTCTGTAATACTGATGCACAGTAATTCTACAGCTAACAGAACGAATTAACTATTAATATTTGTGCACTGCACGCTTATGTCCATGGCTAAAAATTAGACCTGCCTGTAATACTGACGGCACAGTAAGGCTACAGCTAACAGAATGGATTAGTTATGATTCTGTGTGCACTGCACAGTTATGTACACAACGATAATATGTCTGTAGTGCAGCAGTCTCTTATCCTCTCCCTTCACTCTCCCTGCACCCCCCCTGCATTGTTTGTTAACAGTTTGTCATTTGCAGCAACGCTGTCCCTAGTGCACAAGTGTCTTGTCACGTTTCTCCCTAAGCTCAGCTCACATGATCATTTTAGGAAAACTGATTTGTTACCACAAATTCAGATTAGTTTAGAATCCCCCCAAATCATGTGGTACCTAATGAAAACATTCATACCTGCTTCCTGCTGCTCAGTTCCAGCACACTGACTCTGTCTGGCCTGTTTACTTCCATCCAGGGTAAGGACAGGGTCATATACATCACTAAAACCAATGACTGGCCTCAGCAGTGACATGTCCCCAAATGGCACATAACCCAGCAATGACAAATGCGCGGCAAGGCACATGGTAGCTGAACTGAGCTGCAGTGGCACACTTGACCTCATCTGTATCCCAGCAAAGAGTAAACTGACCAGGGACAGAAAGATTGACCAAATGGAGCCAAGAGAATGGAAGGAAGCTACAGTGAGCAGGTCATTTTTTCCATTGGGTACCACATGCTTTGGAATCTAGTTAAAAAGGGCCATAATTCTGGAAAACCCCTTTAAGCCTTATTTCATCTGGGTCAAAGATGCCACTTTTTGCCCCTAATTAGGGATGACATCAGCACCCAATATCAGGCAGATAACAAGGCCCACAACTGCTCTATACTGTCCTGTATTATTTCTCATACACAGGGCAGTAGGAGAATCTACACAGGACCCTGGTATGTTCTTACATGTCGTGTAGTTTCTCCTACATAAGGCTTTAGGGTAGGGACCCTCTTGGCACTCTGGCAGTGTCTGACAGATGCCTCTCAATAGTTAACTTTTATTCAATGTTTTTTATTATCAAGTCTCTGCCTTACGCTAACCATCCACATGAGACAAAAGTTGTCCAGATTGGCCATTTTGGCTAAATGTCTTTGAGCAATCATTTGCTATGCACAGTGGCAACTCTTTAAAATGTTGGCTCTTGTCAGACAAAACTGCATGTTTCATGATCGACTGAATTTGCCGGATCATTTGAAATTATAGACCAGGGAGTAATTTTTTTTATTTTTTATGACTGCCTGGTCAACCAGCTTAGCAGTCTAGCATGTTGTTCATGGGATCTTTCATACAAATGATCCCATGGACAACATTTTCACAGGTGTACAGGCAGCTTTAAACTCAGGGCTTAAATGAAAGACGGAAACACAGGAACACAGGATTTCTTTTTACCTAAAAACCTCAATAGTATTTTTCTTCACAGTATATATATCTGTCTATATACGTACATTGTAAATTAAAAAAGATATCAAAAGTGAAAGTTATATTTTTTATTAAAGTAAAAAAACAATTTCAATAATTAATTTTTACAACACAATGAATAGTTTCAATAACAGTAAATAACATAAACAACTTTTGGTTTCCCCATAAACATGACAGCCCTTACAATACAGTGAGCCTGTTATTTATGGTAGTTGGTAAATGGCATAAATAAGGATGGCACAATTATTTTATGGTAGCTTTTATAATGGGTGAAATACAGGAAAAAATTTGTTAGGCCTCTTGCATACAAACGTTTTTTTTCCCGTTTACATTCCATTTTTTGCGTTCCGTATACAGAACCATTCATTTCAATGCATCCCCCAAAAAAACGGAAGGTACTCCGTATGCCTTCCGTTTCCGTATTTCCGTTTTTCCATTCAAAGATAGAACATATCCTATTATTGTCCGCATAATGGACAAGGATAGTACTGTTCTATCAGGGTCCAGCTGTTCCGTTCCGCAAAAAACTGAATGCACACGGACGTCATCCGTATTTTTTGCGGATCCATTATTTGCGGACCGCAAAATACTGAAAGAGACATACGGTCGTGTGCAAGAGGCCTTAGTATGTAGTATACTATATAGCTTGTTCACAACAAACATAGTACTTCCTATAGCGAAAAAGCTGACACCTCATTCAGTATAACTATAAATACGGTATGGCTATAAAGATCACACACAAAAATTCTGATATTCCTGCAGTAAAATAGTCAAATTTAAAACCTTTGCAACTTGCTCTTAACCTATTTAGCCTAGTTTCAGACTGATGCCAGAGATCTGGCAGGCTGTTTCGGCAGCACAGTAGTTTTCTTCCAGCCGATTCTTGGCATATTTGCCGAGTTGGGGCCAGCTCTCCACTGGTTCCCATTATACGTAGTTAATGGGTTCGGACAGAGACTTACAAGCTTCTGGCAAAGCGCTAGTCTGAAACTAGACTTAGGGCTCATGCACACGAACGTTTTTTGCTTTCCATATACGGGCCGTATTTTGATTCCGTATACGGAACCATTCATTTCAATGGGTCCGCAAAAGATGCTGAAAGCACTCTGTGTGCTGTCCGCATCCGTTGCTCCGTTCCGTGGCCCCGCAAAAATTATGAGGCATGTCCTATTCTTGTCCGTTTTGCGGACAAGAATAGGCATTTCTATAATGGGCCTCCTGTTCTGTTCCGCAAATTGCGGAAGGCACACGGGCGGCATCCATTTTTTGCGGATCCGCAATTTGCAGACCGCAAAAACCGGCACGGTCGTTTGCATGAGCCCTAAGTATATGTTTATATATGGCATTTTGTTTTTGTCACTCTTTTGTAGAAATGTCAGAAATTCAGCATGCAGTTATGTCTAAGGCAGATATGTAAATAATTACAGGTGTGGTCTGATTAGACTCTGGGTTTTGCCACAAGAGGGAGTAAAAGTGTTTCCCCCACTGTCCTATAAAAAGGCTGACAGACTTTAAGAGGTGGCACATCACTGGGCTGAGAGAAACAAGATGGTGGTTTCAGCAAATTGCCTGCCATCTAGTCCATTGTAACCTAGCTGTGATGGGAGCCCAGTCGTTATGTCAGGACACAAATGCACAACAAACAGAGCCCACACACACCACCAGTAGAGAGGATGGTTTGATCCACTGACAAGCATGAGTAGCTCCCACAGCTTTATTGTCCACCATCCAGAAACAGGTGGCACCATTATTACACACTCTGCCTGGACCATTTCCAGGCACTTAGCAGAAGGAAATTTGGTGTCATGGCACCAATTACGTGTCCTGCCATTGTTTGCAGTGGTGTAGTGAATGAGAAACCTGAACTGCTACGGTCTGGTCTTTGGTGACAAATCCAGTTTTTTTTTTGACGGCCCGGTTCAAGTATGAAGACCTCGGGGAACACCTCAATCCTGCCTTTGCTGTGGAGCAACACACTGCCCCCCAAATGCTTGTTTGATGATCTGGGGAGCGTTCCTATATGATAGTCGGTCATCCTTTGTAGTGATAACGAGAAACGCTAACAGCTCAGCGATATATGCAGGACATCCTGTGGTCACATGCATTGGCTCTCATGGCAGGGTTTCCAAATGATATTTTTCAGCAGGATAATGCTCACACACACAGCAATGGTTTCCCAGGAATGTTTCCACCAGATTGCAACACTTTCTTGGGCTGCCCAGTCCCCAGATTTATCACCAATGGAGCATTTATGGAACCAGCTGGGATACCATCTTCGGCAACCTATGACTGTGCAAGATGTATGGGCCCAGCTGCAACATCTGTAGGCAAATGTGCCGCAGAATATCATACAAAACCTGTATACCTCCATGCCCAACCATATCTCATCTTGTATCCAATCTAGAGGTGGGCCATCAGGACAATTGTACACCTTTCCCCACATTTATGAGGCTGATGGACACTTCTGGGGGCTGATAAGAGGCTACTGAGGGGCTGATGAGAGGCTAATGTGGGACTGCTATGAGGCTGTGGTGGAGGGCGTGATTGCATGCTAGGGTGTGGGAAGGCGGAATCCAGGGGGCCCAATTAAATTCTTGCCCAGGGTCCAATCAATATTAAAGACGGCCCTGTTAAGCCACATAGCAGTGCTCTTACAAAAGTTCAAATCACCTACCAATGCCCATGAATTGAGTCTGCTAGCACTCTTGACACTAAGTACACATAAAGAGATACAAGATAGGGCTTATAACATGGTTATAAGGGAAAATAATAGCATTCGTAATACACAGAATGCTTAGTAAAATATCCATTGAGGGGTTAAAAATAATAAACAAATTTAACTCACCCCTTCCACTTGATCGCGTAGCGGATCTCCTCTTCTTTCTACTTTCTTCATGACCTGGCTAAAGGACCTGAGCGCAGTGACGTTATCAAAGGTCCTTTAGCCAGGTCTTGAAGAAAGAAAAGGAGATCCGCTACGCGATCAAGTGGATGGGGTGAGTTAAATTTGTTTATTATTTTTAACCCCTCAATGGACATTTTACTAAGCATTCTGTATTAAGAATGCTATTATTTTCCCTTATAACCATGTTATAAGGGAAAATAATAAAGATTAGGTACCCATCCCGATCGTCTCCTAGCAACCATGCGTGTCAATCGCACCGCACTTGCTTGCGGATGCTTGCGATTTTCACGCAGCGCCATTCACTTCTATGGGGCCTGCGTTGTGTGAAAAACGCACAATATAGAGCTTGCTGCAATTTTTACGCAATGCACAAGTGACGCGTGAAAATCACAGCTCATGTACACAGCCCCATTGAAGTGAATGGGTCCAGATTCAGTGCAGGTGCAATGCGTTCACCTCATGCATTGCACACGCGCGGAATTCTCGCCCGTGTGAAAGGGGCCTAAGGGTGTGCAAACTTATGCAACCATATTATTTTATTTTTATATTATTTCTTCCCTCTACCTAAAAGATTTCAGTTTGTTTTTCAATTGGGTTGTACAGTCGTGGCCAAAAGTTTTGAGAATTACATAAATATTGGAAATTGGAAAAGTTGCTGCTTAGTTTTTATAATAGCAATTTGCATATACTCCAGAATGTCATGAAGAGTGATCAGATGAATTGCATAGTCCTTCTTTGCCATGAAAATTTACTTAATCCCAAAAAAAACTTTCCACTGCATTTCATTGCTGTCATTAAAGGACCTGCTGAGATCATTTCTGTAATCGTCTTGTTAACTCAGGTGAGAATGTTGACGAGCACAAGGCTGGAGATCATTATGTCAGGCTGATTGGGTTAAAATGGCAGACTTGACATGTTAAAAGGAGGGTGATGCTTAAAATCATTGTTAACCATGGTGACCTGCAAAGAAATGCGTGCAGCCATCATTGCGTTGCATAAAAATGGCTTCACAGGCAAGGATATTGCACCTCAATCAACAATTTATAGGATCATCAAGAACTTCAAGGAAAGAGGTTCAATTCTTGTTAAGAAGGCTTCAGGGCGTCCAAGAAAGTCCAGCAAGTGCCAGGATCGTCTCCTAAAGAGGATTCAGCTGCGGGATCGGAGTGCCACCAGTGCAGAGCTTGCTCAGGAATGGCAGCAGGCAGGTGTGAGCGCATCTGCACGCACAGTGAGGCGAAGACTTTTGGAAGATGGCCTGGTCTCAAGAAGGGCAGCAAAGAAGCCACTTCTCTCCAAAAAAAACATCAGGGACAGATTGATCTTCTGCAGAAAGTATGGTGAATGGACTGCTGAGGACTGTGGCAAAGTTATATTCTCTGATGAAGCCTCTTTCCGATTGTTTGGGGCATCTGGAAAAAGGCTTGTCCGGAGAAGAAAAGGTGAGCGCTACCATCAATCCTGTGTCATGCCAACAGTAAAGCATCCTGAGACCATTCATGTGTGGGGTTGCTTCTCATCCAAGGGAGTGGGCTCACTCACAATTTTGCCCAAAAACACAGCCATGAATAAAGAATGGTACCCAAACACCCTCCAACAGCAACTTCTTCCAACAATCCAAGAACAGTTTGGTGAAGAACAATGCATTTTCCAGCACGATGGAGCACCGTGCCATAAGGCAAAAGTGATAACTAAGTGGCTCGGGGACCAAAATGTGGACATTTTGGGTCCATGGCCTGGAAACTCCCCAGATCTTAATCCCATTGAGAACTTGTGGTCAATCCTCAAGAGGCGGGAGGACAAACAAAAACCCACTAATTCTGACAAACTCCAAGAAGTGATTATGACAGAATGGGTTGCTATCAGTCAGGAATTGGCCCAGAAGTTGATTGAGAGCATGCCCAGTCGAATTGCAGAGGTCCTGAAAAAGAAGGGCCAACACTGCAAATACTGACTCTTTGCATAAATGTCATGTAATTGTCGATAAAAGCCTTTGAAACGTATGAAGTGCGTGTAATTATATTTCACTACATCACAGAAACAACTGAAACAAAGATCTAAAAGCAGTTTAGCAGCAAACTTTGTGAAAACTAATATTTGTGTCGTTCTCAAAACTTTTGGCCACGACTGTACAGTTTAGAAGGTCACATTAAAGGTGGAAAAAGTTCTGAAATTATTTATCTTTGTCTCATTTTTTTACATCACAGAAACCTGACATTTTAACAGGGGTGTGTAAACTTATATCCACTGAATATACACATATATAATTGGTTAAAAATGTAAAAAATAAACACTAAACATGTTTGGTATAGCCGCGTTCGTAACGATCTGATCTATAAAAGGATCACGTTACTGTTCCCGCATGGGGAACGCCGTAGAAAAAGAAATTAAAAAATACTGCCAAAACGCCATTTTTATCGTCTTACAGGGAGACACAAAAAACAATTTTTTTTTCAAAAATGCTTCTATTGTGTAAAATAAAAATATTTAAATGCACATATTAGGTATCGCCATGGTCAGAACAACCTGCTCTATAAAACTATCATGTGATTCAACCCATCTGGTGAATGCCGTAAAAAATAAAATAAAAAATGTGCCAAAAAAAATGCCATTTTTAAATCACCTTACATCACAAAAAGTGTAATACCAAGTGATTAAAAAGTCATATGTGCCCCAAAATGGTACCAAACAGTCATCTCATCCCACAAAAAATGAGACCCTACTTAAGACAATCGCCCAAAAAATAAAAATACGGCTTTCAGAAAATGGAGACAAAAAAACATATTTTTTTTCCCAAAAATTATTTTGTGTAAAACAAAAACAAAAAAATAGACATATTAGGCATTGCCACACGTGTAACAACCTGCTCTATAAAACTAATAAAAAATGAAAACTATGCCAGAACAGCCATTTTTTGGTTACCTTGCTTCACAAAAAGCATAATAAAATTTATATATATATATATATATATATATATATATATATATATATATATATAGAAGAGGTTACAGCCAGCTCACCTTCTTGTCCTGTGTTGCGGTGCACGGGGCGGACTCAAGCCAGTCCTCAGTAGTAATCCACAGAATAGAAGAAAGGCTCCAGCACCAGACATGGACGTTGTAAATAATCCCGATCTTTATTCATCACCAAAATTCAGGTAAGTACAGCAAACAGTGACACTGGCTCCCACTTATTCCCAAAGATCTACGCGTTTCGAACAGTAGTGTTCTTAGTCATGATCCAAAGTGTCTGACATGTTCCGAACTGAAATAGGGTTCACCTCCGGCGTTCCCACCCTCAAGGAGGAGCAAAGGGAAGCAGGGTGGACAGAAAATCAGTCAGGTTCACGTGGAACACCTGTGAAAATATTTTCACCCGTGACATATAAAAGCATACCTAGCAGTGCTGCAATATGTAATACAGAGTATATAAAATATGATACATAAAACCATATAGTTTTTTCTTAGTTGGTATGGATATAATAACCCTACATAGGTATAATTAATGTAATCTGTACTATGAAAAGTGGACTGAATGAATAGTTTTGTGGAGGTATATTCAGCTAATAATTGGTTGCATCGTGTTTTATGTGTTGTTTTTTATTATTTGTTTTTATTTTTGATGTGGTATTTTAGTTGATGTTTATTTGATATAATTCTACCAGTAGTATATATATTTTAACCTCCTAAAGGTAGATCGGTATGAGGTAATTATTCTGTCAACGCCATGCTTGCAAAATACCGCATGGTGTGGACAGAGGCCAAGATCTATACATATAAGGTAGTCACAGAAATTGTGGTCAACACGATGCAGTCAAGGATTGCTGTCCATGCTAGTTTCCCCAGCTGCGTTGTATTAGCCTCCTAGTCCCATTAACATCATGTTCATAAAAGATCGTATAATGTGGACTATGATATGGACCCGGAGACATATACTGGTCAGTTGGTTAAAATAACATATTCATCCATTGTGGTGTCATTATTAGCCAATGCCATGCTGATGAAAAAGTCGCATGGTGTGGGCTAAGGCTAAAATCCGCACATATCAAGCACTCAGAGAAAATATATAGCAAGCACAATGCAATCAGTCGTTGCTATCTGCAGTGATTTTCCCCGGTGTGTTACATTATCTTCCAAGTTCCATTATGGTCCCATTCATAAGGAATCGCATAATGTGTAATGTGTACTGTGACGTAAGTCCGGAGATGCAAACTGATCAATTGGTTATAACAAAACATACAAAATATACAGAATATATAAAAATAAACAAAAATAATAATAATCACTGCATTCCGAAATTCATGATAATATCTAAAAGACTGTAGTTAAAGTATATGTAAGTATGTTATTGATAAGAGAATTTCTCCTCCATATCTTATATATAATATTGATGATTGAAAATGCAGTGGGTATATTTGTCTAACCATGTACATTTTTTTCTCTTTCATAGGGGTTCTCTATTATGCAATAATAATAGTATTTTAATTTCCATAGCCCAGAATGTATTTAGGGTTTAAAACTGTTACATTGTACCTATGTGTATGGTTATTGAATTATTATTTTGATATAATTTATTTAGCAATATCTGTAATTATAAATTATTTGTATATTAATTATTTTTTTATTTTTATTTTTTTAATATCTGTATGAATACCACTTATGTATGTCAGGGAATTATATGCAGAGTGCAATGTGACATGTGCCTACCCTCACATTAACCTATTATCAGAGTGTCAAGAGAGTACATACATGTCGCAGCGCATGAACCGAATATAGGAATGCAGGGCAACATACATACGCTTCCACGACACTCCGATATCAGCTAGGTCATGCACATACATTATGGAAATATTCCCAGAGTGCATGTATTTTCTTGTGGAAATGCCCTAGTAATGTGGGTAATCTGATCCTAGGGTGAGAAAGAAAAAAAAAATACAGGGAATTAAAAATAACCATATATAAGCTAAATTCATATATGGGTATAGAAAATAAAAACTGAGCGAAAAGATGGCTAAGCTGCATGATAATTTTAATATAAGTACATTAATTCTTTTTTAAGATTGAGACCAAGCGGACATCTTGTATTGAGTCTCCAAATCCAGAAGGCTTCTCGGAGGAGGATTTTTTGTTTTATATTACCGCCTCTTTGTGGTAATGTGACACGTTCAAGGGCGAAAATACTAAGGGTATTTATATTACGGTTGTGAACATTTATGAAATGGTTTGCTGCATTGGAAATTCCTGTGGTTAGTGGATTGGAGATGTAATTAAGGTGTTCACGTAATCTGTCTTTAAATTTTCTGCTCGTGCAACCAACGTATATTAAATCACATGACGTGCATGTGATAATATAAATATCTCCTGTTGTGTTGCAGTTGATATAGCTCTTAATAGGGAAGGTCTCAGAATGTGTTGAATTATGGAATTCTGAGACCTCTGAGATTTGGTTTGAGGCCTAATAAATCAGATCTAGATTTGTTTTTAGCAATTTTAAAGCCCCTGTAGAGCATCCATTGGGGGTACCCTCGCATTTTGAGGCGTTTCCAAATATTTGTACATTCCCTGTCAAAGGCTCCATCCGTACTACAATTTCTTCTAGCTCTTATAAATTTACCAACTGGGATGCTTTTTATTGTGTGTGATGGATGATGGCTATTTGCCTTTAAAATGGTATTTTCAGATATTTCTTTACGATAGGTTTCTGTTAATATTATCTGGTCCGGAATCCCAGTCAATTTCAGATCCAAAAAAATTTATGGTTTCAGAATGTTGAACACAAGTAAATTTTAAATTATATGTATTATGGTTTAAATAGTTAGTAAAGTCTGGTATGGCAGATACATCACCCCTCCAAATAAGGAGCAAATCGTCGATGTATCTGCCATACCAGACAATATACTCAGAAAAGGGATTATCAACTGAGAAAATATATATTTCTTCCCAGAAGGCCATAGATATGTTGGCCAGAGATTGCCAAATTGCCAAATTGCTAAAAACAAATCTAGATCTGATTTATTAGGCCTCAAACCAAATATTTCTTTCTTCCTTCTCCCTTTTGACAGAGAACCAAGGGCTGCAAATACCCTTGTGTATGGATATCCTGCAACTAATAAAAGTTTAAAATAGTGTAAGTCCGTATGATTAGGTGACCTGCACTGCACAGATTATACTTACACAGCGCTATATAATCACTCCGTTGCTTGCCGTTCTTATTTTGGCGGAGATCCACATTCTCATGCAATACCACAGGATCTGCACACGGACTTAATTCAGATATACCCCAGGTGAATCTGCTGTTTTTCGATTTCTTTTCCTAGAGGTTTCTGTGAATAAAAGTGGCTTCTGCAATAGTGAAGCTCCGTTGGTGTTTGATTAAAAAAAAATTATTTGCACATACTCACAAACACGCTCTTTAAAATTGGCATTTAAAAATCCCAGCGTCTTAAACTTTTGCCCAAAAAGTTTAAGATGCTGGGATTTTTAAATCTGTAGCGCTGTGTAAGTATAATCTGTGCAGTGCAGGTCACCTAATCATACGGACTTACACTATTTTAAACTTTTATTAGTTGCAGGATATCCATACAAAAGGGTATTTGCAGCCCTTGGTTCTCTGTCAAAAGGGAGAAGGAAGAAAGAAAAATTGTTTGCATACTGACCTTGATGATATGCGCCGTCCGAACTCTATATTTTTACCTGTTTAAACGTGATTGATCCCACAACACTTTTCGGACCTGCAGCACAGCATTGTTGCGGACTGGTGACTAATTTCTTTTATACTCAAACCAAATATGAAAACCAAATCATTAATCAAGGATAATAACCCTTTTATAAATGGGAAAACAAATGAACCCAATTAAGGATACACTAAATCAGAAATTATCCAAAATAATAAAAATATACCGACACTGGTATTAACTTACAGTAGACAGTTTTCTGGGATAAAGAAAATTATTCAAAAATGTCTTCCCATCTTATATGAAGATGACATTCTGAGAGAGGCTTTGAGGGATGGCTGCCGTGTTGTATCCAGGAGACCCAACACCCTGGGTAGGACACTTTCGCCCTCCATGTATACCCCAACATATCCAAAAAATCCACCCACTTGGTTAAAGTATACTGGTTTTTCAAGGTGCGGAGGTCTAAGATGCAAAACATGCAAAGTTACCAAAAATACTAAAGAAATCCATAATTCAACACATTCTGAAACCTTCCCTATTAAGAGCTATATCAACTGCAACACAACAGGAGTTATTTATATTATCACATGCACGTCATGTGATTTAATATACGTTGGTTGCACGAGCAGAAAATTTAAAGACAGATTACGTGAACACCTTAATTACATCTCCAATCCACTAACCACAGGAATTTCCAATGCAGCAAACCATTTCATAAATGTTCACAACCGTAATATAAATACCCTTAGTACTTTTGCCTTTGATCGTGTCACATTACCACAAAGAGGCGGTAATATAAAACAAAAAATCCTCCTCCGAGAAGCCTTCTGGATTTGGAGACTCACTACAAGATGTCCGCTTGGTCTCAATCTTAAAAAAGAATTTATGTACTTATATTAAAATTATCATGCAGCTTAACCATCTTTTCGCTCAGTTTTTATTTTTTATACCCATATATGAATTTAGCTTATATATGGTTATTTTTAATTCCCTGTAGTTTTTTTTTTCTTTCTCACCCTAGGACAGTGATGGCGAACCTATGGCACGGGTGCCAGAGGCGGCACTCAGAGCCCTCTCTGTGGGCACCCGCACTCTGGAAAAAGTCTATGGTGTACAATATGCCTTAGACTTTTCCTGACATTCATCAGCGCAGGACGCACTATGAACAGCACAGGCAGCGCACTGAATGTAGGCAGGCTATTATAGCTAAATGATAAAGTACATAGAGGATATACTATATTGGACTGAAGTATTCAGGTTAAATTGCTTTGTTGGCACTTTGCAATAAATAAGTGGGCTTTGGGTTGCAGTTTGGGCACTCGGCCTTTAAAAGGTTCGCCATCACTGCCCTAGGATCAGATTACCCACATTACTAGGGCATTTCCACAAGAAAATACATGCACTCTGGGAATATTTCCATAATGTATGTGCATGACCTAGCTGATATCGGAGTGTCGTGGAAGCGTATGTATGTTGCCCTGCATTCCTATATTCGGTTCATGCGCTGCGACATGTATGTACTCTCTTGACACTCTGATAATAGGTTAATGTGAGGGTAGGCACATGTCACATTGCACTCTGCATATAATTCCCTGACATACATAAGTGGTATTCATACAGATATTAAAAAAATAAAAATAAAAAAATAATTAATATACAAATAATTTATAATTACAGATATTGCTAAATAAATTATATCAAAATAATAATTCAATAACCATACACATAGGTACAATGTAACAGTTTTAAACCCTAAATACATTCTGGGCTATGGAAATTAAAATACTATTATTATTGCATAATAGAGAACCCCTATGAAAGAGAAAAAAATGTACATGGTTAGACAAATATACCCACTGCATTTTCAATCATCAATATTATATATAAGATATGGAGGAGAAATTCTCTTATCAATAACATACTTTCATATACTTTAACTACAGTCTTTTAGATATTATCATGAATTTTGGAATGCAGTGATTATTATTATTTTTGCTTATTTTTATATATTCTGTATATTTTGTATGTTTTGTTATAACCAATTGATCAGTTTGCATCTCCGGACTTACGTCACAGTACACATTACACATTATGCGATTCCTTATGAATGGGACCATAATGGAACTTGGAAGATAATGTAACACACCGGGGAAAATCACTGCAGATAGCAACGACTGATTGCATTGTGCTTGCTATATATTTTCTCTGAGTGCCTGATATGTGCGGATTTTAGCCTTAGCCCACACCATGCGACTTTTTCATCAGCATGGCATTGGCTAATAATGACACCACAATGGATGAATATGTTATTTTAACCAACTGACCAGTATATGTCTCCGGGTCCATATCATAGTCCACATTATACGATCTTCTATTAACATGATGTTAATGGGACTAGGAGGCTAATACAACGCAGCTGGGGAAACTAGCATGGACAGCAATCCTTGACTGCATCGTGTTCACCACAATTTCTGTGACTACCTTATATGTATAGATCTTGGCCTCTGTCCACACCATGCGGTATTTTGCAAGCATGGCGTTGACAGAATAATTACCTCATACCGATCTACCTTTAGGAGGTTAAAATATATATACTACTGGTAGAATTATATCAAATAGACATCAACTAAAATACCACATCAAAAATAAAAAAATAAAAACAAATAATAAAAAACAACACATAAAACACGATGCAACCAATTATTAGCTGAATATACCTCCACGAAACTATTATTTCAGTCCACTTCTCGTAGGTATAATTAATGTAATCTGTACTATGTAGGGTTATTATATCCATACCAACTAAGAAAAAACTATATGGTTTTATGTATCATATTTTATATACTCTGTATTACATATTGCAGCACTGCTAGGTATGCTTTTATATGTCACGGGTGAAAATGTTTGCACAGGTGTTCCACGTGAACCTGACTGATTTTCTGTCCACCCTGCTTCCCTTTGCTCCTCCTTGAGGGTGGGAACGCCGGAGGTGAACCCTATTTCAGTTCAGAACATGTCAGACACTTTGGATCATGACTAAGAACACTACTGTTCGAAACGCGTAGATCTTTGGGAATAAGTGGGAGCCAGTGTCACTGTTTGCTGTACTTACCTGAATTTTGGTGATGAATAAAGATCGTGATTATTTACAACGTCCATGTCTGGTGCTGGAGCCTTTCTTCTATTCTGTGGATATATATATATATACACTCACCTAAAGAATTATTAGGAACACCATACTAATACAGTGTTGGACCCCCTTTTGCCTTCAAAACTGCCTTAATTCTACGTGGCATTGATTCAACAAGGTGCTGATAGCATTCTTTAGAAATGTTGGCCCATATTGATAGGATAGCATCTTGCAGTTGATGGAGATTTGAGGGATGCACATACAGGGCACGAAGCTCCCGTTCCACCACATCCCAATGATTCTCTATTGGGTTGAGATCTGGTGACTGTGGGGGCCATTTTAGTACAGTGAACTCATTGTCATGTTCAAGAAACCAATTTGAAATGATTCGAGCTTTGTGACATGGTGCATTATCCTGCTGGAAGTAGCCATCAGAGGATGGATACATGTTCTCATTCTGTTTACGCCAAATTCGGACTCTACCATTTGAATGTCTCAACAGAAATCGAGACTCATCAGACCAGGCAACATTTTTCCGGTCTTCAACAGTCCAATTTTGGTGAGCTTGTGCAAATTGTAGCCTCTTTTTCCTATTTGTAGTGGAGATGAGTGGTACCCGGTGGGGTCTTCTGCTGTTGTAGCCCATCCGCCTCAAGGTTGTGCGTGTTGTGGCTTCACAAATGCTTTGCTGCATACCTCGGTTGTAACGAGTGGTTATTTCAGTCAACGTTGCTCTTCTATCAGCTTGAATCAGTCGGCCCATTCTCCTCTGACCTCTAGCATCCACAAGGCATTTTTGCCCACAGGACTGCCGCATACTGGATGTTTTTCCCTTTTCACACCATTCTTTGTAAACCCTAGAAATGGTTGTGCGTGAAAATCCCAGTAACTGAGCAGATTGTGAAATACTCAGACCGGCCCACCTGGCACCAACAACCATGCCACGCTCAAAATTGCTTAAATCACCTTTCTTTCCCATTCTGACATTCAGTTTGGAGTTCAGGAGATTGTCTTGACCAGGACCACACCCCTAAATGCATTGAAGCAACTGCCATGTGATTGGTTGACTAGATAATTGCATTAATTTGAAATAGAACAGGTGTTCCTAATAATTCTTTAGGTGAGTGTATATATGTTAGTGGGGATTCACTCTGGTAGTTAGGATAAGCAGGTGCAGTACAGAGGCAAAATACAAGTTCGTAATTCAAAATTCTGTGTTTATTCACACATGATGCCAAAAACAAAACGTCACTTTTGCTGTGTTGGTGTTACTTCACACCCAATGGCAAGTTAATAAAACAAAAGTTCTGCCTCAGAAAGTTCAAATACAGGCTTTTGGCGGCCGGTTCCCATGGCACATGGGTCTCCGCTCTCCAGCCCAGCACATGCCTCAGATCCCAGCACACAGACCTCCTGAGCTCCACTGTCAGGCTACATGCACATGAACGTATGTGTTTTGCAGTCCGCAAATTGTGGATCCACAAAAAACAAACCGGATGACATCCGTATGCCATCCTATTTTTTTTTGCGGATCCATTGTAACAATGCTTAAAATGGACAAGAATAGGACATGTTCTCTTTTTTTTTGCGGGGCTACGGAATGGACACAGTGTTTTTTGCGGACCCATTGAAATGAATGGGTCTGGAACCTATCTGCAAAAAAACGGAACGGACACAGAAACAAACCATGTTCCTGTGCATGTAGCCTCAGATGGAGGTAATCCTTTTCACCTGGCAGTGCTGGCTGGTTTTTTGCCTGGCAAAACCCAGCCTGGAACGTGGGGAGTAGTCACCCACCCAGCACTTTGACTACTCCCACAGTGACACACAGGATGAAGTCCAAACAAAGTTCCACTTTATTGTGGTTTCAATAGCAAAAATAAAGGGCCTTTAAATTTCAGGCAAAACGCAAAAACAAACACTGTTTAGGTAGTGCTCAGATGAGCAGGATTTAACTAACTATCCTATACACAGTACTGTCAGCCCTGAAGTTCCTCTCACAGCAGGTTACTCACAAGCACCAGCATATCAGTCCCAGCTCTCTGTTTTGAAAGTACTGCTGGTGCAGCTAATCAGAGACAGCAGAACTCTTACCAGAAGTGGACTGCAAATTTGGAAACCCGCCCAACTCTTCCCCAATCCAAAACTCCAGGCCCTATGTTGGCTTTTTACAATGTTGGGCATTCCCTGGAGCTTAAGCTGCATATGACAGAATTCTGGGGGAAAAATACCTGCTAATCACTGTACCTGTCACTGTCTCACAATATGTATATATGGTGGCAACACAGCAGGCCAAATATAAATATGGAGGTGCAGGCCAATGGATCTGGCAACAAATCCAGGGCAATGTAAGAATAAAAAAAATGGCAGTACTCATAAAAACAAAAAAATGAGTTAAAAGGTGGTCACACCTAGTGTTGAGTGAACTGTTTTGAAGTTTCAGGTTCGGGTTATCTAAGAATTCCGTTATTGATTCCGCTACCATGGACCATAACTTATGGTCCATGATAGCAGAATCCATAACGAAATTCTTAGATACCTGAGCCTTGTACGCCGAACTTGAAACACAAGTTCACTAGTCGCAACGTTTCCGCTCATAGCTTGAAAAAAATCTCTGTGAATAAGCTGAAAACATTGCCACCACAGGAGTTAATAAAGTGTTTAAGTGCTGTCATTTTTTTCTTTACATATATATATATATATATATATATATATATATATATAGTCATTTTTCAAACTGGTGTAAAGTAGAACTGGCTTAGTTGCCCATAGCAGCTAATCAGACTCCACCTTTTATTTCCGGCTGGCGTGATGACTTTTTTTTGCGCCGCGCAAGATTTCGCGCCAGATCTTCAAGTAAGATGGAAGCGGTCGGGCCAATTGCAAGCAAATGAAGACGATAAGTGTGATAGAATTTTTTTTTTATGTTAAAAACGGTGTAAAATTACAGTTAGATGCCGCGATCATGTAGGAACGCGGCATCGGAGGGATACATTGATGGGGTGCAGCGCTATCGCTACTCCCTGTCATTGCACCCACTACTTACATAAAAAAATGCACTTAGTGACAAAGTAATTAGTCATGAAGCAATTTTATTTTGTAAAATTCAGTCAATCAACTGAATCGAATTTTTGAAAAATTCGCTCATCTCTAGTTGATATGGGCAACAAAGCCAGTTTTCCTTTGCACTAGTTTTGATAAATCTCCCCCCCTGTGTACTTCTGTGTTTTCATAGCATTGTGTGTCATCACACTATACTAATCTGTGTGGAAAAAGTGACCGCTCACTGCGCGGACTGCACACAAATACTGTATTCAGAACAGAGTGCATGTAGTGAGAGCTGTCAGTATTGAGATCTATATCCTGCTTATAACACCATGGCTCTGACTGTAGATCGCTGCACTAACGTTATCAGCAAAAATATCTATTGCTGTCCACAAATAATGGACTTTCTACAGAATGTAAAGTGAGAAATAGATGTGCTGATTACATGCTGTAGCATGCAAGTAGCTGCTAGCTGTGCTATGTAACAGGATATGGGGGCGGGGCAGCAGAGCTTGTACTGATGCATGGAAAACCCACAGGAACACCCACAGAGCTTCACAGGAGATGACAGCAGTGAGCAAAACTCATAGAGGAGCATTTCTAAGAGCATGTGAAGCAAAGCTGATACCAGTAAACAAACAAGTGCAATTTTATTATGTGCTCCATTAGTGATGGACGAACATCTGCCAGGACGGTGCGTGAACGCGATCAAATGTTCGCGAACCGCAAGTTCGCGGCGGGTCCCATTTTTTTTAAAGGCAGGCGAACCTGAAAAAAATTCAGCTCATATTTGCAGCCAAGAAATAATTACTAGAAGTGCACAAATAGTCCCACAACATGGACAGTGACATACCAGATGTATTATTCGAATTAGCGATCTCTATTCATTATTTTTTTAAATGCTAAATATCGGTAATATAATTTTCGCGTACGCGCATGCGCACACCAGTTATATTAATTTTTTCCAATACCGTTTGTCACTGTGTGTAGCAGAGGGAACGCAGCAAAACAGCAAACAAATGCTGCAGTACCTAAATACACTATAAAGAAAGTATATTATTGGTATATAACACCCCCGTTTCTATCAGTTTTTGGGGGGGCGACTGGTATATCACACCAGCTATAATTATTTTTTCCAATACCGTTTGTCACTGTGTGTAGCAGAGGGAACGCAGCAAAACCGCAAACAAATGCTGCAGTACCCAAATGCACTATAAAGAAAGTATATTATTGGTATATAACACCCTGCTTCTATCAGTTTTTTGGTGGGGCGACTGATATATCACACCAGTTATAATTATTTTTTCTAATTGCGTTTGTCACTCTGTGCAGCTGCAGTATTGCTGCAGAACCGCTCACCACTGCTGCACAATACAAATCCACTATAATATGCTTTCTATGTTAGAAAGTATATTATAAGTGTATTACACCCCTCTGTACTGCACCCTTTCAATAGCACACCTATACCAGTCCTTAAAAGGACTTTCGTGGACCTATTTGATAGCGTTTTTGTCCCTATCAGTCTGTCCCTGCTTCACACAGCAACCTCTCTCTACACTGACAAAAGACTGAATGTAAAATGGCGGCCAGATTGGGTCTATTTATAAGGTATGTCCATGGGCTGAAACTTTTCAATTGGCTGTCCTGTACCACCTGATGGATGTGTCATGGGTCAAAGTTCTTCACAATGTAAAAGAATATGGCGGGCGCGAATATCACCATATGTTCGCATGTTCTGCGAATCGCGAACGAGCAAAGTTTGCCGTAAACCGACCACCGGGCGAACTACAAGGCCATCTCTATGCTTTATTACGGTAAGATATGGGGTTATTAATTTTTACTGCACAAAGGTGTCCATAGCCTTTAAAGTAATAGATTAAACAAGGCTTAAAAGGGTTTCCCAGGATTACTTAAAATTTAAAGAGGACCTTTCACCAGAATAAAGCATCTAAACTAACTATACAGACGTGTAGAGCGGCGCCCAGGGATCCCCCTGCACTTACTGTTATCCCCGGGCGCAGCTCCGTTCTCCCGTTATAGCCACCGATATCTTCATAGTTAGGCTCCACCCATCGCAGCGCTCAGCTCATAGCCTGCAGGGGATAACAGTAAGTGCAGGGGGATCCCTGGGCGCCACTCTACACGTCTGTATAGTTAGTTTAGATGCTTTATTCTGGTGAAAGGTCCTCTTTAAATTTTCAGTTATCCCTCGTAGTGAGCATAACCTATTGTATGATCCATCTTCCAGTCCCCGAATTACATACTGCTTGAGGACATGTCACTGCTGAACCTTGTCTTTGGCTGCAGCAGCGCACGTGACCATGTCTATACCTGACAAGCTAGGGACCGGAAGATGGATGAGCAGAAGACATGATACAGGACTGGAATGGCAGGCGCAGGTAAGTATGAATCTTTTAAATAGGTTATACATGCTACGGGGGATAACTGAAAACTTAAAGGGGTTTTCCAGTAAAAGAATATTGATGACCTATCCTGAGGATATTTAACCCCTTCTACTCTGGGTCAGTTTTCACCCTCATGCCCATGCCATTTTTTGCAAATCTGACATGTGTCACTTTATGTGGTAATAACTTTGGAACACTTATTTATCCAAGCCATTCTGAGATTTTTTTTACTCGTGACACATTGTACTTCATGACCATCATAAATTTAAGTCAATATATTTCCCCTTTATTTATGAAAAAATCCCAAATTTACCAAAATTTTTTAAAAAATTCGACATTTTCTAAATTTCAATTTCTCTGCTTAAAAACAGAAAGTGATCTCATAAAATATTTATTACTTAACATTCCCCATATGTCTACTTTATGTTGGCATCATTTTTTAAATGTAATTTTATTTTTTTAGGACGTTAGAAGGCATAAAAAAACGAAAATTTCAAAAACCCACTTTTTAAGGACTAGTTCAGTTCTGAAGTCACTTTGTGGGGCTTACATAGTAGAAACCCCCCATAAATGACCCTATTGTAGAAACTACACCCCTAGAGTTTCTCAAAATGGATTTTACAAACTTTGTTAACCCTTTCGGTGTTCCACAAGAATTAAAGGAAAATGGAGAAGAAATTTCAAAATTTCACTTTTTTGGCAAATTTTCCATTTTAATTAATTTTTTTCTTCTTTAACACGTCGAGGGTTAACAGCCAAGGAAAACTCAATATTTATTACCCTGATTTTGCGGTTTACAGAAATACTCCATATGTGGTTGTAAACTGATGTAAGGGCACACGGCAGGGCGTAGAAGAAAAGGAGCGCCGTATGGTTTTTGGAAGGCAGATTTTGCTGGACTGGTTTTTAGACAACATGTCCCATTTGAAGCCCCCCTGATGCACCCCTACAGTAGAAACTCCCAAAAGTGACCTCATTTTGGAAACTACAGGATAAGGCGACAAATTTATGGGTACTATTTTGGGTTACATATGATTTTTAGTCGCTCTATATCTTTGTGAGGAAAGGTAACCCCAAAAAATGGCTGTTTTGGCACAGTTTTTATTTTTTACAATGTTAATCTGACAGGTTAGATCATGTGCTATTTTTATAGAGCAGGTTGTTACAGACGCAATGATATCAAATATTTCTACTTTCTTTGTTTGTTTCAGTTTTACATAATAAAGCATTTTTGAAAAAAAATGATGTTTTTGTGTCTCCATTTTCTGAATGCCATATTTTTTCTTTTTTTCTGCCGATCATCTTGTGCAGGGGCTAATTTTTTGCATGAAGAGCTGACATTTTTATAGGTACTATTTTTGGGTACATATGATTGTTTTGATCATTTAATATTACACTTTATGGGGCAAGGGGACCAGAAAATTGGCTGTTTTGGCACAGTTTTTATTTATTTTTACATTTTTCACCTGAGGGGTTAGGTCATGTGATTTTATAGAGCTGGTTGTTACGGACGCGGCGATAACAAATATGTAATTTTTATTTATTTATTTCACTTTAATACAATAATAGCATTTTTGAAACAATTTACATTTAGTGTCTCCATAGTCTGAGAGCTATAGTTTTTTTATTTTTTGACTGATTGTCTTAGGTAGGATGAAATTTTTTGCGGGAAGAGGTGACGGTTTTATTGGTACCATTTTGAAGGGCATACATCTTTTTGATCGCTTGGTATTACACTTTTCGTGATGTAAGGTGACAAAAATGGCTTTTTCTGACATTGTTTATTATTTTTTTTTACCGTGTAAATCGGACGGGGTGGATCATGTGATATATTTATAGAGCTGGTCGTTACGGACGCGACGATACCCAATATGTGTGTTTTGTTTTTCTATTTTTTATTAAAAACCATTTTCCCTGACGAAGGAACCCAACGGTTCTGAAATGCGTTGGGTATATTTTGTATCTTGGAAGCATCCGTAGGACTTCTGTGATGTCACACGACACGCTCCCAAACACCTTACCTGCCAGCTCCTTCACGCGCGTCAGCTACCGGCCAGAGCGGCGCGCGCTCAGCAAGTTGATCCTGAAGCACTCCAGGAAGAAACTGACAGCCACAGCAAAGAAGTTTCTCCAGGGCAGGTATAGGCACTGATTTCTTATTAATAACTGATATCGATGTAATTGATTTACACTTCCTTAACATTTCATTTACTTTCTATATCTCCCAACATGCGCGGGTATTAGTAAATAGAACATTATTTTGCATATATGCAATTGACAAAGCTTTACATAATATAAATTTCAAGGGCATAGGATACTTCTCAGCACAAGTTGTGTTAGGCTAATTTACAATCAGAAAAATTAAATAAACATTGTTTAATTTAGTATACAACATATAGAAAATATATCAAAGAGCATGTTTTTTGTAACACAATATCCATTTCAGTCCTTATTTAGAGCAGCGTTCTTCATTATCAATTCCCAATGCATATGTCTTTCCAGAAACTGAAAATAAAACAACCAGCATCGCATTGCCCTATGACATTAGTCATAAGATTGGATACAGTTTGTAAGAAAAATACAATATCTTTCCACTGTTGGTGGTCTTTACTTCATTCAGTAGTGAGACTGATAGTGTAAATCAGTAATCCAGATATGTACAACTGCTACATGATCCTGATTCCTTTTGCAGACTATCTTTAGAAAGCATGTGGTATTATAAATCGCTAGAGTAATTAAATATAAAAATGATTTCAAAACTGTTATGCCTTAATAAAGTCAACTATAGCTATAAGATACTAACTAGCCATGGTTGATTGGAATGTATTTGGTGTGTAACCTACAGTAGTTATCTTGAAATATAAGCAAAGAATATGGGACGGGGATTATCAAGTCCCACACTCCAGAATAGTGAGGTTAGAATGTCACAAAATAGGTTGTTTACAACATTTTAGGCTTATTTGCACAAAAGTTTGCAACAGTTTACATTTTTACACCTCTCTGCCGAGTTTTGTAAAGTGAGTGGAGACTTGGGTGTGGACTTTGTCAAATAGTCACTCCAGATTTATCACCGTGGCCTTTTTTTTTTTTAAGTCACAAACTCATTCCAGCAGCATGAACAACTTGAGTAGTATTTCTAGAAAACAATTGTTAGGCTTAAATATATACCCAATTTAACAAATAATGCACAATATTTGATACATTTAGAAGCAAGGCACATCAACACATACTCAAGCAAAACTAATTTCAGATATTACCCTCACGATAAAATTACTTCTTAATGTGTGCAGTATGTTTTTAGTCATAATATTGCCCAAATAATATTTCAGTAAACGTGTAAAACCCACTCTTGGCGTTGCATCATGGAATTGGACACTATGCCCCACATATTGTGGGCTTGTCTTGCCCTTAAAGGGTGTTCCCAACTCAGCAATGTCAAGTAATATATAAAAACATGTAAATAAGGTGGTTATCAAATAAGTGTTATTTTTTTTCCCAAAACATACCTTTAGGCCTCATAAACACGACCGTTGTGTGCATCCGCGTCCGTGGTTCCGTTTTCCGTTTTTTTTTCGCAGACCCATTGACTTTCAATGGGTCCGTGGAAAAATCGGAAAATGCACCGTTTGGCAGCCGCATCCGTGAGCCGTGTTTCCTGGCCGTGAAAAAAATATGACCTGTCCTATTTTTTTCACGGTCAACGGTTCGCAGACCCATTCAAGTCAATGGGTCCGTGAAAAATCACGGATGCACACAAGATTGTCATCCGTGTCCGTGATCCGTGTCCGTTTTTTCCTATCATTTCAATGGCAAACTTGACTTAGATTTTTTTTTCATTTTTCATGTCCGTGGATCCTCCAAAAATCAAGGAAGACCCACGAAAGATAAAACGGTCACAGATCACGGAACAACGTGCATCTAAAATAGGGCGCATACATACGGAATATAAAACAAAACAAGTCCTTGTGATTCTATATCAGTCAGAATATTAAAATGCTTAATACGTTGTAAGCCGTGATCAGAATCCAGGAATGGACCAAATCATTAGTGTTGGCCTGAATATTGTCTCAACTGGAGGCCTTAAAGGGACACTGACAGGCCCTATAAACATATTTAGTTATTCCTATGCAGTCATAGATCTATTAAAGTGTATTCCAATGATATAAGAGTACCCCCTGTCCGCATTGTAAACCATGTAAAAACAACTTGATATTCATCTGTCAATCATATTTCTTTATGCCCAAGGGGCGTTTTTTCTCCTACCTTCGTGCCCAGCCGCGCCTCAACTGTCGTTTCCTAGCGCCGCCCAGCTCATTATTATTCACTGCGCTGGGCGGCTCTTACATTCCCCGATCCTGTCAGTTCCCGCGCATGCCCGATAGATACTTATGGGCATCGGCCTCAATCGAACCATCTGCGCATGCGCCGGCACGCTCCCAAGCCTGTAATTGAATCCGATCTCTCCTCCAAGGCACTCGTATCCAGCGCTTCAGAGCGCTGATGTCATCAGAAATTCTGATGGTTAATGCGCCTGCGCCGGCCAAGAAACTCTTCTCTCTGGTGACAGGATCGGGGAATGTAAGAGCCGCCCAGCGCAGTGAATAATAATGAGCTGGGCGGCGCTAGGAAACGACAGTTGAGGTGCGGCTGGGCACAAAGGTAGGAGAAAAAACGCCCCTTGGGCATAAAGAAATGTGATTGACAGATCAATATAAAGTTGTTTTTACATGGTTTACAATGCGGACAGGGGGTACTCTTATATCATTGGAATACACTTTAATAGATAGGAATAACTAAATATATTTATAGGGCCTGTCAGTGTCCCTTTAAATGAATTATGGGCGCTTTTGCATTATATGTGTGTAAATTCCTCTGTAATGCAACACATGAAGTTTAAACAGCTCCAGACCAGGCTACAGGCACACAGTATGCTAACTGCCCCTATCCTGTTCCTAATGATAAAACCTGACTTTCTATCTTATAATTCAATGTACCTAACTAAATATATCTTGTTCACAATCCTTACCTTCTCCCTGCAAGAGCCTAAAATTGCTGGCTTGTGTGTCTAATTGATGTCTGTCAGAGACATGGCAGACATGCTCTGTCACATCAGCTAAGGCTACTTTCACACTGGCGTTTTGGCTTTCCGTCTGTGAGATCCATTCAGGGCTCTCACAAGCGGTCCAAAACGGATCAGTTTTGCCCTAATTCATTCTGAATGGAAAATGATCCGCTCAGAATACATCAGTTTGCCTCCGTTCTGTCTCTATTCCGCTCTGGAGGCGGACACCACTGCTTGCAGCGTTTTGGTGTCCGTCTGGCGAAACTGAGCCAAACGGATCCGTTCTGAGACACAATGTAAGTCAGTGGGGACGGATCCATTTTCTATGACACAATCCGGCACAATGGAAAACGGATCCGGATGACTTTCAATAGTGTTCAAGACGGATCCATATTGGCTATTTTAAAGATAATACAAACGGATCCGTTCTGAACGGGTGCAGACGGTTGTATTATCTAAACTGATCTGTCTGTGCAGATCCACGATGGACCCGCACCAAACGCGAGTGTGAAAGTAGCTTTAGTTTACAATGGCATCAGTTCGTATGAGGTAACGAAGAGCTTTATAGGACAGCCAATATCCTTCCTACTTTATGTGATCCTCCATCTCATCCTGACAATCTTCCCTCAATAGTGCACTGTATCTTAAAGGGAACCTGTCACCGGGATTTTGTGTATAGAGCTGAGGACATGGGTTGTAGATGGCCGCTAGCACATCCGCAATATCCAGTCCCCATAGCTCTGTGTGCTTTTATTGTGTAAAAAAACCGATTTGATACATATGCAAATTAACCTGAGATGAGTCCTATCCCTGACTCATCTCACGTACAGGACACATCTCAGGTTAATTTGCATATGTATCAAATCGTTTTTTTTACACAATAAAAGCACACAGAGCTATGGGGACTGGATATTGCGGATGTGCTAGCGGCCATCTACAACCCATGTCCTCAGCTCTATACACAAAATCCCGGTGACAGGTTCCCTTTAAATGTAAAATGGCAGGCAGTGTTTTGCATGATTCGTTTGGAAGAAGTATTTTTGTGAAAATTGTGATAAACCTGATTTGTTTAAAATTTATCAATTCATCTCTACAAAAAACTGAGTCAAAATATTAGACTTTGGTTGTTACTAGGGTCCGGCTACGCGTGCCTTCTTTACAGCATCGCTGGCACCCTTCCCGGGAAGAGGAGCAAGGACGCGAGCTGCGTCCTCGTTCCCATGACAACGGTGGGCGGGGTGGACACTTCCTCAGTGTGGCCGGCGTCCTCCATTCCCCAGGAGACAGGGAGACCGAGTGCTGAGGTTGATGACTCGGCGCTCAGCTACAATAGACCTGGAGGGACGGGTCACGTGACGCTGGCCACGTCACGTGACTATTACCTCCGGTATTTAACAGGCAGCCTGCTGGCCACAGGTTGCCTGTTATTGGGTTTGTATTACCTACCTGCTATGTTTGTGTTCTCTGCATTTCTGACCTCTGCTTTCGTTCCTGACCTTGCTCCTGTTTATCTCCTGATTTTTGAATTGACCTCCTGGCTATTTGACCTCGGCTTGTTGTTTACTCTCCTATTGGTTATTGCTTGTGTACTGACGTCCTCTCCTGGTATTGATCTCGGCTTGCCTCACCTTGCTGTGAACACCTTTGGGTGCCACCCTGCTGTGAACACGGTTCCTCCTCATCATCATCATCCTCCTCCTCCACATCCTCCAGAACGGTGCCCTGGCTGGACAGTTGTGTACCTGTCCTCAGGAATCCATCCTCCGAGCCACTTGTGAATGACTGGCCTGATAACCGTAGAAATGATCCCTCTTCCTCCTGGGCCACATCCTCTTCCATCATCGCCCAAAGGGTTTTTTCAAGGAGACATAGAAGTGGGATAGTAACGCTGAGGATGACGTCATCGGCACTGGCCATGTTGGTGGAGTACTCAAAACAGCGCAACATGGCACACATGTCCCGCATGGAGGCTTAATCGGTGGTGAAGTGGTGCTGTTCCGCAGAGTGACTCACCCGTGTGTGCTGCAGCTGAAACTCCACTATCACCTGCTGCTGCTCACACAGTCTCTCCAGCATGTGCAAGGCAGAGTTCCACCTTGTGGGTACGTCGCATATGAGGCGGTGAGCGGGAAGGCCGAAGTTATGCTGCAGCACAGACAGGCGAGCAGCAGCAGGGTGAGAACGCTGAGAGCGCGCAGAGACGGCTCGCACATTCTGCAGCAGCTCTGACATATTGGGGTGATTTTTCAGAAACCTCTGCACCACAAAATTCAGCAAATGCGCCAGGCAAGGGATGTGCGTCAAACCGGCTAGGCCCAGAGCTGCTACGAGATTTCGCCCGTTATCGCACACCACCAGGCAGGGTGTTGGTTTTTTCCCCCAAACAGATGAGTTTCAAAACTGCCTGCTGTTCTTTCCCCCTGGCTGTGCTGAAGTTGGTGGTGAAGGTATTGCACTGACCGGATTAGGAGGTGGTAGAGGAGGAAGTGGAGTAGGAGGAGGAGGCAAAGAGAAACATCCTGCAATCCTCGGTGGCGGAAGGACATGCTCCAAACTGTTATCCGCCTCAGGCCCAGCCGCTACTGCATTTACCCAGTATGCAGTTAGGGAGATATAACTTCCCTGCCCGTGCTTACTGGTCCATGTATCGGTGGTTATGAGGACCTTGCCACAGATGGTGTTGCGCAGTGCACATCTAATTTTGTCCGCCACTTGGTTGTGCAGGGCAGGGATGGCTTGCCTGCAAAAGACTGCAGCAGAAGAGGAAGCAGGAGGAGCCTGAGATCTTTCATGGTTTTTGAGGTGTTTACTCCACTGCAGCTCGTGCTTTGCATTTAGATGCCTGGTCATGCAGGTGCTACTCAGGTTTAGAACATTTATGCCTCGCTTCAAGCTCTGATTGCACAGCGTGCAAACCACTCGCGTCTTGTTGTCAGCACAATGTCTGAAGAACTGCCATGCCAGGGAACTCCTTGGAGCTGGCTTTGGTGTGCTCAGTCCCTGGGTGTGGTGGGCAGTAGAAGGCATACTGGCTAGGGGACAGCCACTGCTTTTGCACCCTGCTCCCTCTTTTGCTGTGCGGCTGGCGCTGTGTGACCACCACCTCTTCCTCCGAACTGCACACGTTACTTGCATGACCCTGATTCTATGTGGGGGTCTAGGACCTCATCATCCTACACATCATCTTCCACCCATTCTTCACCCCTGCCCTCCTTGCCGGTTTGTACACTGCAGAAAACCGCAGCAGTTGGCACCTGTGTTTCGTCATCAGAGACGTGCTGCGGTGGTCATCCCATGTCCACATCCTGAAACATAAGTGGTTGGGCATCGGTGCTGCAGTGGTCCTCCCATGTCCATATCCTGAAACATAAGTGGTTGGGCATCTGTGCACTCAATCTCTTCCACTTCTGGGGCAAGGCTAGGTAGATGGCCCAGCAGAGTCATCAAAAACCACAAGAGACTGCTGCATGACTTGGGGCTGAGACTGCTTGGCTGCCTACAAAATAATGCTGATGTTTTTGTCGTCTACGTGCACCCGAGGCAGATGTATCATTTGGGCTTGTAGCTGCCACAGATCGACCATGTCCTCTCCCTGCAACAGGAGTTCCACCAACACCAGCAGCACCATGACCAGGGCCACGTCCCTTATTTGATACTCTCCTCATTCTTTGAGGTCACCCACCGAACTAACAGGCGGATTAACTATATTAATTTCCCTGTCACGTATGCAATGCAGGTGTACCTCACACAAAAATTGGGTATATTTCACCCACCAAACTAACAGACAAATTAACTATGTCAATTTCCCTGTCACGTATGCAATGCATGTGTGCCTCAGACAAAAAATGGGTATATGTCACCCACCGAACTAACAGATGGATTAACTGTATTTATTTGTCTGTCAGGTATGCAGTGCAGGTGTACCTCGCACCAAGAATGGGAATATGTCACCCACCAATCTAACAGACGGATTAACTATATTAATTTCACTGTCACGTATGCAATTTAGGTGTACAGGGGCGTATCTAGAACTGACTGCGCCCCACAGCAACATTTTCACAGTGCCCCCCCTTACTTACTGTACTTAAAATAAAACCTTTGAAAAAACTATTTGTCTTTGTATCGCCATTTTCTGACAGCTAAAAAATATTTTTTTATATTTCTGCCTAAAGAGCTGAAGCTTTTTTTTTCTGGTCGATGAATTTTTGATCACGAATATAACATTTTTTTGGGTAACCAAAAAAATGTTGAATCGTGTTTTGATTGTTTTCAGTCACGGCATACACCGTGCATGAATTATTATTATTTTTTTTAATATTGAAGGCACTTTTGGACACGTCAATGCTTTTTTTATGTTTATTTATCTTTATTTAAAACATTGGGAAAGTGGGGTGTTTAGAATTTTTATCCCAACCTCTACCAGCCTCCAGTACTATAGCATGCAGTACATGGCAGCCTCCACTGCTCCGCCATACTAGTGCTTATTATGGCACACATACGCATGCACCCGATGCCAGCCCAGGACCATCCTGGCATCACATGTATGTATATGTAACTTAAGAGTACCATAATAAGCACTAGTACTTAGCGGAGCAGAGAGGGGAGGCTGCCATGTACCACATGCTATATAGTACATGAGGCTGGCAGAGAAAGGATTGGACAGAGGTTGTGATCTGGTTACCTGGCAGCTGCATGCTGAAGGCCTCAGCATGCAGTTGCCAGGTGGCCATCCCAGCCTCTGCCAGCCTCCTATACTATAACAGATGCATGCCTTTTATTAGATAGGAGGCTGGTGGGACTGGGATGCAGCCTGTGGCTCTACACTCAGGACTTTGCCTGCTGCTGTACCTGGCCTTCCTCCTCTCCACTTCCAGTCTGTGAACTTCAGGAGGAAAGGGTGAACCACTTGGACTCTGCCCTCTTCATTTCTCATGCCCAGAGAGGCCCCAGAACCACTGTGCACTAGTGCAGCATTAGGCAAGGCAAAGGGGGGCCCAGGCACATACCTGGGAGCAGTGAGACAAGCAGAGGGAGCAGTGAGGCACCTGGTAGCATAAGGGAGCAGTGAGACAAGCAGAGGGGAGCAGTGAGGATACTGGGAGCAGAAGGGAGCAGTGAGGCACCTGGGAGCAGAAGGGAGCAGTGAGGCACCTGGGAGCAGAAGGGAGCAGTGAGGCACCTGGGAGCAGAAGGGAGCAGTGAGGCACCTGGGAGCAGAGGGGAGCAGTGAGACAAGCAGAGGGGAGCAGTGAGGATACTTGGAGCAGAAGTGAGCAGTGAGGATACTGGGAGCAGAAGGGAGCAGTGAGGCTCCTGGGAGATGAGGGGAGCAGTGAGGCACCTGGTAGCATAAGGGAGCAGTGAGGCACCTGGTAGCATAAGGGAGCAGTGAGGCACCTGGGAGCAGTGAGACAAGCAGAGGGGAGCAGTGAGGCACCTGGGAGCAGTGAGGATACTGGGAGCAGTGAGGCACCTGGAGGAGCATTGAGGCACCTGGGAGCAGAATGAAGCAGTTAGGAACCCAATAGGCAGGGAGGAACCTGGGGGCAGGAGGGAGCAGAGGCAAGCAGTGAGGCAGCTGGGAACAGTGAGACGAGCAGAGGGGAGTAAAAGGGGCATGAGGAAACAACTAGTGCAGGGAGAGGAAGGAAAATCCACTAACCTGAGGAGGTAGAACGCCTGAAATAATCTGTTTAGGAGTACACAGGTGTCTTCCCCTTGGATCACACCAGCCCATCAGCGCACCCGTCTTTATCCTGATGCTCATTGGTTAGCCTGCTCCTTGCTAAGGCGGCGGTCCCTTACATTGCTGAGATGTTCCTGGTGCTGCCATCTCCAGCACTGCTTCTGGCTGATTACATGTGTAGTGACCTTGATCCTCTTAGCAATGGGGAATAGATCTGCTAGGAGCACAGTTGGGGCTGAGATCGCCACACGGACCAGGGAGAGGAGGCAGCCTTGCAAAATAAACTTAATAGTGCTGCTGTCATTTGCCTACTGTTTGTCCCCAGCCCTGTGCTCCCGGGCCCCTTCTGAGCTGGGGCCCCGAAGCAGCCCCTTCCCCTGCTTCTCTGGTAGCTACGCCACTGCAGGTGTACCTCAGGCAAAAATTGGGTATATGTCACTCACCAAACTAACAGACAAAATAACTGTATTTATTTCCCTGTCAGGTATGCAATGCAGGTGTACCTCACAACAAGATTGGGAATATGTCACCCACCAATCTAACAGACGGATTAACTATATTAATTTCCCTGTCACGCATGCAGTGCAGGTGTACCTCACACAAAAAATGGGAATATGTCACCCACCGAACTAACAGACGAATTAACTATTATATTTTTGTGTCAGGGGTACAAAGATGGTGGATTGCACCCACACAAAAATCACTATAGGTTACCCATAGAATTAGCAGCCAGATTAATTATTATATTTCTGTGTCAGGGGTGCAAAGATGCACCATCTTTGCACCCCTGACACAGAAATATAATAATTAATCTGGCTGCTAATTCTGTGGGTGACCTATAGTGATTTTTACACCCGCAAAAGATTTCTATAGGTCACCCACAGAATTAACAGCCAGATTTAGTACTATATTTCTGTGTCAGGGATGCAAAGCTGGTGTATTGCCCCCTCAAAAAATCTTTATACTGTAGGTCACCCATAACACAAATAGCCAGATTCCTAACTCTCTCCCTCAGTTTAGCTGCCTGCTTCCTGTCCCTGCAATACTCAGAGCTGATGGGCGGTGCTACACGTGATCCAGCTTTTATAGTAGCTGGGTCACATGATGCACCGGCCAATCACAGCCATGCCATTAGTAGGCATGGCTGTGATGGCTTCTAAGTGCCTACAGCTTAAAAGCTTGTTGATTGGCTGCCCTGCAGCCTTTCAACAAGCTTTATTAAATGCTCGAACACCAAACTCGAACCCAAACTTTTCCGGCAAAGTTCGGGTTCGGGTCCGGGTACCCGAACTCGCAAATATCGGTACGGACCCGAACTTTACAGTTCGGGTTCGCTCAACACTACCTTTTTGCCTTTAGAGGTGCCGTTATATGTTCTAAAGCATTTTTTGTGGTGTACAGGGAGTGCAGAATTATTAGGCAAGTTGTATTTTTGAGGATTAATTTTATTATTGAACAACAACCATGTTCTCAATGAACCCAAAAAACTCATTAATATCAAAGCTGAATATTTTTGGAAGTAGTTTTTAGTTTGTTTTTAGTTTTAGCTATTTTAGGGGGATATCTGTGTGTGCAGGTGACTATTACTGTGCATAATTATTAGGCAACTTAACAAAAAACAAATATATACCCATTTCAATTATTTATTTTTTCCAGTGAAACCAATATAACATCTCAACATTCACAAATATACATTTCTGACATTCAAAAACAAAACAAAAACAAATCAGTGACCAATATAGCCACCTTTCTTTGCAAGGACACTCAAAAGCCTGCCATCCATGGATTCTGTCAGTGTTTTGATCTGTTCACCATCAACATTGCGTGCAGCAGCAGCCACAGCCTCCCAGACACTGTTCAGGGAGGTGTACTGTTTTCCCTCCTTGTAAATCTCACATTTGATGATGGACCACAGGTTCTCAATGGGGTTCAGATCAGGTGAACAAGGAGGCCATGTCATTAGATTTTCTTCTTTTATACCCTTTCTTGCCAGCCACGCTGTGGAGTACTTGGACGCGTGTGATGGAGCATTGTCCTGCATGAAAATCATGTTTTTCTTGAAGGATGCAGACTTCTTCCTGTACCACTGCTTGAAGAAGGTGTCTTCCAGAAACTGGCAGTAGGACTGTGAGTTGAGCTTGACTCCATCCTCAACCCGAAAAGGCCCCACAAGCTCATCTTTGATGATACCAGCCCAAACCAGTACTCCACCTCCACCTTGCTGGCGTCTGAGTCGGACTGGAGCTCTCTGCCCTTTACCAATCCAGCCACGGGCCCATCCATCTGGCCCATCAAGACTCACTCTCATTTCATCAGTCCATAAAACCTTAGAAAAATCAGTCTTGAGATATTTCTTAGCCCAGTCTTGACGTTTCAGCTTGTGTGTCTTGTTCAGTGGTGGTCGTCTTTCAGCCTTTCTTACCTTGGCCATGTCTCTGAGTATTGCACACCTTGTGCTTTTGGGCACTCCAGTGATGTTGCAGCTCTGAAATATGGCCAAACTGGTGGCAAGTGGCATCTTGGCAGCTGCACGCTTGACTTTTCTTAGTTCATGGGCAGTTATTTTGCGCCTTGGTTTTTCCACAACGCTTCTTGAGACCCTGTTGACTATTTTGAATGAAACGCTTGATTGTTCGATGATCACGCTTCAGAAGCTTTGCAATTTTAAGAGTGCTGCATCCCTCTGCAAGATATCTCACTATTTTTGACTTTTCTGAGCCTGTCAAGTCCTTCTTTTGACCCATTTTGCCAAAGGAAAGGAAGTTGCCTAATAATTCTGCACACCTAATATAGGGTGTTGATGTCATTAGACCACACCCCTTCTCATTACAGAGATGCACATCACCTAATATGCTTAATTGGTAGTAGGCTTTCGAGCCTATACAGCTTGGAGTAAGACAAACTGCATAAAGAGGATGATGTGGTCAAAATACTCATTTGCCTAATAATTCTGCACTCCCTGTATAAGTGGAAAAAAGGTTTGTTAGCCGTTGTTCGTTGAAGTGACAAAATTACAGCTTTTTTGGGGGTGTATTAGTGGGAAAAAATGTGTTATTAGCCGGTCAGCAATGCAGTTATATGTTCTGAAGTTTTTTCCCGGGTGTATTAGTGGAAAAAAAAGTCTTATTAGCTGTTATGCGGTGAAGTGACAAAATTACAGCCTTTTTTGTGGTGTATTATTAAAAAAATAGTCTTATTTGCCGTTCAGCGGTACAGTTATATGTTCTGAATAGAGTTGAGCGAACAAGAACTGTAAAGTTCGGGTTCGTACCGAACTTTAGAGTTTTCGGCACCCGGACCCGAACCCGAACATTTACGTAAAAGTTCGGGTTCGGGTTCGGTGTTCGGCGATTTTAATGGTGCTTTTTGAAAGGCTGCAATGCAGCCAATCCACAAGCGTCATACTACTTGCCCCAAAAGGCCATCACAGCCATGCCAACTATTGGCATGGCTGTGATTGGCCAACTGCAGCACGTGACCCAGCCTGTATTTTAGCTGGAGTCACGTAGCGCCGCCCGTCACTCTGCTTGGATTAGTGTAGGGAGAGGCTGCAGCTGCTGTGAGGGAGAGATCAGTGAGAAATCTTATCAAGAACTAGTTTATGTACTCAGCGATCTACAGAAAAAGCGTTTTGTGGGTGCAGTGCACAATTTTTTTAAGTTTGCCCTGAGTCAACTACTGCTGAAAACAAACTTTTTTGTCTTCAGTTAGTCAATATCAATACATGATCGGCAGCCATTTTATGCAACGATAGCCTATGGTGGTGCACTATCTGCATGTCCAGAAATACAGTTTTGGCATACAGGGGTGAAAAAACCCTCTAATATACTGCACAACTGGGATTAGACAAGCATAAGTGACTGTCACATTTAGGAAAGAAATACAGCTTTTTGGTTAGGGTGAAAAAAGCCTCTATTATACTGCACATCTGGGATTACACGTGCATAAGTGACTGTCACATTTAGGACAGAAATACAGCTTTTTGGTTACTGGGGTGAAAAAACCCTCTAATATACTGCACATCTGTGATTACACGTGCATAAGTCACTGTCACATTTAGGACAGAAATACAGCTTTTTGGTTAGGGTGAAAAAGCCTCTAATATACTGCACATTTGGGATTACACGTGCATAAGTGACTGTCACATTTAGGACAGAAATACAGCTTTTTGGTTACTGGGGTGAAAAAACCCTCTAATATACTGCACATCTGGGATTACACGTGCATAAGTCACTGTCACATTTAGGACAGAAATATAACTTTTTGGTTACTGGGGTGAAAAAACCCTCTAATATACTGCACATCTGGGATTACACGTGCATAAGTCACTGTCACATTTAGGCCATAAATACGGCTTTGGCATACTGGGGTGAAAAAAGCCTCTAATATACTTGCACATCTGTGATTACATGTGCATAAGTCACTGTCACAATCAGGACAGAAATACTGCTTTTTGGTTACTGGGGTAAAAAAAAACCTCTAATATACTGCACATCTGTGATTACACGTGCATAAGTCACTGTCACATTTAGGACAGAAATACGGCTTTTTGGTTAGGGTGAAAAAACCCTCTAATATACTGCACATCTGTGATTACATGTACATAAGTCACTGTCACATTTAGGACAGAAATACAGCTTTTTGGTTACTAGGGTGAAAAAACCCTCTAATATACT
The DNA here is from genome assembly GCF_905171765.1 of Bufo bufo. Taxonomy (NCBI): domain Eukaryota; kingdom Metazoa; phylum Chordata; class Amphibia; order Anura; family Bufonidae; genus Bufo; species Bufo bufo. The sequence continues at coordinate 518,860,123 of NC_053392.1, forward strand.
GCACATCTGGAAATACACGTGCATAAGTCACTGTCACATTTAGGACAGAAATACAGCTTTTTGGTTAGGGTGAAAAAACCCTCTAATATACTGCACATCTGTGATTGCACGTGCATAAGTCACTGTCACATTTAGGACAGAAATACGGCTTTGGCATACTGGGGTGAAAAAAGTCTCTAATATACTGCACATCTGTGATTACACGTGCATAAGTCACTGTCACATTTAGGACAGAAATAGAACTTTTTGGTTACTGGGGTGAAAAAACCCTCTAATATACTGCACATCTGGGATTACACATGCATAAGTCACTGTCACATTTAGGCCATAAATACGGCTTTGGCATACTGGGGTGAAAATAGCCTCTAATATACTGCACATCTGTGATTACATGCGCATAAGTCACTGTCACATTTAGGACAGAAATACAGCTTTTTGGTTAGGGTGAAAAAACCCTCTAATATACTGCACATCTGGGATTACATGTGCATAAGTCACTGTCATATTTAGGACAGAGATACTGCTTTTTGGTTACTGGGGTGAAAAACCCCTCTAATATACTGCAAATCTGTGATTACACGTGCATAAGTCACTGTCACATTTAGGTCAGAAATACAGCTTTTTGGTTACTGGGGTGAAAAAACCCTCTAATATACTGCAAATCTGTGATTACACGTGCATAAGTCACTGTCACAATCAGGACAGAATTACTGCTTTTTGGTTACTGGGGTGAAAAAACCCTCTAATATACTGCACATCTGGGATTACATGTGCATAAGTCACTGTCACATTTAGGACAGAAATACAGCTTTTTGGTTAGGGTGAAAAAGCCTCTAATATACTGCACATTTGGGATTACACGTGCATAAGTGACTGTCACATTTAGGACAGAAATACAGCTTTTTGGTTACTGGGGTGAAAAAACCCTCTAATATACTGCCCATCTGGGATTACACGTGCATAAGTCACTGTCACATTTAGGACAGAAATAGAACTTTTTGGTTACTGGGGTGAAAAAAACCCTCTAATATACTGCACATCTGGGATTACACGTGCATTAGTCACTGTCACATTAAGGCCATAAATACGGCTTTGGCATACTGGGGTGAAAAAAGCCTCTAATATACTTGCACATCTGTGATTACATGTGCATAAGTCACTGTCACAATTAGGACAGAAATACTGCTTTTTGGTTACTGGGGTAAAAAAAACCTCTAATATACTGCACATCTGTGATTACACGTGCATTAGTCACTGTCACATTTAGGACAGAAATACGGCTTTTTGGTTAGGGTGAAAAAACCCTCTAATATACTGCACATCTGTGATTACATGTACATAAGTCACTGTCACATTTAGGACAGAAATACAGCTTTTTGGTTACTAGGGTGAAAAAACCCTCTAATATACTGCACATCTGGAAATACACGTGCATAAGTCACTGTCACATTTAGGACAGAAATACAGCTTTTTGGTTAGGGTGAAAAAACCCTCTAATATACTGCACATCTGTGATTACACGTGCATAAGTCACTGTCACATTTAGGACAGAAATACGGCTTTGGCATACTGGGGTGAAAAAAGTCTCTAATATACTGCACATCTGTGATTACACGTGCATAAGTCACTGTCACATTTAGGACAGAAATAGAACTTTTTGGATACTGGGGTGAAAAAACCCTCTAATATACTGCACATCTGGGATTACACATGCATAAGTCACTGTCACATTTAGGCCATAAATACAGCTTTTTGGTTAGGGTGAAAAAACCCTCTAATATACTGCACATCTGGGATTACATGTGCATAAGTCACTGTCATATTTAGGACAGAGATTCTGCTTTTTGGTTACTGGGGTGAAAAAACCCTCTAATATACTGCAAATCTGTGATTACACGTGCATAAGTCACTGTCACATTTAGGTCAGAAATACAGCTTTTTGGTTACTGGGGTGAAAAAACCCTCTAATATACTGCAAATCTGTGATTACACGTGCATAAGTCACTGTCACAATCAGGACAGAATTACTGCTTTTTGGTTACTGGGGTGAAAAAACCCTCTAATATACTGCACATCTGGGATTACATGTGCATAAGTCACTGTCATATTTAGGACAGAGATACCGCTTTTTGGTTACTGGGGGGAAAAAACCCTCTAATATACTGTACATCTGTGATTGCACGTGCATAAGTCACTGTCACATTTAGGACAGAAATACAGCTTTTTGGTTACTGGGTTGAAAAAACCCTCTAATATACTGCACATCTGTGATTACACGTGCATAAGTCACTGTCACATTTAGGCCATAAATACGGTTTTGGCATACTGGGGTGAAAAAAGCCTCTAATATACTGCACATCTGTGCTTACACGTGCATAAGTCACTGTCACATTTAGGACAGAAATACAGCTTTTTGGTTACTGGGGTGAAAAAACCCTCTAATATACTGCACATCTGTGATTACACGTGCATAAGTCACTGTCACATTTAAGCCATGAATACGGCTTTGGCATACTGGGGTGAAAAAAGGATCTAATATACTGCACATCTGTGATTACACGTGCATAAGTCACTGTCACATTTAGGACAGAGATACAGCTTTTTGGTTAGGGTGAAAACCCCTCTAATATACTGCACATCTGGGATTACACATGCACAAGTCACTGTCACATTTAGGCCATAAATACGGCTTTGGCATACTGGGGTGAAAAAACCCTCTAATATACTGCACACCTGGGATTGCACGTACATAAGTCACTCACATTTAGGACAGAAATACAGCTTTTTGGTTAGGGTGAAAAAACCCTCTAATATACTGCACATCTGGGATTACACATGCATAGGTCACTGTCACATTTAGGACAGAAATACAGCTTTTTGGTTACTGGGGTGAAAAAAGCCTCTAATATACTGCACATCTGTGATTACACGCGCATAAGTCACTGTCACATTTAGGACAGAAATACAGCTTTTTGGTTAGGGTGAAAAAACCCTCTAATACAGCGGTCCCCAACCGCCGGGCCGCGGCCCAGGACCGGGCCATTGAGGATTGTTAGCCGGACCGTGGCGATCAGGGCAGTCTTTAACTCTTTACTAATGAAGCGCTTCCATTATGGAAGCGCTTCATTAGTACAGAAGGACCAGGGAGCGGTGAAGGATCTGTACTTACCGCTTCCTGGTCCTCGGCTCGGCTATCGGCTGTGCATGTCTGCGCACAGCGTGAGGTCGCTCTGTGACATCACACTGTGCGCCGCTATACACAGCCAGCCGACGGCAGAATGAAGAGGATCGCGATGGTGACCAGGAGCAGGAGAGGTAAGTGTTTTTTTTATTTGATTTTATTTGCACTGATGGCTGACCTGGGGGACATGGGGCTGACATGGGGGGCTTATGGGCTGGCTGACATGGGGGGCTTATGGGCTGGCTGACATGGGGGGCTTATGGGCTGGCTGACATGGGGGGCTTATGGGCTGGCTGACATGGGGGGCTTATGGGCTGGCTGACATGGGGGGCTTATGGGCTGGCTGACATGGGGGGCTTATGGGCTGGCTGACATGGGGGGCTTATGGGCTGGCTGACATGGGGGGGCTTATGGGCTGGCTGACATGGGGGGGCTTATGGGCTGGCTGACATGGGGGGCTTATGGGCTGGCTGACATGGGGGGCTTATGGGATGGCTGACATGGGGGGCTTATGGGCTGGCTGACATTGGGGGCTTATGGGCTGGCTGACATGGGGGGCTTATGGGCTGGCTGACATGAGGAGCTAATGGGGGGGCTTATGGCTGACATGTGGGGCTAATGGGGGGCTTATGGCTGACATGAAGGGCTAATGGGGGGCTTATGGCTGACATGAAGGGCTAATGGGGGCTTATGGCTGAAATGAGGGGCTAATGGGGGGGCTTATGGCTGACATGAGGGGCTAATGGGGGCTTATGGCTGACATGAGGGGCTAATGGGGGGGCTTATGGCTGACATGAAGGGCTAATGGGGGGCTTATGGCTGACATGAAGGGCTAATGGGGGCTTATGGCTGACATGAGGGGCTAATGGGGGCTTATGGCTGACATGAGGAGCTAATAGGGGCTTATGGCTGACATGAGGGGCTAATGGGGGGTTATGGCTGACATGAGGGGCTAATGGCTGACATGAGGGGCTAATGGGGGGCTTATGGCTGACATGGGGGGCTTATGGCTGACATGAGGGGCTAATGGGGGGCTTATGTCTGACATGAGGGGCTAATGGGGGGCTTATGGCTGACATGAGGGGCTAATGGGTGGCTTATGGCTGACATGAGGGGCTAATGGGGGGCTTATGGCTGACATGAAGGGCTAATTGGGGCTTATGGCTGACATGAGGGGCTAATGGGCGGCTTATGGCTGACATGAAGGGCTAATGGGGGCTTATGGCTGACATGAGGGGCTAATGGGGGGCTTATGGCTGACATGGGGGGCTTATGGCTGACATGAGGGGCTAATGGGGGGCTTATGGCTGACATGGGGGGCTTATGGCTGACATGAGGGGCTAATGGGGGGCTTATGGCTGACATTGGGGGGGGGTTATGGCTGACATTGGGGGGGGGTGTATGGCTGACATTGGGGGCTGATAGATGGCTAAAGGTTTGGTTGTTGATCTGAGCCATTGGGGGTCTAATCTGAGGTCTGATTAACATTGGGGGTCTGATTGCTGGTCTGACCTAAGGTGTAATGAAAAATATTTTTTTCTTATTGTTCTCCTCTAAAACCTAGGTGCATCTTATAGGGCGAAAAATACGGTACAGTGCAGCAGAGACCAGTGCAGCAGAGACCAGTGCAGCAGAGACCAGTGCAGCAGAGACCAGTGCAGCAGAGACCAGTGCAGCAGAGACCATAGTCAGTTTATATAGTCATTATATAGTGTTATATATTTTAATATGCACCTTTGTGTTTTGTTATGCGCGTGAATCAGTCGGCCCCGCCCATCCCCTAAGCCCCGCCCCAGAACTCCGCCCCCTCCCCCCCCCAACCGGTCCCTGGGAAAATTGTCTTGCATGAAACCGGTCCTTGGTGCAAAAAAGGTTGGGGACCACTGCTCTAATATACTGCACATCTGTGATTACACGTGCATAAGTCACTGTCACATTTAGGCCATAAATATGGCTTTGGCATACTTGGGTGAAAAAACCCTCTAATATACTGCACATCTGTGATTACACGTGCATAAGTCACTGTCACATTTAGGACAGAAATACAGCTTTTTGGTTACTGGGGTAAAAAACCATCTAATATACTGCACATCTGTGATTACACGTGCATAAGTCACTGTCGCATTTAGGACAGAAATACAGCTTTTTGGTTACTGGGGTAAAAAAAACCCTCTAATATACAGCAAATCTGTGATTACACGTGCATAAGTCACTGACACATTTAGGTCAGAAATACAGCTTTTTGGTTACTGGGGTGAAAAAAGCCTCTAATATACTGCACATCTGTGATTACACGTGCATAAGTCACTGTCACATTTAGGCCATAAATACGGCTTTGGCATACTGGGGTGAAAAAAGCCTCTAATATACTGCACATCTGTGATTACACGTGCATAAGTCACTGTCACATTTAGGACAGAAATACAGCTTTTTGGTTACTGGGGTGAAAAAACCCTCTAATATACTACAAATATGTGATTACAAGTGCATAAGTCACTGTCACATTTAGGTCAGAAATACAGCTTTTTGGGTACTGGGGTGAAAAAAGCCTCTAATATACTGCACATCTGTGATTAGACGTGCATAAGTCACTGTCACATTTAGGACAGAAATACAGCTTTTTGGTTACTGGGGTGAAAAAAGCCTCTAATATACTGCACATCTGTGATTACATGTGAATAAGTCGCTGTCACATTTAGGACAGAAATATGGCTTTGGCATACTGGGGTGAAAAAACCCTCTAATATACTGCACACCTGGGATTGCACGTACATAAGTCACTCACATTTAGGACAGAAATACAGCTTTTTGGTTAGGGTGAAAAAACCCTCTAATATACTGCACATCTGGGATTACACATGCATAGGTCACTGTCACATTTAGGACAGAAATATAGCTTTTTGGTTACTGGGGTGAAAAAAGCCTCTAATATACTGCACATCTGTGATTACACGTGCATAAGTCACTGTCACATTTAGGACAGAAATAGAACTTTTTGGTTACTGGGGTGAAAAAACCCTCTAATATACTGCACATCTGGGATTACACGTGCATAAGTCACTGTCACATTTAGGCCATAAATACGGCTTTGGCATACTGGGGTGAAAAAAGCCTCTAATATACTTGCACATCTGTGATTACACGTGCATAAGTCACTGTCACAATCAGGACAGAAATACTGCTTTTTGGGTACTAGGGTAAAAAAACCCTCTAATATACTGCACATCTGTGATTACACGTGCATAAGTCACTGTCACATTTAGGACAGAAATACGGCTTTTTGGTTAGGGTGAAAAAACCCTCTAATATACTGCACATCTGTGATTACATGTACATAAGTCACTGTCACATTTAGGACAGAAATACAGCTTTTTGGTTACTGGGGTGAAAAACCCCTCTAATATACTGCACATCTGGAAATACACGTGCATAAGTCACTGTCACATTTAGGACAGAAATACAGCTTTTTGGTTAGGGTGAAAAAACCCTCTAATATACTGCACATCTGTGATTACACGTGCATAAGTCACTGTCACATTTAGGCCATAAATACGGCTTTGGCATACTGGGGTGAAAATAGCCTCTAATATACTGCACATCTGTGATTACACGCGCATAAGTCACTGTCACATTTAGGACAAAAATAAAGCTTTTTGGTTAGGGTGAAAAAACCCTCTAATATACTGCACATCTGGGATTACATGTGCATAAGTCACTGTCACATTTAGGTCAGAAATACAGCTTTTTGGTTACTGGGGTGAAAAACCCTCTAATATACTGCAAATCTGTGATTACACGTGCATAAGTCACTGTCACATTTAGGTCAGAAATACAGCTTTTTGGTTACTGGGGTGAAAAAACCCTCTAATATACTGCAAATCTGTGATTACACGTGCATAAGTCACTGTCACATTTAGGCCATAAATACGGCTTTGGCATACTGGGGTGAAAATAGCCTCTAATATACTGCACATCTGTGATTACACGCGCATAAGTCACTGTCACATTTAGGACAAAAATAAAGCTTTTTGGTTAGGGTGAAAAAACCCTCTAATATACTGCACATCTGGGATTACATGTGCATAAGTCACTGTCACATTTAGGTCAGAAATACAGCTTTTTGGTTACTGGGGTGAAAAACCCTCTAATATACTGCAAATCTGTGATTACACGTGCATAAGTCACTGTCACATTTAGGTCAGAAATACAGCTTTTTGGTTACTGGGGTGAAAAAACCCTCTAATATACTGCAAATCTGTGATTACACGTGCATAAGTCACTGTCACAATCAGGACAGAATTACTGCTTTTTGGTTACTGGGGTGAAAAAACCCTCTAATATACTGCACATCTGGGATTACATGTGCATAAGTCACTGTCATATTTAGGACAGAGATACCACTTTTTGGTTACTGGGGGGAAAAAACCCTCTAATATACTGCACATCTGTAATTGCACGTGCATAAGTCACTGTCACATTTAGGACAGAAATACAGCTTTTTGGTTTCTGGGGTGAAAAAACCCTCTAATATACTGCACATCTGTGATTACACGTGCATAAGTCACTGTCACATTTAGGCAATAAATACGGCTTTGGCATACTGGGGTGAAAAAAGGATCTAATATACTGCACATCTGTGATTACACGTGCATAAGTCACTGTCACATTTAGGACAGAAATACAGCTTTTTGGTTACTGGGGTGAAAAAACCCTCTAATATACTGCACATCTGTGATTACACGTGCATAAGTCACTGTCACATTTAGGCAATAAATAGGGCTTTGGCATACTGGGGTGAAAAAAGGATCTAATATACTGCACATCTGTGATTACACGTGCATAAGTCACTGTCACATTTAGGACAGAGATACAGCTTTTTGGTTAGGGTGAAAACCCCTCTAATATACTGCACATCTGGGATTACACGTGCATAAGTCACTGTCACATTTAGGCCATAAATACGGCTTTGGCATACTGGGGTAAAAATAGCCTCTAATATACTGCACATCTGTGATTACACGCGCATAAGTCACTGTGACATTTAGGACAGAAATACAGCTTTTTGGTTAGGGTGAAAAAACCCTCTAATATACTGCACATCTGTGATTACACGTGCATAAGTCACTGTCACATTTAGGCCATAAGTATGGCTTTGGCATACTTGGGTGAAAAAACCTTCTAATATACTGCACATCTGTGATTACACGTGCATAAGTCACTGTCACATTTAGGACAGAAATACAGCTTTTTGGTTAGGGTGAAAAAACCCTCTAATATACTGCACATCTGTGATTACACGTGCATAAGTCACTGTCACATTTAGGACAGAAATACGGCTTTGGCATACTGGGGTGAAAAAAGTCTCTAATATACTGCACATCTGTGATTACACGTGCCTAAGTCACTGTCACATTTAGGACAGAAATACAGCTTTTTGGTTACTGGGGTGAAAAAACCCTCTAATATACTGCACATCTGGGATTACACGTGCATAAGTCACTGTCACATTTAGGCCATAAATACGGCTTTGGCATACTGGGGTGAAAAAAGGATCTAATATACTGCACATCTGTGATTACACGTGCATAAGTCACTGTCACATTTAGGACAGAGATACAGATTTTTGGTTAGGGTGAAAACCCCTCTAATATACTGCACATCTGGGATTACACATGCACAAGTCACTGTCACATTTAGGACAGAAATACGGCTTTGGCATACTGGGGTGAAAATAGCTTCTAATATTCTGCACATCTGTGATTACACGCGCATAAGTCACTGTCACATTTAGGACAGAAATACAGCTTTTTGGTTACTGGGGTAAAGAAAACCTCTAATATACTGCACATCTGTGATTACACGTGCATAAGTCACTGTCATATTTAGGACAGAAATACAGCTTTTTGGTTAGGGTGAAAAAAACCTCTAATATACTGCACATCTGTGATTACACGTGCATAAGTCACTGTCACATTTAGGCCATAAATATGGCTTTGGCATACTTGGGTGAAAAAACCCTCTAATATACTGCACATCTGTGATTACACGTGCATAAGTCACTGTCACATTTAGGACAGAAATACAGCTTTTTGGTTACTGGGGTGAAAAAACCCTCTAATATACTGCACATCTGTGATTACACGTGCATAAGTCACTGTCACATTTAAGCCATAAATACGGCTTTGGTATACTGGGGTGAAAAAAGCCTCTAATATACTGCACATCTGTGATTACACGTGCCTAAGTCACTGTCACATTTAGGACAGAAATACAGCTTTTTGGTTACTGGGGTGAAAAACCCCTCTAATATACTGCACATCTGGGATTACACGTGCATAAGTCACTGTCACATTTAGGCAATAAATAGGGCTTTGGCATACTGGGGTGAAAAAGGGATCTAATATACTGCACATCTGTGATTACACGTGCATAAGTCACTGTCACATTTAGGACAGAGATACAGCTTTTTGGTTAGGGTGAAAAAACCCTCTAATATACTGCACATCTGTGATTACACGTGCATAAGTCACTGTCACATTTAGGACAGAAATACGGCTTTGGCATACTGGGGTGAAAAAAGTCTCTAATATACTGCACATCTGTGATTACACGTGCCTAAGTCACTGTCACATTTAGGACAGAAATACAGCTTTTTGGTTACTGGGGTGAAAAAACCCTCTAATATACTGCACATCTGGGATTACACGTGCATTAGTCACTGTCACATTTAGGCCATAAATACGGCTTTGGCATACTGGGGTGAAAAAAGGATCTAATATACTGCACATCTGTGATTACACGTGCATAAGTCACTGTCACATTTAGGACAGAGATACAGATTTTTGGTTAGGGTGAAAACCCCTCTAATATACTGCACATCTGGGATTACACATGCACAAGTCACTGTCACATTTAGGACAGAAATACGGCTTTGGCATACTGGGGTGAAAATAGCTTCTAATATTCTGCACATCTGTGATTACACGCGCATAAGTCACTGTCACATTTAGGACAGAAATACTGCTTTTTGGTTACTGGGGTAAAAAAAACCTCTAATATACTGCACATCTGTGATTACACGTGCATAAGTCACTGTCACATTTAGGACAGAAATACAGCTTTTTGGTTAGGGTGAAAAAAACCTCTAATATACTGCACATCTGTGATTACACGTGCATAAGTCACTGTCACATTTAGGCCATAAATATGGCTTTGGCATACTTGGGTGAAAAAACCCTCTAATATACTGCACATCTGTGATTACACGTGCATAAGTCACTGTCACATTTAGGACAGAAATACAGCTTTTTGGTTACTGGGGTGAAAAAACCCTCTAATATACTGCACATCTGTGATTACACGTGCATAAGTCACTGTCACATTTAAGCCATAAATACGGCTTTGGTATACTGGGGTGAAAAAAGCCTCTAATATACTGCACATCTGTGATTACACGTGCCTAAGTCACTGTCACATTTAGGACAGAAATACAGCTTTTTGGTTACTGGGGTAAAAAAACCCCTCTAATATACTGCACATCTGTGATTACACGTGCATAAGTCACTGTCACATTTAGGACAGAAATACAGCTTTTTGGTTACTGGGGTGAAAAAAGCCCTCTAATATACTGCACATCTGTGATTACACAGTGCATAAGTCACTGTCACATTTAGGACAGAAATACAGCTTTTTGGGTACTGGGGTGAAAAAAGCCTCTAATATACTGCACATCTGTGATTACACGTGCATAAGTCACTGTCACATTTAGGACAGAAATACAGCTTTTTGGTTACTGGGGTGAAAAAAGCCTCTAATATACTGCACATCTGTGATTACATGTGAATAAGTCGCTGTCACATTTAGGACAGAAATATGGCTTTGGCATACTGGGGTGAAAAAACCCTCTAATATACTGCACACCTGGGATTGCACGTACATAAGTCACTCACATTTAGGACAGAAATACAGCTTTTTGGTTAGGGTGAAAAAACCCTCTAATATACTGCACATCTGGGATTACACATGCATAGGTCACTGTCACATTTAGTACAGAAATACAGCTTTTTGGTTACTGTTGTGAAAAAAGCCTCTAATATACTGCACATCTGTGATTACACGTGCATAAGTCACTGTCACATTTAGGACAGAAATAGAACTTTTTGGTTACTGGGGTGAAAAAACCCTCTAATATACTGCACATCTGGGATTACACGTGCATAAGTCACTGTCACATTTAGGCCATAAATACGGCTTTGGCATACTGGGGTGAAAAAAGCCTCTAATATACTTGCACATCTGTGATTACACGTGCATAAGTCACTGTCACAATCAGGACAGAAATACTGCTTTTTGGTTACTAGGGTAAAAAAAACCTCTAATATACTGCACATCTGTGATTACACGTGCATAAGTCACTGTCACATTTAGGACAGAAATACGGCTTTTTGGTTAGGCTGAAAAAACCCTCTAATATACTGCACATCTGTGATTACATGTACATAAGTCACTGTCACATTTAGGACAGAAATACAGCTTTTTGGTTACTGGGGTGAAAAAACCCCTCTAATATACTGCACATCTGGAAATACACGTGCATAAGTCACTGTCACATTTAGGACAGAAATACAGCTTTTTGGTTAGGGTGAAAAAACCCTCTAATATACTGCACATCTGTGATTACACGTGCATAAGTCACTGTCACATTTAGGACAGAAATACGGCTTTGGCATACTGGGGTGAAAAAAGTCTCTAATAAACTGCACATCTGTGATTACACGTGCATAAGTCACTGTCACATTTAGGACAGAAATAGAACTTTTTGGTTACTGGGGTGAAAAAACCCTCTATTATACTGCACATCTGGGATTACACATGCATAAGTCACTGTCACATTTAGGCCATAAATACGGCTTTGGCATACTGGGGTGAAAATAGCCTCTAATATACTGCACATCTGTGATTACACGCGCATAAGTCACTGTCACATTTAGGACAAAAATAAAGCTTTTTGGTTAGGGTGAAAAAACCCTCTAATATACTGCACATCTGGGATTACATGTGCATAAGTCACTGTCACATTTAGGTCAGAAATACAGCTTTTTGGTTACTGGGGTGAAAAAACCCTCTAATATACTGCAAATCTGTGATTACACGTGCATAAGTCACTGTCACATTTAGGTCAGAAATACAGCTTTTTGGTTACTGGGGTGAAAAAACCCTCTAATATACTGCAAATCTGTGATTACACGTGCATAAGTCACTGTCACAATCAGGACAGAATTACTGCTTTTTGGTTACTGGGGTGAAAAAACCCTCTAATATACTGCACATCTGGGATTACATGTGCATAAGTCACTGTCATATTTAGGACAGAGATACCGCTTTTTGGTTACTGGGGGGAAAAAACCCTCTAATATACTGCACATCTGTGATTGCACGTGCATAAGTCACTGTCACATTTAGGACAGAAATACAGCTTTTTGGTTTATGGGGTGAAAAAACCCTCTAATATACTGCACATCTGTGATTACACGTGCATAAGTCACTGTCACATTTAGGCAATAAATACGGCTTTGGCATACTGGGGTGAAAAAAGGATCTAATATACTGCACATCTGTGATTACACGTGCATAAGTCACTGTCACATTTAGGACAGAAATACAGCTTTTTGGTTACTGGGGTGAAAAAACCCTCTAATATACTGCACATCTGGGATTACACGTGCATAAGTCACTGTCACATTTAGGCAATAAATAGGGCTTTGGCATACTGGGGTGAAAAAAGGATCTAATATACTGCACATCTGTGATTACACGTGCATAAGTCACTGTCACATTTAGGACAGAGATACAGCTTTTTGGTTAGGGTGAAAACCCCTCTAATATACTGCACATCTGGGATTACACGTGCATAAGTCACTGTCACATTTAGGCCATAAATACGGCTTTGGCATACTGGGGTAAAAATAGCCTCTAATATACTGCACATCTGTGATTACACGCGCATAAGTCACTGTCACATTTAGGACAGAAATACAGCTTTTTGGTTAGGGTGAAAAAACCCTCTAATATACTGCACATCTGTGATTACACGTGCATAAGTCACTGTCACATTTAGGCCATAAGTATGGCTTTGGCATACTTGGGTGAAAAAACCCTCTAATATACTGCACATCTGTGATTACACGTGCATAAGTCACTGTCACATTTAGGACAGAAATACAGCTTTTTGGTTAGGGTGAAAAAACCCTCTAATATACTGCACATCTGTGATTACACGTGCATAAGTCACTGTCACATTTAGGACAGAAATACGGCTTTGGCATACTGGGGTGAAAAAAGTCTCTAATATACTGCACATCTGTGATTACACGTGCCTAAGTCACTGTCACATTTAGGACAGAAATACAGCTTTTTGGTTACTGGGGTGAAAAAAGCCTCTAATATATTGCACATCTGTGATAACATGTGCATAAGTCACTGTCACATTTAGGACAGAAATACAGCTTTTTGGTTACTGGGGTGAAAAAACCCTCTAATATACTGCACATCTGGGATTACACGTGCATAAGTCACTGTCACATTTAGGCCATAAATACGGCTTTGGCATACTGGGGTGAAAAAAGGATCTAATATACTGCACATCTGTGATTACACGTGCATAAGTCACTGTCACATTTAGGACAGAGATACAGATTTTTGGTTAGGGTGAAAACCCCTCTAATATACTGCACATCTGGGATTACACATGCACAAGTCACTGTCACATTTAGGACAGAAATACGGCTTTGGCATACTGGGGTGAAAATAGCTTCTAATATTCTGCACATCTGTGATTACACGCGCATAAGTCACTGTCACATTTAGGACAGAAATACAGCTTTTTGGTTACTGGGGTAAAAAAAACCTCTAATATACTGCACATCTGTGATTACACGTGCATAAGTCACTGTCACATTTAGGAAAGAAATACAGCTTTTTGGTTAGGGTGAAAAAAACCTCTAATATACTGCACATCTGTGATTACACGTGCATAAGTCACTGTCACATTTAGGCCATAAATATGGCTTTGGCATACTTGGGTGAAAAAACCCTCTAATATACTGCACATCTGTGATTACACGTGCATAAGTCACTGTCACATTTAGGACAGAAATACAGCTTTTTGGTTACTGGGGTGAAAAAACCCTCTAATATACTGCACATCTGTGATTACACGTGCATAAGTCACTGTCACATTTAAGCCATAAATACGGCTTTGGTATACTGGGGTGAAAAAAGCCTCTAATATACTGCACATCTGTGATTACACGTGCCTAAGTCACTGTCACATTTAGGACAGAAATACAGCTTTTTGGTTACTGGGGTGAAAAACCCCTCTAATATACTGCACATCTGTGATTACACGTGCATAAGTCACTGTCACATTTAGGTCAGAAATACAGCTTTTTGGTTACTGGGGTGAAAAAAGCCTCTAATATACTGCGCATCTGTGATTACACATGCATAAGTCACTGTCACATTTAGGACAGAAATACAGCTTTTTGGTTACTGGGGTGAAAAAACCCTCTAATATACTGCAAATATGTGATTACACGTGCATAAGTCACTGTCACATTTAGGTCAGAAATACAGCTTTTTGGTTACTGGGGTGAAAAAAGCCTCTAATATACTGCACATCTGTGATTACATGTGAATAAGTCGCTGTCACATTTAGGACAGAAATATGGCTTTGGCATACTGGGGTGAAAAAACCCTCTAATATACTGCACACCTGGGATTGCACGTACATAAGTCACTCACATTTAGGACAGAAATACAGCTTTTTGGTTAGGGTGAAAAAACCCTCTAATATACTGCACATCTGGGATTACACATGCATAGGTCACTGTCACATTTAGGACAGAAATACAGCTTTTTGGTTACTGGGGTGAAAAAAGCCTCTAATATACTGCACATCTGTGATTACACGTGCATAAGTCACTGTCACATTTAGGACAGAAATAGAACTTTTTGGTTACTGGGGTGAAAAAACCCTCTAATATACTGCACATCTGGGATTACACGTGCATAAGTCACTGTCACATTTAGGCCATAAATACGGCTTTGGCATACTGGGGTGAAAAAAGCCTCTAATATACTTGCACATCTGTGATTACACGTGCATAAGTCACTGTCACAATCAGGACAGAAATACTGCTTTTTGGTTACTAGGGTAAAAAAAACCTCTAATATACTGCACATCTGTGATTACACGTGCATAAGTCACTGTCACATTTAGGACAGAAATACGGCTTTTTGGTTAGGGTGAAAAAACCCTCTAAAATACTGCACATCTGTGAT
This sequence comes from Bufo bufo, assembly GCF_905171765.1. Taxonomy (NCBI): domain Eukaryota; kingdom Metazoa; phylum Chordata; class Amphibia; order Anura; family Bufonidae; genus Bufo; species Bufo bufo. The sequence goes on from NC_053392.1 coordinate 518,875,646, forward strand.
TACACGTGCATAAGTCACTGTCACATTTAGGACAGAAATACGGCTTTGGCATACTGGGGTGAAAAAAGTCTCTAATAAACTGCACATCTGTGATTACACGTGCATAAGTCACTGTCACATTTAGGACAGAAATAGAACTTTTTGGTTACTGGGGTGAAAAAACCCTCTATTATACTGCACATCTGGGATTACATGTGCATAAGTCACTGTCACAATTAGGCCATAAATACGGCTTTGGCATACTGGGGTGAAAATAGCCTCTAATATACTGCACATCTGTGATTACACGCGCATAAGTCACTGTCACATTTAGGACAAAAATAAAGCTTTTTGGTTAGGGTGAAAAAACCCTTTAATATACTGCACATCTGGGATTACATGTGCATAAGTCACTGTCACATTTAGGTCAGAAATACATCTTTTTGGTTACTGGGGTGAAAAAACCCTCTAATATACTGCAAATCTGTGATTACACGTGCATAAGTCACTGTCACATTTAGGTCAGAAATACAGCTTTTTGGTTACTGGGGTGAAAAAACCCTCTAATATACTGCAAATCTGTGATTACACGTGCATAAGTCACTGTCACAATCAGGACAGAATTACTGCTTTTTGGTTACTGGGGTGAAAAAACCCTCTAATATACTGCACATCTGGGATTACATGTGCATAAGTCACTGTCATATTTAGGACAGAGATACCGCTTTTTGGTTACTGGGGGGAAAAAACCCTCTAATATACTGCACATCTGTGATTGCACGTGCATAAGTCACTGTCACATTTAGGACAGAAATACAGCTTTTTGGTTTCTGGGGTGAAAAAACCCTCTAATATACTGCACATCTGTGATTACACGTGCATAAGTCACTGTCACATTTAGGCAATAAATACGGCTTTGGCATACTGGGGTGAAAAAAGGATCTAATATACTGCACATCTGTGATTACACGTGCATAAGTCACTGTCACATTTAGAACAGAAATACAGCTTTTTGGTTACTGGGGTGAAAAAACCCTCTAATATACTGCACATCTGGGATTACACGTGCATAAGTCACTGTCACATTTAGGCAATAAATAGGGCTTTGGCATACTGGGGTGAAAAAGGGATCTAATATACTGCACATCTCTGATTACACGTGCATAAGTCACTGTCACATTTAGGACAGAGATACAGCTTTTTGGTTAGGGTGAAAACCCCTCTAATATACTGCACATCTGGGATTACACATGCACAAGTCACTGTTACATTTAGGCCAAAAATACGGCTTTGGCATACTGGGGTAAAAATAGCCTCTAATATACTGCACATCTGTGATTACACGCGCATAAGTCACTGTCACATTTAGGACAGAAATACAGCTTTTTGGTTAGGGTGAAAAAACCCTCTAATATACTGCACATCTGTGATTACACGTGCATAAGTCACTGTCACATTTAGGCCATAAGTATGGCTTTGGCATACTTGGGTGAAAAAACCCTCTAATATACTGCACATCTGTGATTACACGTGCATAAGTCACTGTCACATTTAGGACAGAAATACAGCTTTTTGGTTAGGGTGAAAAAACCCTCTAATATACTGCACATCTGTGATTACACGTGCAAAAGTCACTGTCACATTTAGGACAGAAATACGGCTTTGGCATACTGGGGTGAAAAAAGTCTCTAATATACTGCACATCTGTGATTACACGTGCCTAAGTCACTGTCACATTTAGGACAGAAATACAGCTTTTTGGTTACTGGGGTGAAAAAAGCCTCTAATATATTGCACATCTGTGATAACATGTGCATAAGTCACTGTCACATTTAGGACAGAAATACAGCTTTTTGGTTACTGGGGTGAAAAAACCCTCTAATATACTGCACATCTGGGATTACACGTGCATAAGTCACTGTCACATTTAGGCCATAAATACGGCTTTGGCATACTGGGGTGAAAAAAGGATCTAATATACTGCACATCTGTGATTACACGTGCATAAGTCACTGTCACATTTAGGACAGAGATACAGATTTTTGGTTAGGGTGAAAACCCCTCTAATATACTGCACATCTGGGATTACACATGCACAAGTCACTGTCACATTTAGGACAGAAATACGGCTTTGGCATACTGGGGTGAAAATAGCCTCTAATATTCTGCACATCTGTGATTACACGCGCATAAGTCACTGTCACATTTAGGACAGAAATACAGCTTTTTGGTTACTGGGGTAAAAAAAACCTCTAATATACTGCACATCTATGATTACACGTGCATAAGTCACTGTCACATTTAGGACAGAAATACAGCTTTTTGGTTAGGGTGAAAAAAACCTCTAATATACTGCACATCTGTGATTACACGTGCATAAGTCACTGTCACATTTAGGCCATAAATATGGCTTTGGCATACTTGGGTGAAAAAACCCTCTAATATACTGCACATCTGTGATTACACGTGCATAAGTCACTGTCACATTTAGGACAGAAATACAGCTTTTTGGTTACTGGGGTGAAAAAACCCTCTAATATACTGCACATCTGTGATTACACGTGCATAAGTCACTGTCACATTTAAGCCATAAATACGGCTTTGGTATACTGGGGTGAAAAAAGCCTCTAATATACTGCACATCTGTGATTACACGTGCCTAAGTCACTGTCACATTTAGGACAGAAATACAGCTTTTTGGTTACTGGGGTGAAAAACCCCTCTAATATACTGCACATCTGTGATTACACGTGCATAAGTCACTGTCACATTTAGGTCAGAAATACAGCTTTTTGGTTACTGGGGTGAAAAAAGCCTCTAATATACTGCGCATCTGTGATTACACATGCATAAGTCACTGTCACATTTAGGACAGAAATACAGCTTTTTGGTTACTGGGGTGAAAAAACCCTCTAATATACTGCAAATATGTGATTACACGTGCATAAGTCACTGTCACATTTAGGTCAGAAATACAGCTTTTTGGTTACTGGGGTGAAAAAAGCCTCTAATATACTGCACATCTGTGATTACATGTGAATAAGTCGCTGTCACATTTAGGACAGAAATATGGCTTTGGCATACTGGGGTGAAAAAACCCTCTAATATACTGCACACCTGGGATTGCACGTACATAAGTCACTCACATTTAGGACAGAAATACAGCTTTTTGGTTAGGGTGAAAAAACCCTCTAATATACTGCACATCTGGGATTACACATGCATAGGTCACTGTCACATTTAGGACAGAAATACAGCTTTTTGGTTACTGGGGTGAAAAAAGCCTCTAATATACTGCACATCTGTGATTACACGTGCATAAGTCACTGTCACATTTAGGACAGAAATAGAACTTTTTGGTTACTGGGGTGAAAAAACCCTCTAATATACTGCACATCTGGGATTACACGTGCATAAGTCACTGTCACATTTAGGCCATAAATACGGCTTTGGCATACTGGGGTGAAAAAAGCCTCTAATATACTTGCACATCTGTGATTACACGTGCATAAGTCACTGTCACAATCAGGACAGAAATACTGCTTTTTGGTTACTAGGGTAAAAAAAACCTCTAATATACTGCACATCTGTGATTACACGTGCATAAGTCACTGTCACATTTAGGACAGAAATACGGCTTTTTGGTTAGGGTGAAAAAACCCTCTAATATACTGCACATCTGTGATTACATGTACATAAGTCACTGTCACATTTAGGACAGAAATACAGCTTTTTGGTTACTGGGGTGAAAAAACCCTCTAATATACTGCACATCTGGAAATACACGTGCATAAGTCACTGTCACATTTAGGACAGAAATACAGCTTTTTGGTTAGGGTGAAAAAACCCTCTAATATACTGCACATCTGTGATTACACGTGCATAAGTCACTGTCACATTTAGGACAGAAATACGGCTTTGGCATACTGGGGTGAAAAAAGTCTCTAATAAACTGCACATCTGTGATTACACGTGCATAAGTCACTGTCACATTTAGGACAGAAATAGAACTTTTTGGTTACTGGGGTGAAAAAACCCTCTATTATACTGCACATCTGGGATTACACGTGCATAAGTCACTGTCACATTTAGGACAGAAATACGGCTTTGGCATACTGGGGTGAAAAAAGTCTCTAATAAACTGCACATCTGTGATTACACGTGCATAAGTCACTGTCACATTTAGGACAGAAATAGAACTTTTTGGTTACTGGGGTGAAAAAACCCTCTATTATACTGCACATCTGGGATTACACGTGCATAAGTCACTGTCACATTTAGGCCATAAATACGGCTTTGGCATACTGGGGTGAAAATAGCCTCTAATATACTGCACATCTGTGATTACACGCGCATAAGTCACTGTCACATTTAGGACAAAAATAAAGCTTTTTGGTTAGGGTGAAAAAACCCTCTAATATACTGCACATCTGGGATTACATGTGCATAAGTCACTGTCACATTTAGGTCAGAAATACATCTTTTTGGTTACTGGGGTGAAAAAACCCTCTAATATACTGCAAATCTGTGATTACACGTGCATAAGTCACTGTCACATTTAGGTCAGAAATACAGCTTTTTGGTTACTGGGGTGAAAAAACCCTCTAATATACTGCAAATCTGTGATTACACGTGCATAAGTCACTGTCACAAACAGGACAGAATTACTGCTTTTTGGTTACTGGGGTGAAAAAACCCTCTAATATACTGCACATCTGGGATTACATGTGCATAAGTCACTGTCGTATTTAGGACAGAGATACCGCTTTTTGGTTACTGGGGGGAAAAAACCCTCTAATATACTGCACATCTGTGATTGCACGTGCATAAGTCACTGTCACATTTAGGACAGAAATACAGCTTTTTGGTTTCTGGGGTGAAAAAACCCTCTAATATACTGCACATCTGTGATTACACGTGCATAAGTCACTGTCACATTTAGGCAATAAATACGGCTTTGGCATACTGGGGTGAAAAAAGGATCTAATATACTGCACATCTGTGATTACACGTGCATAAGTCACTGTCACATTTAGAACAGAAATACAGCTTTTTGGTTACTGGGGTGAAAAAACCCTCTAATATACTGCACATCTGGGATTACACGTGCATAAGTCACTGTCACATTTAGGCAATAAATAGGGCTTTGGCATACTGGGGTGAAAAAGGGATCTAATATACTGCACATCTGTGATTACACGTGCATAAGTCACTGTCACATTTAGGACAGAGATACAGCTTTTTGGTTAGGGTGAAAACCCCTCTAATATACTGCACATCTGGGATTACACATGCACAAGTCACTGTCACATTTAGGCCATAAATACGGCTTTGGCATACTGGGGTAAAAATAGCCTCTAATATACTGCACATCTGTGATTACACGCGCATAAGTCACTGTCACATTTAGGACAGAAATACAGCTTTTTGGTTAGGGTGAAAAAACCCTCTAATATACTGCACATCTGTGATTACACGTGCATAAGTCACTGTCACATTTAGGCCATAAGTATGGCTTTGGCATACTTGGGTGAAAAAACCCTCTAATATACTGCACATCTGTGATTACACGTGCATAAGTCACTGTCACATTTAGGACAGAAATACAGCTTTTTGGTTAGGGTGAAAAAACCCTCTAATATACTGCACATCTGTGATTACACGTGCATAAGTCACTGTCACATTTAGGACAGAAATACGGCTTTGGCATACTGGGGTGAAAAAAGTCTCTAATATACTGCACATCTGTGATTACACGTGCCTAAGTCACTGTCACATTTAGGACAGAAATACAGCTTTTTGGTTACTGGGGTGAAAAAAGCCTCTAATATATTGCACATCTGTGATAACATGTGCATAAGTCACTGTCACATTTAGGACAGAAATACAGCTTTTTGGTTACTGGGGTGAAAAAACCCTCTAATATACTGCACATCTGGGATTACACGTGCATAAGTCACTGTCACATTTAGGCCATAAATACGGCTTTGGCATACTGGGGTGAAAAAAGGATCTAATATACTGCACATCTGTGATTACACGTGCATAAGTCACTGTCACATTTAGGACAGAGATACAGATTTTTGGTTAGGGTGAAAACCCCTCTAATATACTGCACATCTGGGATTACACATGCACAAGTCACTGTCACATTTAGGACAGAAATACGGCTTTGGCATACTGGGGTGAAAATAGCTTCTAATATTCTGCACATCTGTGATTGCAAGCGCATAAGTCACTGTCACATTTAGGACAGAAATACAGCTTTTTGGTTACTGGGGTAAAAAAAACCTCTAATATACTGCACATCTGTGATTACACGTGCATAAGTCACTGTCACATTTAGGACAGAAATACAGCTTTTTGGTTAGGGTGAAAAAAACCTCTAATATACTGCACATCTGTGATTACACGTGCATAAGTCACTGTCACATTTAGGCCATAAATATGGCTTTGGCATACTTGGGTGAAAAAACCCTCTAATATACTGCACATCTGTGATTACACGTGCATAAGTCACTGTCACATTTAGGACAGAAATACAGCTTTTTGGTTACTGGGGTGAAAAAACCCTCTAATATACTGCACATCTGTGATTACACATGCATAAGTCACTGTCACATTTAGGCCATAAATACGGCTTTGGTATACTGGGGTGAAAAAAGCCTCTAATATACTGCACATCTGTGATTACACATGCCTAAGTCACTGTCACATTTAGGACAGAAATACAGCTTTTTTGGTTACTGGGGTGAAAAACCCCTCTAATATACTGCACATCTGTGATTACACATGCATAAGTCACTGTCACATTTAGGTCAGAAATACAGCTTTTTGGTTACTGGGGTGAAAAAAGCCTCTAATATACTGCACATCTGTGATTACATGTGCATAAGTCACTGTCACATTTAGGACAGAAATACAGCTTTTTGGTTACTGGGGTGAAAAACCCTCTAATATACTGCAAATATGTGATTACACGTGCATACGTCACTGTCACATTTAGGTCAGAAATACAGCTTTTTGGTTACTGAGGTGAAAAAAGCCTCTAATATACTGCACATCTGTGATTACACGTGCATAAGTCACTGTCACATTTAGGACAGAAATACAGCTTTTTGGTTACTGGGGTGAAAAAAGCCTCTAATATACTGCACATCTGTGATTACACGTGCATAAGTCACTGTCTCATTTAGGACAGAAATACAGCTTTTTGGTTAGGGTGAAAAAACCCTCTAATATACTGCACATCTGTGATTACACGTGCATAAGTCACTGTCACATTTAGGCCGTAAATACGGCTTTGGCATACTGGGGTGAAAAAGCCCTCTGATATACTGCACATCTGGGATAAGACGTGCATAAGTGAGTGTCACATTTAGGCCACAAATACCGCTGTCATATAGAGTTAAAAAAAAATATATAGAGTTCAATACCCTACATCAGGGTTTATATTGGCGGTCAATATTTTTAACATACTTAACCACTTTTTACTTTGCTTTGTGAACGCTAACTATGAGGCAAACATCTAATAAGGGACGCAGTCATGGTCGTGGTGTTGGTGTTGGTGGAGCCTCTGGTGCAGGGAGAGGACGTGGCCGTTCTGCCACAGCTACACGTCCTACTGAACCTACTACCTTAGGTCCCAGTAGCCGCCAGGATCTACAGCGATATTTGGTCGGGCCTATTGCCGTTCTAAGGATGGTAAGGCCTGTGCAAATACAGGCTCTAGTCAGTTGGGTGGCCGACAGTGGATCCAGCACGTTCACATTATCTCCCACCCAGTCTTCTGCAGAAACCGCACAGGTGGCGCCTGAAACCCATGCCCATCAGTCTGTCACATCACCCCCATGCATATCGGGGAACTTGTCTGAGCCTCAAGTCATGCAGCAGTCTCTTATGTTGTTTGTAGACTCTGCTGGCAGGGTTTCCCAAGGGCATCCACCTAGCCCTTCCCCAGGGGTGGAAGACATAGAATGCACTGACGCACAACCACTTATGTTTCCTGATGAGGACATGGGAATACCACCTCAGCACGTCTCTGATGATGACGAAACACAGGTGCCAACTGCTGCGTCTTTCTGCAGTGTGCAGACCGAAAAGGAGGTCAGGGAGGAAGACTGGGTGGAAGATGATGCAGGGGACGATGAGGTCCTAGACCCCACATGGAATGAAGGTCGTGCCACTGACTTTCAGAGTTTCGGAGGAAGAGGCAGTGGTGAGACCGAGCCAACAGCGTAGCAAAAGCGGGAGCAGGGTGCAAAAGCAGAGCAGCCGTCGCCAAAACAGTTCGCCTGCTACTGGCCACCGTCAACAGGGACCGAGCACACCAAAGGCAGCTTCAAGGAGTTCCCTGGCATGGCACTTCTTCACACAATGTGCTGACAGCAAGACCCGAGTGGTTTGCACGCTGTACCATCAGAACCTGAAGCGAGGCATTTACGTTCTGAACCTTAGCACAACCTGCATGACCAGGCATCTACATGCGAGACACTGGCTGCAGTGGAGTAAGCACCTTAAAAACCAAGAAAGGGCTCAGGCCCCTCCTGCTCCCTCTTCTGCTGCTTCCTCGGCCTCTTCCTCCGCCTCTGGAGGAACGTTGGCACCTGCCGCCCAGCAAACAGAGGATGTGCCACCAACAACACCACCTCCGTCACCAAGCATCTCCACCATGTCACACGAAAGCGTTCAGCTCTCCATCTCACAAACCTTTGAGAGAAAGTGTAAATTCCCACCTAGCCACCATCCATCCCTTGCCCTGAATGCCAGCATTTCTAAACTGCTGGCCTTTGAAATGCTGTCATTCAGGCTGGTGGAGACGGACAGCTTCAAACAGCTCATGTCGCTTGCTGTCCCACAGTACGTCATTCCCAGCCGCCACTACTTCTCCAGGAGAGCCGTGCCCTCCCTGCACAACCAAGTATCGGATAAAATCAAGTGTGCACTGCGCAACGCCATCTGTGCAAGGTCCACCTAACCACAGATATGTGGACCAGTAAGCACGGCCCGGGACGCTATATCTCCCTAACTGCACACTGGGTAAATGTAGTGGCGGCTGGGCCCCAGGCGGAGAGCTGTTTGGCGCACATCCTTCCGCCGCCAAGGATCGCAGGGCATCATTCTTTGCCTCCTGTTGCCTCCTCTTCCTACTCGGCTTCCTCCTCCTCTTCTACCACCTCCTCATCCGGTCAGCGACAGACCTTCACCACTAACTTCAGCACAGTCAGGGGTAAACGTCAGCAGGCCATTCTGAAACTGATGTGTTTGGGGGACAGGCCCCACACCACGCAGGAGTTGTGGCGGGGTATAGAACAACAGACCGACGAGTGGTTGCTGCCAGTGGGCCTCAAGCCCGGCCTGGTGGTGTGCGATAATGGGCGAAATCTCGTTGCAGCTCTGGGACTAGCCGGTTTGACGCACATCCCTTGCCTGGCGCATGTGCGTCAAACGCATGCCGGGAGACAAGTGGAAGCACAAGGCGAAGGCAGGGGAGGAGGAAGAGGTCGCCAATGCAGCTGTGTCAGCGCCAGCACCTCAGAAGTCAGGGTTAGCATGGCCGACATGTGGAAAAGCTTTGTCACCTCGCCGCAACAACAGGCCCCAACTGCTGATATGGAGCGTGTTAGCAGGAGGCAGCATCTGAACAACATGGTGGAACAGTACCTGTGCACACGCCTACACGTACTGACTGATGGTTCTGCCCCATTCAACTTCTGGGTCTCCAAATTGTCCACATGGCCAGAGCTTGCCCTGTATGCCTTGGAGGTTCTGGCCTGCCCTGCAGCCAGTGTACTCTCTGAATGTGTATTTAGCACGGCAGGAGGCGTCATTACAGACAGACGCAGCCGCCTGTCCACAACCAACGTGGACAAGCTCACGTTCTTTAAAATGAACCAGGCTTGGATCCCACAAGACTTGTACCTTGTGCTGAATAGACATTTATACCACCATCAAACATACATTCTTGTACTCAAGTCAAGTGCAATGATTCTTTGTTTTCTTTTTTTTTATTTGCCCCAATATCTTGGGGGCTACTACCCCCCAAAAATAACAAAAAACATTGTTGGCTACCTGTTCCTCCTCCATTGCTGCCTCCACCTACAACACCACATTCACCGCCTCCTCAAACTCCGACTCCATATCCACCTCCTTCTCTGAGTTGCAGGTTAATAATTTGTTATTTTTAGTTATTTTATTTCATTTTAAGTTAGTTCCCTATCCACATTTGTTTGCAGAGCAGTTGCCATTCTCTTAAGCACGTTTTACTGCCTTTTACATCCCTCTAGCCTTTTGACCACCTCAGCCCCCAGTGCTTAAACACCCTGAAAGACCAGGCCACTTTTTACACTTCTGACCTACACTACTTTCACCGTTTATTGCTCGGTCATGCAACTTACCACCCAAATGAATTTTACCTCCTTTTCTTCTCACTAATAGAGCTTTCATTTGGTGGTATTTCATTGCTGCTGACATTTTTACTTTTTTTGTTATTAATCGAAATTTAACGTTTTTTTTGCAAAAAAATGACATTTTTCACTTTCAGTTGTAAAATTTTGCAAAAAAAACGAGATCCATATATAAATTTTGCTCTAAATTTATTGTTCTACATGTCTTTGATAAAAAAAAAATGTTTGGGTAAAAAAAAAATGGTTTGGGTAAAAGTTATAGCGTTTACAAACTATGGTACAAAAATGTGAATTTCCGCTTTTTGAAGCAGCTCTGACTTTCTGAGCACCTGTCATGTTTCCTGAGGTTCTACAATGCCCAGACAGTACAAACACCCCACAAATGACCCCATTTCGGAAAGTAGACACCCTAAGGTATTCGCTGATGGGCATAGTGAGTTCATAGAACTTTTTATTTTTTGTCACAAGTTAGCGGAAAATGATGATTTCTTTTTTTTTTTCTTACAAAGTCTCATATTCCACTAACTTGTGACAAAAAATAAAAAATTCTAGGAACTCGCCATGCCCCTCACGGAATACCTTGGGGTGTCTTCTTTCCAAAATGGGGTCACTTGTGGGGTAGTTATACTGCCCTGGCATTCTAGGGGCCCAAATGTGTGGTAAGGAGTTTGAAATCAAATTCTGTAAAAAATGGCCAGTGAAATCCGAAAGGTGCTCTTTGGAATATGGGCCCCTTTGCCCACCTAGGCTGCAAAAAAGTGTCACACATCTGGTATCTCCGTATTCAGGAGAGGTTGGGGAATGTGTTTTGGGGTGTCATTTTACATATACCCATGCTGGGTGAGAGAAATATCTTGGCAAAAGACAACTTTTACCATTTTTTTATACAAAGTTGGCATTTGACCAAGATATTTATCTCACCCAGCATGGGTATATGTAAAATGACACCCCAAAACACATTCCCCAACTTCTCCTGAATACGGAGATACCACATGTGTGACACTTTTTTGCAGCCTAGGTGGGCAAAGGGGCCCATATTCCAAAGAGCACCTTTCGGATTTCACTGGTCATTTTTTACAGAATTTGATTTCAAACTCCTTACCACACATTTGGGCCCCTAGAATGCCAGGGCAGTATAACTACCCCACAAGTGACCCCATTTTGGAAAGAAGACACCCCAAGGTATTCCGTGAGGGGCATGGCGAGTTCCTAGAATTATTTATTTTTTGTCACAAGTTAGTGGAAAATGATGATTTTTTTCTTTTTTTTTTTTTCTTACAAAGTCTAATATTCCACTAACTTGTGACAAAAAATACAAAATTCGAGTAACTCGCCATGCCCCTCACGGAATACCTTGGGGTGTCTTCTTTCCAAAATGGGGTCACTTGTGGGGTAGTTATACTGCCCTGGCATTTTCCAGGGGCCCTAATGTGTGGTAAGTAGGTAAATTACCTGTGAAATCCTAAAGGTGCTCTTTGGAATGTGGGCCCCTTTGCCCACCTAGGCTGCAAAAAAGTGTCACACATGTGGTATCGCCGTATTCAGGAGAAGTTGGGGAATGTGTTTTGGGGTGTCATTTTACATATACCCATGCTGGGTGAGAGAAATATCTTGGCAAAAGACAACTTTTCCCATTTTTTTATACAAAGTTGGCATTTGACCAAGATATTTCTCTCACCCAGCATGGGTATATGTAAAATGACACCCCAAAACACATTCCCCAACTTCTCCTGAGTACGGCGATACCAGATGTGTGACACTTTTTTGTAGCCTAGATGCGCAAAGGTGCCCAAATTCCTTTTAGGAGGGCATTTTTAGACATTTGGATACCAGACTTCTTCTCACGCTTTGGGGCCCCTAGAATGCCAGGGCAGTATAAATACCCCACATGTGACCCCATTTTGGAAAGAAGACACCCCAAGGTATTCATTGAGGGGCATGGCGAGTTCATAGAATTTTATTTTTTTTGCCACAAGTTAGCGGAAATTGATATTTTTTATTTTTTTCTCACAAAGTCTCCCTTTTCGCTAACTTGGGACAAAAATTTCAATCTTTCATGGACTCAATATGCCCCTCACGGAATACCTGGGGGTGTCTTCTTTCCGAAATGGGGTCACATGTGGGGTATTTATACTGCCCTGGCATTCTAGGAGCCCTAAAGCGTGAGAAGAAGTCTGGAATATAAATGTCTAAAAAATTTTATGCATTTGGATTCCGTGAGGGGTATGGTGAGTTCATGTGAGATTTTATTTTTTGACACAAGTTAGTGGAATATGAGACTTTGTAAGAAAAAAAAAAAAAAATTCCGCTAACTTGGGCCAAAAAAATGTCTGAATGGAGCCTTACAGAGGGGTGATCAATGACAGGGGGGTGATCAATGACAGGGGGGGTGATCAATGACAGGGGGGTGATCAGAGAGTCTATATGGGGTGATCACCCCCCTGTCATTGATCACCCCCCTGTAAGGCTCCATTCAGATGTCCGTATGTGTTTTGCGGATCCGATCCATGTATCCGTGGATCTGTAAAAATCATACGGACATCTGAATGCAGCCTGACAGGGGGGTGATCAATGACATGGGGGTGATCAGGGAGTCTATATGGGGTGATCACCCCCCCTGGAAGGCTCCAGGGAGACGCCTGTATGTGTTTTGCGGATCCGATCCATCTATCAGTGGATCCGTAAAAATCATGCGGACATCTGAATGGAGCTTTACAGGGGGTTGATCAATGACAGGGGGGTAATCAATGACAGGGGGGTGATCAGGGAGTCTATATGGGGTGATCACCACAGTCATTGATCACGCCCCTGTAAGGCTCCATTCAGACGTCCGTATGCGTTTTGCGGATCCGATCCATCTATCAGTGGATCCGTAAAAATCATGCGGACATCTGAATGGAGCTTTACAGGGGGTTGATCAATGACAGGGGGGTAATCAATGACAGGGGGGTGATCAGGGAGTCTATATGGGGTGATCACCACAGTCATTGATCACGCCCCTGTAAGGCTCCATTCAGATGTCCGTATGCGTTTTGCGGATCCGATCCATCTATCAGTGGATCCGTAAAAATCATGCGGACATCTGAATGGAGCTTTACAGGGGGTTGATCAATGACAGGGGGGTAATCAATGACAGGGGGGTGATCAGGGAGTCTATATGGGGTGATCACCACAGTCATTGATCACGCCCCTGTAAGGCTCCTTTCAGACGTCCGTATGCGTTTTGCGGATCCGATCCATCTATCAGTGGATCCGTAAAAATCATGCGGACATCTGAATGGAGCTTTACAGGGGTGTGATCAATGAAGGGGGGTAATCAATGACAGGGGGGTGATCAGGGAGTCTATATGGGGTGATCACCACAGTCATTGATCACGCCCCTGTAAGGCTCCATTCAGACGTCCGTATGCGTTTTGCGGATCCGATCCATCTATCAGTGGATCCGTAAAAATCATGCGGACATCTGAATGGAGCTTTACAGGGGGTTGATCAATGACAGGGGTGTAATCAATGACAGGGGGGTGATCAGGGAGTCTATATGGGGTGATCACCACAGTCATTGATCACGCCCCTGTAAGGCTCCATTCAGACGTCCGTATGCGTTTTGCGGATCCGATCCATCTATCAGTGGATCCGTAAAAATCATGCGGACATCTGAATGGAGCTTTACAGGGGGTTGATCAATGACAGGGGGGTAATCAATGACAGGGGGTTATCAGGGAGTCTATATGGGGTGATCACCACAGTCATTGATCACGCCCCTGTAAGGCTCCATTCAGACGTCCGTATGCGTTTTGCGGATCCGATCCATCTATCAGTGGATCCGTAAAAATCATGCGGACATCTGAATGGAGCTTTACAGGGGGTTGATCAATGACAGGGGTGTAATCAATGACAGGGGGGTGATCAGGGAGTCTATATGGGGTGATCACCACAGTCATTGATCACGCCCCTGTAAGGCTCCATTCAGACGTCCGTATGCGTTTTGCGGATCCGATCCATCTATCAGTGGATCCGTAAAAATCATGCGGACCTCTGAATGGAGCCTTACAGGGGGTTATCAATGACAGGGGGGTGATCAGGGAGTCTATATGGGGTGATCACCTCCGTCATTGATCACTCCCCTGTAAGGCTGCATTCAGACGTCCGTATGTGTTTTGCGGATCCGATCCATCTATCAGTGGATCCGTAAAATTCATACGGACCTCTGAATGCAGCCTTACAGGGGGTTATCAATGACAGGGGGGTGATCAATGACAGGGGGGTGATCAGGGAGTCTATATGGGGTGATCAGGGGTGATCAAGGGTGAATAAGGGGTTAATAAGTGACAGGGGGGGGTGTAGTGTAGTGGTGCTTGGTGCAACATATTACTGAGCTGCCTGTGTCCTCTGGTGGTCGATCCAAACAAAGGGGACCACCAGAGGACCAGGTAGCAAGTATATTAGACGCTGTTATCAAAACAGCGTCTAATATACCTGTTAGGGGTTAAAAAAAACACATCTCCAGCCTGCCAGCGAACGATCGCCGCTGGCAGGCTGGAGATCAACTCTCTTACCTTCCGTTCCTGTGAGCGCGCGCCTCGCGAGATGACGCGTATATGCGTGATTGTGCGCAGCGCTGCCACCTCCGGAACGCGAATCTGCGTTAGGCGGTCCGGAGGTGGTTAAAGGACTATTTTAGAGCCATTTTAATTTAAGAAAGTGCCAATTTTAGTGCCCTAAATTTAAAAAATTCTTATTTTCATTTGTCGGGTGACATTTTACCATTTTTGGCGTATTCAAACCCCTGCTGTGCCTGGGTGACAGGTGCCTAAATCTCTCAAAATCCTCTGTTGTATTGCTGGGTGACATGAACCCCCTTTTGCCGGCAATGAACCCCTGCTGTGCCTGGGTGACAGGGGCCTAAATCTCTCAAAATCCTCTGTTCTATTGCTGGGTGACATGTACCCCCTTTTGCCGTGAATGATCCCCTGCTCTGCATTGCTGACAGGGGCCTAAATCTCTCAAAATCCTCATTTGTATTGCTGGGTGACATAATCCCCCTTTTGCCGTGAATGAACCCCTGCTCTGTATTGCTGACAGGGGCCTAAATCTCTCAAAATCCTCTGTTCTATTGTTGGGTGACATGAACCACCTTTTGCCGTGAATGAACCCCTGCTCTGCATTGCTGACAGGGGCCTAAATCTCTCAAAATCCTCTGTTGTATTGTCTGGTGACATGATCCCCCTTTTGCCGTGAATGACCCCTGCTGTGCCTAGGTGACAGGGGCCTAAATCTCTCAAAATCCTCTGTTCTATTACTGGGTGACATAAACCCCCTTTTGCCGTAAATGAACCCCTGCTCTGCATTGCTGACAGGGGCCTAAATCTCTCAAAATCCTCTATTGTATTGCTGGGTGACATGATCCCCCTTTTGCCGTGAATGAACCCCTGCTGTGCCTGGGTGACAGGGGCCTAAATCTCTCAAAATCCTCTGTTCTATTGCTGGGTGACATGTACCCCCTTTTGCCGTGAATGAACCCCTGCTGTGCCTGGGTGACAGGGGCCTAAATCTCTCAAAATCCTCTGTTGTATTGCTGGGTGACATGAACCCCCTTTTGCCGTGAATGAACCCCTGCTCTGCATTGCTGACAGGGGCCTAAATCTCTCAAAATCCTCTGTTGTATTGCTGGGTGACATGAACCCCCTTTTGCCGTGAATGAACCCCTGCTCTGCATTGCTGACAGGGGCCTAAATCTCTCAAAATCCTCTGTTGTATTGCTGGATGACATGAACCCCCTTTTGCCGTGAATGAACCCCTGCTCTGCATTGCTGACAGGGGCCTAAATCTCTCAAAATCCTCTGTTCTATTGCTGGGTGACATGATCCCCCTTTTGCTGTGAATGAACCCCTGCTCTGCATTGCTGACAGGGCACGCTGATGATAGCATTCCCACCTGACAGCGGGGGCACAGTGGAAGCACAAGGCGAAGGTAGAGGAGGAGGAAGAGGTCGTCAACGCAGCTGGGGCACCACCAGCACCTGAGAAGGAAGGGTTAGCATGGCCAAAATTGTGAAAAGCTTTGTCAGCCTTGGAGGTGCTGACCTGCCCTGCAGCCAGTGTATAGTGTGAACGTGTGTTTAGTACGGCAGAGAGCATTATCACAGGCCGCAGCCAATGTGGACAAGCTTACGTTTATTAAAGTGAACCAGGCATGGATCCCACAGGACTTTTCCGTACCTTGTGCAGAATAGACATTTATACCAGCCTCAACCATCCATTCTTGTACTCAAGTGCACTTAACCTTAGTTTTATTTTGTTATATGTCCCAATTTTTTGGGGGATACCCCAATTTAAAAATAAAAAATTTCGCAAATCAGTGTTGGCTACCTATTCCTCCTTCACCGCCGCTTCCACCTACACTGCCACGTCAACCTACACCGCCACATCCACCCATCCACCACCTCCTCAACCTCCTACTCCTAGATCCAGATTGTTATTTTTAATTTTTCTGTATTTTATGTTATTTTAAGTCATTTCCCTATCCACATTTGTTTGCAGAACAGTTGTCATGCTCTTAAGCACATTTTGATGCCTTTTGCAGCCCTCTAGCCCTTTCCAGGACTATTTTAGTGCCATTTAATGCCCAAACGTTTGGGTCTACATTGACTTCAATGGGGTTCGGGTTCGGGGTCAAGTTCGGGTCCCGAACCCAAACTTTTTTTTCAAGTTCGCCGAAACTGCCGAACCCGAACATCCAGGTGTCCGCTCAACTCTAGTTCTGAAGCCTTTTTTCGGGTGTATTAGTGGAAAAAAAGGGCCTATTAGCCTTTGTGCGGTGAAGTGACAAAATTAAAGCCTTTTTTGGGGTGTATTAGTGGGAAAAAAAAGTCTTATTAGACATTCAGTGGTGCAGTTATATGTTCTAAAGTCTTTTTTGGGGTGTATTAGTAGAAAAAAAAAGGTGCTTATTTGCCGTTCAGCGGTGCAGTTATATGTTTATATGTTATATGTGTATTAGTGAAAAAAAGGCTTGTTAGCCGTTCAGCGTCACTCATTTCGTAAGCAGTCGTTCACCGAAGCAGTTGCCAAGAGACAGCAATACGCATGTGGTCATCCTATGGCGCAGAATCTAAACGTGCTCCTGGTCAAGTTGCTGATACTGCAGTCCCTCCTTTTCCAAGTTGTGGACTCTGCACCTTTCAGAGAAATTATGGCTTGTGCCGAGCCGAGGTGGAGAGTTCCAAGCCGTCATTTCTTTGCCAAAAAGGCAGTACCAGCCGTGCACAAATATGTAGAACAGAAGGTGGGCCAGTCTTTGAGCCTGTCGGTGTATGCCAAAGTGCACAGCAGTGCCGACGTGTGGAGCTGTAACTACAGTAAGGGACAATACATGTCCTTTACGGCCCACTGGGTGAATGTGGTTCCTGCCCAGCCACACCAGCAACTTGGCCAGATGACGCCGCTTTCGCCTCCACGTTCCCATGCCATTGGTCCTGCGACAATGTCCGCCTCTACCTCCTCATCCACCACCATGTCCTCAGCCTCCACTGCAGGGATAATTCACAGTTCTCCTCTAGCATACCACATGTGCAGGGCACGGTGGTGTCACGCTGTTCTACACCTCGTTTGCCTGGGCGAACGTAGTCACACATGGGAGGAACTCCTTTGTGTCCTTGATCAAGAAATAGAATCCTCAATTTCTCTGTGACAACTCAAAATCGGAACTATGGTGACCAACAAAGAGAGGAACAGGCTGTCGTCACTGCATCAAGGAGGGCTGAGCCATGCGCCCTGCATGGCGCACGTGTTCAATCTGATTGTCAAATGGTTCCTGAAGTCTTCGACCCATCTGTCAGACATCCTAAAAATTGCCAGGAAACTTTGCATGCACTTCAGCCACTTATGGCCGCAACTGGCGGAGTTTGCCCTGGAAAAACTGTCCTGCCCAGCCAGTAGTGTGGCATCAGAGCAGGTGTTTAGTGCGTTGGGGGTGATAGTTAACCCAAGAAGAACTCGCCTATCCCTCCAAAATGTGGAGAGACTTTGTTCTGTCAAGATGAATCAGGCGTGGATCGACAAGGATTTCCACCCACCGATGCCTGATGCAGCAGATCAGATCATCCATCTCCGCACCATGTCACCATGCCACTCTGTGTCCTCCTGATGCTTCCATCTCCACACTATGTCAACTGCTGGACTACTGGGCAGCCAAACTAGATTTGTGGCCGCAACTGGCCGAGTTTGCCTTGGAAAAGCTGTCCTGCCCGGCCAGTAGTGTGGCATTAGAGCGGGTGTTTAGTGCGGTGGGGGCCATAGTTATTTACCCCAAGGAGAACCCTCCAGTCCACCCAAAATGGAAAGAGACTGACCTTTGTCAAGATTAATCAGGCGTGGATCAGCCAGGATTTCCTCCCACCAAGCCTGATGCATCAATTTAGATCATTAATGCTGCCTCACCCAAATCTTGACAAAAGAGACCGGTTTCTTCTGGCTAACTGCCTCAGCTACTATTCTGCCACCCGCCTGATGCCACACATCTGATGCCAAGTGGTTCTTCTTACACCCACCATTTTCAGCGGGTACTGTTATTGCCACCCACCTCCCCACTCTGTCACCAGGTCACTCTGTGTTCTCCTGATGCTGCTGCCACCTCACCGCTCAGGTCTCCTCATGCTGCTGTTGCCACCTTCACACTATGTCATTATGCTTTTCTGTGCTCTCCTCCTGCTGCCACCTCCACACTCTGTCATTGTGCCACTCTGTGGCCTCCTTATGCTGCTGCCACCTCCACACTATGTCACATTGCCACTCTGTGGTCTCCTCATGCTGCTGCAAACTCACAACTCTGTCTCTGGGCCACTTTGTGGTCTCCTCATGCTCCTCTGCCACATCCACACTCTCTCATTGTGCCAATCTGTGGCCTCCTCATGCTGCTGCTAACTCACAACTCTGTCTCTTGGCCACTCTGTGGTCTCCTCATACTGCTTCTGCCACTTCCACAAACTGTCATTGTGCTAGTCTGTGGTCTCCTCATGCTGCTGCCACTTCACCACTCTGTGGTCTCCTCATACTGCTGCCACCTCCTCACTATGTCACCTTGCCACTCTGTGGTCTCCTCATGCTGCTGCCAGTTTGCCACTCTGTGGTCTCCTGATGCTGCTGCAACATCAATACTCTGTGGTCTCCTCATGCTGATACAACCTCACCACTATGTCACTGGGCCACTCTGTGGACTTCAACATGCCGTTCCCACCCTCCCCACTCCATGACTGGTTCACTATTTTGCCTTTCTGGCCTGGTTGACATAATCATTTATTTGACCCTCTGGTCTGTCAGAAGGATGGAAAACAATTTTGGGGGGTTATTGTTCTGATGGATCAGAGGAAGGGCAAAATAATCAGTGACATCAACACAAACTTACTGCTGACACCCTCTCCACTCTGTCGGGGGGCTCTACTTGTATAAAGGTTTAATAGACCAGGTTCTGTAGACATCTATGTGGAATTACCTGACGACGGTGTAAAAGGAGTGTGCTTCTTCTTGTTGCTAACATTGACCTGTAAGGCTGAGTTCACACTTGATTTATTTGGTCAGTTTTGGTCCCTGTAACTACACAAATAAGTAAAGTGTGCAGTGATTCTAAGAGTGACGCCTGTTATCTGTGTGTCATACTGACTCACAGTATTGTTTTACTATCTGTAACGGTTGCGTTCACACACACAGGGGGGAGGGAAGTGACCACTGCGCTCCACCCTTACCCCTGGCCCTGCCTACTTGCCTCGCGAGTCCTAATGACAGGGGACAACTGGACGGCAATCCCTAGCTTGGACTAAGTGCAGGGATGACAGACAGACAAACAACAGAACGTGAACGGACCGAGTCAATACCAGGAAAGCTACAAAGTACAAATGGAGCAAGCAGAGAATTGTCAGGAGAAGCCGGGGTCATAAATACCAGGAGAGTCGTGTATTACCAAAGGAGTCAGTAGAGGATCGTCAGGAGGAGGCCGGGGTCAGAATACCAGGAGTGCAGCAAAGTACACAAGGAGCAGGCAGAGGATCGTCAGGAATTCAGCAGGAGGTAAGTACGCCAGGAAAGACAAAACCACAGGTGGAACCTAAATTAACAGGCAACCTGTGGCCAGCAGGCTGCCTGTATTTATAGTGGGGAGTGAGGGTCATGTGACGTGGCCAGCGTCACATGACCGACAGACCAACCAGTCGAGCACCGAGTGATCAGCTCGGCGCTCAAGGCAGACTTAGGAGCAGGGAGCCACCCAGCTAGTAAAGCCGCCCTGGGAACGAGGTCAAACACAGATCTCTCTTCAGGTCCATACCCCTTCCAGTGAATCAGGTACTGCAAGGAATTACGCACCTTCCTGACATCCACTATTTTAGACACCACATACTCGACAGCATCATTAACAAGAACCGGTGGAGGCGAGGCTTTCGATGGTACTACCGGTTCAAAATATTTTTTAAGTAGAGATTTATGGAACACATTATGAATGTGGAATGACTCGTGCAGATCCAACCTAAATGATACCGGGTTAATCACCTCCGTGATCTTATATGGTCCAATAAAACGAGGAGCAAACTTTTAAGAATCTACCTTAAGAGAGAGATTCTTGGAGGACAACCATACCTTATCCCCAACCTGAAAATTCACCCCCCTTGAACGTCTCCTATCGGCCTTGAGTTTCTGAGAACTTTGAGCCTTTTCTAAGTTCAATTGAACCCGGGCCCAAACTGTGCACAGTTCAGAGGAGAGCCTATCCGCCTCAGGGTTAGAGAAGGAGACGGATGACCCAGAATGAAAACGGGGATGGAAACCATGCTTACAAAAGAAAGGTGAAACCCCAGCAGAAGAATTGACACGGTTATTCAAAGCAAATTCAGCCAATGGAAGAAATTTCACCCATAATTGCTGGTCATCAGCAACAGACAACCTCAAGAATTGTTCCACAGACTGATTAAGGTGTTCAGTCTGCCCATTACTCTCAGGGTGGTAGGCAGAGGAAAAAGACAATGAAATTTGACATTTTTGACAGAAGGCCCTCCAGAATTTGGACACAAACTGCACACCCCTGTCAGAAACAATATTTTCCGGGATACCATGCAATCGAACAATTTCTTTCACAAAAATAGACGCCAGAGTTTTGGCATTCGGGAGTTTAGACAGGGGAATGAAATGGACCATCTTGCTAAACCTATCGACCACTACCCAAACTACAGTCTTACCGCCGGCGGTAGGTTAGTTATAAAGTCCATCGAGATATGGGACCAGGGTCTACTGGGAATGGGGAGGGGTCGTAGGTTACCAGCAGGGCGAGTCCTAGGTGTCTTGGACCTGGCACAAACCTCACAGGCTGACATGTAGGACTTGACATCCCTAGTTTGAGTGGGCCACCAATAAGATCTAGAAACCAGATCCTTAGTGCCCTCAACACCCGGATGTCCACAAAAGGCAGAATCGTGACACTCACCCAACAGCTGGAGACGAAATTGTACGGGAACAAACAACTTATCTGTTGGGGTGGATACCGGTGCCAGATGTTGTTCAGACCTAATGCGAGCCGAGATATCCTGGGTAAGAGCTGCTATGAAGATTTTTGCTGGTAGGATGGATTCAGGTGGTACCTCAGTAGGTTGAAAAGCATGGAAGCTCCGAGATAATGCGTCCGCCTTCACATTTTTACTTCCCGGCCTGAACGTAATGGAAAAATCAAAACGAGTAAAAAACAGAGCCCATCTGGCTTGACGGGGATTCAACCTCTTAGCAGACTCGAGAAACATAAGGTTTTTATGGTCAGTGACAACAGTTACACAATGCCTTGCCCCCTCCAGAAAATGCCTCCACTCCTCAAATGCCCATTTAATGGCCAGCAGCTCCCTATTCCCTATGTCGTAGTTTCTCTCCGTGGGAGAAAATTTCCTGGAGAAGAAGGCACATGGTCTCAGGTTAGTGAGGGTAGCAGGACCTTGTGAAAGGACTGCTCCTGCGCCGTCCTCGGACGCATCCACCTCTACAATAAAAGGTCTCTCCTGATCAGGCTGGATCAGAATGGGAGCGCTACTGAATGCCTTTTTTAATTTTTCAAATGAAGAAATGGCCTCAGTAGACCAATTCTCAAAATCCGCCCCTTTCTTAGTAAGGTCGGTCAACGGTTTAGCAATTATGGAAAAATTCATAATAAATTTACGATAGTAATTGGCGAAACCTAGGAACCGTTGTAAGGCCTTTAAGGATGAAGGTCTTACCCATTCCTTAATTGCTAGTACCTTACCAGGATCCATCTTGAAGGCGTGAGGAGTCAGAACATGCCCTAGAAACAGAATCTCCTGTACACCAAAGACACATTTCTCTTGCTTAGCGGATAGCTGATTCTCCCTCAACACCTCTAATACTTGTTTAACAGGAGACACATGGGATTCGAAGTCAGGAGAGAATATCAAAATGTCGTCAAGATAGACGATAACAAATTTACCTAAGAACTCCCTAAGAATGTCCTTCATGAAGTTTTGGAACACAGCTGGGCCATTGCTGAGTCCAAAAGGCATCACCTGATATTCAAAGTGTCCTACCGGAGTATTGAACGCCGTCTTCCATTCGTCTACCTTCTTGATTCGGATTAGATTGTATGCCCCTTTCAGGTCAATTTTGGAAAACCAAGTTTTAGGAGAGACAGAAGGTCTAATATGCCCTTTACCAAGGCTCTCCTTAATATAATCTTCCATGGCCTTGCGTTCGGGCTTAGAAAGATTATAAATTCGCCCCTTAGGAAACTTGGCCCCCTCTACTAGCTCTATGGTACAATCATAAGGTCTATGGGGGGTAGAACCTCCGGGGTTGGTGATGAGAATACATCAGAGTATTCCCTAACAACAGTGGGTAAGGTATCAGACTTTACTGAGACCCCAGCCTGTACCACAGACAAGCACGAGTCACACTTAGGCCCCCATCTCACCAACTCCCCACTGGACCAATCTATAGTGGGGTTATGTAGTCGGAGCCAAGGCAACCCTAGTACCACCTCAGCCGGTAGGTTCTCCAGGACTAAAAGGGAACATCTCTCTGAGTGGCACACACCCACGGTAAGAGAAATCTCCGAGGTACATGAGCTCACCGTACCACCAATAAGAGGAGTAGCATCAATAGCCAGGACATGGATAGGAGTTGGTAAGGCAAACTTAGGAATACCCAATCTTACAGCATACTCAGAGTCAATAAAGCTAGCCGCTGAGCCAGAATCAATAAAGGCCTTACCCGGCCATTTATCTACTCCCAGAGAAATCGTAATGGGTACCAAAAGCTTACATTTAGAAAATTCAGGGTGTACCTGGTCTTTAGGTTGCCTTGCCTTAGGAGCCTTGACAGAGAGGACCTTCTTAGGACACTGGTTGATCCAATGGTCAGGATCTCCACAGTAAAAGCATTCTCCACGTCTGCGGCGAAGATTCCCTCGGGTCATGCCAACCTGCATGGGTTCCTCGTTGGAGACCTCAGCATTGTCTCTGGGATAGGCCTCTGGCTGGACCACCATCTGGGAAGAGAACTGTTGTTCCTGTCGTCTCTCTCTAACCCGTCGGTCAAGTCGGACAACAAGGGTCATCATCTCCTCTAAGGTTTCTGGAAGTTGATAACTGACCAGAAGATCCTTTAAATTATCAGACAGACCTGACCTAAACTGACTCTTCAGGGCTGGTTCGTTCCATCCTGAGGGGACACACCACCTTCTGAATTGGGTGCAATAATCCTCCGCAGGTAGATTGCCCTGAACCAGTGCTTTTAGAGCCGTCTCGGCTACTAGAGCCCTGTCTGCTTCATCATAGAGGGTACCTAGGGCCTGAAAGAACCCCTCCACAGAAGATAAACAACTGGCGCCAGCAGGTAAAGAGAACGCCCAGTCCTGGGGATCACCCTGTAGTCGGGAAATAATAATGCCCACGCGTTGACTCTCGGGGCCAGAGGACACGGGGTGCAAACGGAAGTAAAGTTTGCAATTCTCCTTAAAAGAGAGAAACTTCTTCCGGTCTGCAGAAAAGGGTTCTGGGAGCTTAATCTGGGGCTCAAAATGCGGACTGGAGGCCTGAGAAGTGAAAGAACCTTGCCCTAACTCAAAAGAACTGAGTTTTTCCCCTAACTCCTGCACCCTCTGCGTCAGATTAGAGACATGGTCAGTCAGGGTCACCAGAGGATTCATTATGCAGTGGTTATTGGGCCTGTTAATCTGTAACCGTCGCGTACACACACACAGGGGGGAGGGAAGTGACCACTGCGCTCCACCCTTACCCCTGGCCCTGCCTACTTGCCTCGCGAGTCCTAATGACAGGGGACAACTGGACGGCAATCCCTAGCTTGGACTAAGTGCAGGGATGACAGACAGACAAACAACAGAACGTGAACCTAAATTAACAGGCAACCTGTGGCCAGCAGGCTGCCTGTATTTATAGTGGGGAGTGAGGGTCATGTGACGTGGCCAGCGTCACATGACCGACAGACCAACCAGTCGAGCACCGAGTGATTAGCTCGGTGCTCAAGGCAGACTTAGGAGCAGGGAGCCACCCAGCTACTAAAGCCGCCCTGGGAACGAGGTTACACACAGATCCTTGCTCCCGAAGCTAAGCAGCAGGTCTGCGGCTAATGGGGGACCGAGTGCACCTTTGGAACCCCGTTACAGTACCCCCCATTTTACGAGGGGCCACCTGACCCAAGACTTCAGGCGATGGCCTTTCAGAGTGTTCTAAATGAAATTTTCGAACAAGTCTAGGAGCATGAACCTCCCTGGCAGGTACCCAAGATCTCTCTTCAGGTCCATACCCCTTCCAGTGAATCAGGTACTGCAAGGAATTACACTATCACAGCAGACTCCCTATGCGTGTTACTGCAAGGCATAGTGTTCTTCACCACTATACAGGCTCTCTGCAGCCAGGAAATAGATTCGGATCAATTCTAATCTTTTTGGAAAATTCGTCGAACCATCCGAATCGAATTTTTGAGAAATTTGCTCATCTCTATTTGCAGTATCTGGTGTGATTCTCTAGTGCAACAATAATTGCAATATATCTAAATATTGATAAGTCCTGCAGGTCGGTGTTTAAGTATTTTAACCCATTTCTCCATATAAAACAGCTTCAAAGTTATGTTTGTGGGTTTCTTCCCATGAACTGTTCACTTCAGGTCCTTTCACAACATGGCCATTCAAAAACTTTTTCTTCTTTAACCATTCTTTGGTAGAATGACTTGTGTGCTTAGGGTCGTTGTCTTGCAGCATGACCCTCGTTCTCTTGGGATTCAGCTCCCATTCAGATGTCCTGACATTTTCCTTTAGAATTTGCTGGTATAATTCGGAATTGATTGTTCCATCAATGATTGCAAGCCCTTCTGGCCCAGATGCAGCAAAAAAGGCCCAAATTATGATACTGTCACTATCGTATTTCATAGATGGAATGAGTTTTTTATGTGGGAATGCAGTGTTTTCCTTTCTCCAAAAATAACGATTCTCATTTAAACCAAAAAGTTAAATTTTGGTCTCATCTGTCCACAAAACATTGTTCCAGTAGCCATCTAGCGTGTCCATGTGATCTTTATAAAACTGCAGATGGGTAGCAATGTTCCTTTTCATGAGCAGCAGCTTTCTCCTTGCAATCCTGCCAAGCAATCCACTGTTGTTTAATGTCTTCCTGGTAGTGGACTCATGGACATTAACATTAGCTAATGTGAGAAAGGTTTTTAGTTGCTTAGAAGTTGAAGGGGTTATCCAACCCCTATAATGACCCCCCTCCCAATGCCCGGGCCCCTCATACAGATAATACTTACCCAACTACCCAGCACCCACGTTGTACCTCATGCCCGCATGGCCACTGCTGCATCTCCCGCTATGCTAGGGAGGCTCATCCCTGACGTGGCCTGCTATTGGCTGCTACCACCTCTGTCGCCGGATGTTTTGATCCACGCAACAGGGAGGCCATGTAGGCATCAGGAGCGACGTGGGTGCTGGGGAGCAGGGTAAGTATAATCTATATGAGGGGCTTGGGCATTAGGGGGTCATTATAAGGGTTGGATAACCCCTTTAACTAGATTTCCTTTGTGATCTCAAGGACTATTACATACCTTGTCCTGGTATGATCTTTGTTGGTCGACCACTCCTGGGGAGGGTAATAATAGCTTTGAATTTCCTCCATTTGTAAATAATCTGTCTGACTTTGTATGGATGGAGTCCACTCTTTAGAGATGGTTTTGTAACGCTTGCTGCCTGATGAGCATTAACAACTTTTTTTTTTGAGGTCTTCAGAAATCTCCTTTCTTCATGCCATGATACACTTCCACAAACATGTTGTGAAGATCAGACCTTGGGCTCATGCCCACGAACGTAAGGGCTCTGTGCCCATGCTGTGGACTGCATACACTTGAATGGGTCCGCAAACCCGGAGATGCGGTGCAGAAGCACGGATCGGAACCCCACAGAAGCAAAATGGAGTGCTTTCGTGGTATTTCTGGCTGTGCATCAGCACCGCAAAAAAGTAGTGCATGCAATTGAATGGGTCCGCGATCCACATGCGGCTACGCCACGGTCGGTGCCCGTGCATTGCGGACCCCAATTTGCAGCATGGGCACGGAGCCCTTAAGTTCGTGGGTATGAGCCCTTTGATAGATCCATGTTCTTTAAATAAAACAGTTCACTCACTCACGCCTAATTCTTACCCCATTGATTGTAAACACCTGACTCTAATTTCACCTTCAAATTATCTGCTCATTCTAAAACTTGTGATATTTCATAATTTTCCTCAATAAATATATGACCAAGTCAAATATTTTTGTCTCATTTGTTTGATTTGGTTATTTTTATCCACTTTTAGGATGTATGAAAATGTGTTTTAAGTCAGACTTGTGCAGATATGTAGAAAATGTCCATGGTTTCACAAACTTCCAAGCACCACTGTATATGTTATTGTTGTTAGTATTTTGAACTGAATCCCTGGACAATGGGGATCCAATTAAGGGATTGACAGAAGGGAGAGACAGAAAAGAAACATGGGGAGAAATGGATTAAGTGGGCAGCAGAGTTGGGAATAGATTTCTGGTGCACAAGAGTCTTAGATGGGAGGCCGCAGCAGAGTATGTGTCACGGACATACCGAGACATACGGAAGTTCCTGCAACAGGTGGTAGGAGATCTGTGTCATGACCGCTATCCCAGCAGCAGTCGTGTCGCACCAGACGGAGGGGAAGGGGGACCCTTATCTACGGATGGGAATAGTATGGCCACCCCTGACTAACCCTAAGCTGGCACCTGTCTGCCCTGATACCCTAGACGGGGTGTGAACCCGTGCGGCGAGCAGGATGCCTAAACCCTCAGTCACCCTAACAAGCCTAGAGTGGGGAAAGGCCGATGGGAGCACTAGTCACCATCACTCATGTCTAGGAGAACAGCAGGGGAAGACAGCAACAAACAAACTATAGCAGAGATAGACTTATCCAGTCACGAGCAGAGAAGGCGATCCCAATCACGACAGTCCACGCCGGACAAGAGCTCCACAGCAACACCATCAAACGATCTCCTTCAAAGGTCAGAATAGAACTGGAAGTAAGGACTATATCTGGCAATGACTGCAAGTGAAACTGAAACTAATATAGTAGCTGGGAGTGGCAGACAGGACTCACCTGAGAAGGATGCCTACAAACTCCCAGTCAGGACAAAAAGGTTCACAAGGCAAAACCCGGATGACATACCCTGAACCATGGAGCAAACTCACAAGCTATCGCGAGTAGCAAGTCGCTGCGACCTTCTCCTCCCAGACCTGTCTGGATCAGTCACAGTCGTGACAATCTGTGAGACTGGCAACATGTGGTTTGATCTGACATGTTTTCTTTTTGAATCAAATGACGTCTGTGTTGTTTCTGGTGCTTGCCACACCTTCTTTCCCCAGGTGTGGCTATTGTGGTCATTTTACCTTCTCTATTTATTGCTGTTTCTCCCACTATGCTATGCCGTTTATAGCTTCTGTTGGACTTGTGGTTAGCTTGTGTTTGGTTCTCGGCTGAGTTCCTGGTGGTACCAAAGCTTCATTGAAGATATGTGTTTCCTTTCCCTTTTGTATTTTGATTATATATATATATATATATATGTGTATGTTGCCTTTCCCTGTTGTGGTTTTCATTAGGCCTGAGGGAGACTCCTGTTTGTCCTTCCCTTTGGAGAAACAGGTAGACTCAGTCCTGGCATTAGTTCCAGGGTCCTATAGGGTGAGATAGGATTCTAGGTATCTGGTGTATGAACTTGCCTACCTTTGGGGCCTGTTCATACTAATAGTCTGTCAGGACTGGAGTTAGGGTTTTCTCTCGGAGGTGTCCATTTCCTAGTTTCCAGGCCTTATTCCGTTATCCCCTTTTCCCTCCTATGCTCGGTGTTGTGTTTTCCTCCCACACACGAGCATGACAGTATGTTACAGTAGGTCAGGTGAGAAAAAATGAGGGCATACACTAGCATTTTTGCTGACTCCAATAAGGAAGGAGCGAATGCGAGAGATGTTCTTGAATTGAAGGTGGCAGAAGGTGGTAAGGGTTTGGATGTGTGCTTCATGGACCAGGCAAGGTATTCATGTAACGTAGAATTTCACACCCTTATCAAGATAAACAAATTTTGTCACAGAGAGGATTCAACTTATTAGGTCTGTTAAGCCACCTTACTCTGTACTGTCTCCAAACATTGACAAGTGGTGCTTTGTTCTACCATGACACCACATGACTATGCTTCACTGGTGACAGGTGAGAATGGATTATTACTTGTCAGTGCTGGGAGACAGGTCCTAAGATGTTGGCTAATGTGAACCTTAAACAGGTCCATGCCATTCAACAACAAGCCAGTGCACTAAGTGCATTAGGGAGCCATGGAGACCCATGTCTAATTGTCTGGAGTCTAACTGTTGTTTAAAGCTCACTAGTAGAGATGAGCAAAGTTCTCAAAACTTTGAATTGACTGCTTTGCCGAATTTCACGAAGAAATTTGCTTAGTGAAGAATTACTTTGTCACAAAGCGCATTTCTTTGTGAGTAATGAGAGCAATGGTGGGGAATGGCGACTGCGCTATCCCTGGTCATTGAACTGCTCAGATGCTGCATTCATTGCTGATCGCGGCATCTGAGATGACCATTGAGGGCTGTTAGGGGTTAATCAGTTAAAATTAAAATTACCTTATACATTTGATCCTGAAGAGCCCGATGCGCCCATCTTGCTTGACAATCCAGCACAAAAACTCACACAGTGCATGGTAACGTCATCATGCGGGCTGGTGTGGTAACATCATACATCACTGCGCATGAGATTTTGAGTGGGATCTTCAACCAAGATGGTTATGAACTTCAATACGCTCAACACTACTCACCAGGAAAAGAACAGCAGCAGCTGAACCAATCTCTGCAGGAGTAAATACAAGCCTTGTCAGAGGACATGAAGTGTCTCAAGTACTGCAGCTTATACCCATGTGTTTGGTGCAGAATACCTTGAGAAAAATGGTTAAGGAAGATGACATAGAAAGTTACTTTATTTGGTTACCTATAAAAGGACTGATAGAAAGGCTTCCTGAGGACCAGCAGATAGGAAAACCCCAAAAGACTTATTTCAACCTATGTACCGTATGCCAAGCTCAAAAGGGAAATCTTAGGGTTACCATAGCAGTCCAATGACAGAGGGCCTACACCTGAGAATATGTGTCTTGACAAGCCATTGAGACCATGAACTTTTCCACCTCACCAATGAATGGTTGCAGCCTGGGGAGCTTACTTTAGCCCAATTTGTGAAGTGAGATGTTTGTGACCTTTATATCTAAGTCATGCCTGTAAGGATACAGCATTGCCTTGGATACACGGACCAAATACAGGTGGATGAGCTTGTGTCTGTTGTGGGGTAATATAATGCTGCAGTGGAGTACATCTAGAATTTACATCCCACAAAGGCCTCCAGGAACAAGAAAAGACCATCCATGGGTAAGTCTGTTTGTTTTTCTAAAGGTTTGACACTGTATCCTACAGAAGATGGTGAGTCACACTCATGTGGCAGATATAAAAGGTCGCCAATCCCAAAAACAACTCTTTACCTAAAGCCTGGACCAATTAGTCTTTAGTTGGTGCTGAGGACTAGGACATGTTCCTGCTAATATCTGGTCCTGCGTCACCCTATAGAATGTGACTTGAGAAGGCCAATGTCTTATTCACATATTCTGGGGGACACTTAGTGGCTAAGAAAACAATATATCATATTAAGAGGTACTTTTTTGCCAAGTATCTATAAAGAAGATTTTTGCCAATCTTTCCCCAAGTGTCATGTTAACACACCCTCATCTCATTTTAGTAACCCACTAATACTACTAACTATTTGAGGTTCCTTTTATAACATACAGTTGCAAGAAAAAGTATGTGAACCCTTTGGAATGATATGGATTTCTGCACAGATTGGTCATAAACTATGATCTGATCTTCATCTAAGTCACAACAATAGACAATCACAGTCTGCTTAAACTAATAACACACAAAGAATTAAATGTTACCATGTTTTTATTGAACACACCATGTAAACATTCACAGTGCAGGTGGAAAAAGTATGTGAACCCCTAGACTAATGACATATCCAAGAGCTAATTGGAGTCAGGTGTCAACCAACTGGAGTCCAATCAATGAGATGAGATTGGAGGTGTTGGTTACAGCTGTCCTGCCCTATAAAAAACACACACCAGTTTGCTTTTCACAAGAAGCATTGCCTGATGTAAATGATGCCTCGCACAAAAGAGCTCTCAGAAGACCTACGATTAAGAATTGTTGACTTGCATAAAGCTGTAAAGGGTTATGAAAGTATCTCCAAAAGCCTTGATGTCAGTCCACGGTAAGACAAATTGTCTATAAATGGAGAAAGTTTAGCACTGCTGCTACTCTCCCTAGGAGTGGCCGTCCTGTAAAGATGACTGCAAGAGCACAACGCAGACTGCTCAATGAGGTGAAGAAGAATCCTAGAGTGTCATCTAAAGACTTACAAAAGTCTCTGGCATATGCTAACATCCCTGTTAGTGAATCTACGATACGTAAAACACTAAACAAGAATGGATTTCATGGGAGGATACCACAGAGGAAGCCACTACTATCCAAAAAAAACATTTCTGCATGTTTACAGTTTGCACAAGAGCACCTGGATGTTCCACAGCAGTACTGGCAAAATATTCTGTGGACAGATGAAACCAAAGTTGAGTTGTTTGGAAGAAACACACAACACTATGTGTGGAGAAAAAGAGGCACAGCACACCAACATCAAAACCTCATCCCAACTGTGAAGTATGCACATCATGGTTTGGGGCTGCTTTGCTGCATCAGGGCCTGGATGGATTGCTATCATCGAAGGAAAAATAAATTCCCAAGTTTATGAAGACATTTTGCAAGAGAACTTAAGGCCATCTGTCCACCAGCTGAAGCTCAACAGAAGATGGTTGTTGCAACAGGACAACGACCCAAAGCATAGAAGTAAATCAACAACAGAATGGCATAAACAGAAGAATATACGCCTTCTGGAGTGGCCCAGTCAGAGTCCTGACCTCAACCCGATTGAGATGCTGTGGCATGACCTCAAGAAAGCGATTCACACCGGACATCCCAAGAATATTGCTGAACTGAAACAGTTCTGTAAAGAAGAATGGTGAAGAATTACACCTGACCGTTGTGCACGCCTGATCTGCAACTACAGGAAACGTTTGGTTGAAGTTATTGCTGCCAAAGGAGGTTCAACTAGTTATTAAATCAAAGGGTTCCCATACTTTTTCCACCTACACTGTGAATGTTTACATGGTGTGTTCAATAAAAACATGTATTGCTATAGATGTGATAATACTGCCAGGGGCCCCAAGCACATTTTAGTGGCACTATACCACATGTTATCCAGAACAGATACCTCTAAAGATCACATTTACAAAAGATCTGTTTACAATATTCACCCAAGAAGGTATTCCAAGAGAGATTTGAAAGATAATCTGTCATCACATTTTGGTACCCCAGCTAATAGCATTTGTTGTATAGTTTGGAGAGTCCTGATTCTGAAGATGTAATTGCTTTTGTAAAGCTCACCTTCTAAAACCTGCCCTACACTGTTTTTTAGCTCGTTTATATCAGATAAAAAAATATGCATCCTGCTTTATTACTTACCTATCACTTGTTCCCATGCCGAGTTGGTTTTTCTTTTCATAAATGCGACTTTTAGACAAAAAGTTGCATATTTCTGCCATAAATGCAACCTTTTACTTAAACTTTTTACACAAAACACCACCAGATAAGCCTGCTTAATTGTTTGCAACAATTTGAGATATTTCTGCCAATAGAAGGATGATAAATGAGTCGTAATATGCATCAGTTTGATAGCACTGCTCACTTTGATATTTATAACTCATTGCTGATGTTATACATTCTTTATGTTGAAAATTCTGGAGAAAACAGTTGATATATTTGGTGCAAAAAATGGGAGCCGTCCGTGTGCCTTCCACAATTTGCGGAAGGTAACGGGCGGCCAATTGTAGAAATGCCTATTCTTGTCCGCAAAATGGACAAGATTAGGACATGTTATATTTTTTTTTGCGGGGCCACGGAATGGAGCAACGGATGCGGACAGCACACGGAGTGCTGTGCGCATCTTTTGCGGTCCCATTGAAGTGAATGGGTCCGCATCCGCAAAAACTGCGGCTCGGATGCGGACCAAAACAACGGCCGTGTGCATGAGGCATTATTCTGTAGCCAAATGCTTAGTAAATGTCCCCCAATGATCCTCCGAATAATGTGCACATCCTCAGCTAACCTGTTATGCAGATAGGCAGTACTGAGGCCCACCCATCTGATCTGGTATAGATTATGCCAGCCAGCAGAGCAGCTGCTGATTATGAATATTCAAGAGGTTGCAGGAAGAGTGCAGAGTGCAGGAAAAGAAAGGGCAAGATTAACTTGTGATTGACAAGTACAACTCATTATGAAATATTTCTGGCAGTCTGATGGAGTTACAGGTGGTGACAAATTTCATTTAAGTGACTGTTATACAGTCCTGATCAGTAGTTTAAGACCACTTGAAAAATGGCAAAAAATCATATTTAGCATGGCTGGATCTTAACAAGGTTCCAAGTAGAGCTTCAACATGCAACAAGAAGAAATGGGAGTGTGACAAAACATTTTTTGAGCATTTAATTTAATGAAAACAACGAATAAACTGAAACAGGCTGTTTTTCAGCTGATCAAAAGTTTAGGACCACATGCCTTTAAAAAGCCAAATCTGTGCAAAGATGTGGATTCATTGTCATTTTCTGTCAGGTAGTCACACGTTGTGATGGCAAAGGCAAAAAAACTCTCCCTTTTTGAACGTGGTCGGGTTGTTGAACTGCATAAGCAGGGTCTCTCACAACGCGCCATCACTGCTGAGGTGGGACGCAGTAAGACTTAAATTCTTAAATGATCCTGAGGATTATGGAACAAAAAAGTCAAGTGGAAGACCCAAAAAAATTTCATCAGCACTAAGCCGGAGGATCCAATTGGCTGTCCATCAAGACACTGGACGATCCTCGACCCAAATTAAGGCCTTTGATGGTGCTGACTGCAGCCCCATAACCATCAGACGGCATCTGAGACTGAAGGGCTTCAAAAACAGAAAAACGTCTTCAAAGACCTCGTCTCCTTGAACGCCACAGAACTGCTCTTTTGGACTTTGCAAGAGAGCACCAAACATGGAACATTCAAAGGTGGAAGAAAGTTTTATTCTCTGATGAGAAAAAATTTAACCTTGATGGTCCTGATGGTTTCCAACGTTACTGGCATGACAAGCAGATCCAACATGAGATGTTTTCTACGCGCCACAGTGGAGGGGGCGCCATAATGGTCTGGGGTGCTTTTTCCTTCAGTGGAACAATGGAGCTTCAGGAAGTGAAGAGGCGTCAAACGGCCGCTGGCTATGTCCAGATGTTGCTGAGAGCATTCCTCATGACTGAGGGCCCTCGTCTGTGTGGTAACGACTGGGTTTTTCAACAGGACAACGCTACAGTACACAATGCCCGCAGGACAAGGGACTTCTTCCAGGAGAATAACATCACTCTTTTGGCCCCGGTTCATGTTCCCCTGATCTAAATCCAATTGAGAACCTTTGGGGATGGATGGCAAGGGAAGTTTACAAAAATGGACAACAGTTCCAGACAGTAGATGGCCTTCGTGCGGCCACACACCTCATGGAAACGCTTGCATCAAGCATGCCGAAACGAATTTTTGAAGTGATAAACAATAACAGCGGAGCTACTCATTACTG
This sequence comes from Bufo bufo, assembly GCF_905171765.1. Classification (NCBI taxonomy): domain Eukaryota; kingdom Metazoa; phylum Chordata; class Amphibia; order Anura; family Bufonidae; genus Bufo; species Bufo bufo. Next base: position 518,910,320 of record NC_053392.1, read on the forward strand.
AGTTCATGTTTGGAAGTTGGATTTCTGTTTTGGGGGGGTTTCGTTTTTTTTTGGAGGTGTGGTCCTAAACTTTTGATCAGCTGAAAAACAGCCTGTTTCAGTTTATTCATTGTTTTCATTAAATTGAATGCTCAAAAAATGTTTTGTCTCACTCCCATTTCTTCTTGTTGCATGTTGAAGCTCTACTTGGAACCTTGTTAAGATCTAGCCATGCTAAATATGATTTTTTGCCATTTTTCAAGTGGTCTTAAACTTTTGATCAGGACTGTATATCCAAAATGTCCAAAGCGCTAAGACATTAATTACACATTTACATATTCCATTGTATCACTCCCAGACTGATGGTCTAATGGAAAGGCTTAGGTCCCTTTCACACAAGCGAGTTTTCCGCGCGGGTGCAATGCGTGACGTGAACGCATAGCACCTGCACTGAATCCTGACCCATTCATTTCAATGGGTCTGTGTACATGAGTGTTGTTTTTCACGCATCAGTTCTGCGTTGCGTGAAAATCGCATGTTCTATATTCTGCGTTTTTCACACAGCCCTGGCCCCATAGAAGTGAATGGGGCTGCGTGAAAAACACATTGCATCTGCAAGCAAGTGCGGGTGCTATGCGTTTTTCACTGATGGTTGCTAAGAGATGTTGTTTGTAAACATTCCGTTTTTTATCACGCGCGTGAAACACGCATCAAAACGCATTGCACCCGCGCGGAAAAAACTGAACAACTAAACGCAACCGCAGACAAAACTGACTGAACTTGCTTGCAAAATAGTGCAAGTTTCACTGAACGCACTCTGAACGCATCCGGCCCCAATCCGCAACACTCATCTGAAACCAGCCTTAGGCCCCATTCACACATCCGCAAAAGGGTCCGCACCCGTTCCGCAATTTTGCGGAACGGGTGCGGACCCATTCATTCTCTATGGGCCCGGACGTGAAGCGGAGAGCACACTGTGTGCTCTCCGCTTCCGCATTTGCGGAGCGCTGCCCCGAACTTCCGGGTTTCGGCCCCGAACTTTCGGTCCGCAGCTCTGCAAAAGATAGAACATGTCCTAATCTTGTCCGCAGCTGCGGACAAGAATAGGCATTTCTATAGGGGGTGCCGGCCGGGTGTGTTGCGGATCCGCAATCTGCGGGTCCGCAACACACCACGGACGTGTGAATGGACCCTTAGGCTGAGTTCACACTTCAGTTATTTGATCAGTTATTTCCATCATGTCCTTCTCCCATACCATGTAGATTGTAAGCCCTCATGGGCAGGGCCCTCTGATTAGTGCAATTGCCTGTATTATGTATGTATACCTCTTCTCATATGTACAGCGCTATGGAATGAATGGCGCTTTAATAATAAATAATAATAATAATAATCAGTTATTGTGAGCCAAAACCAGGAGTAAAGTCTACTCAGAGATCAGGTATAATGGAAAGATCTGCACCTGTTCTGTGTTTTTGATCCGCATCTAGTTTTGGCTCAAAATAACTGATGGAAATAACTGATCAAATAACTGAAGTGTGAACTCAGCCTTAAGCCTCATGCACACGACCGTTGTTGTGTTCCGTGTCCGTTGTTCCGTTTTCCGTAATTTTCTGTGGACCCATTGACTTTCAATGGGTCCATTGAAAACTCGGATAATGCATTGTTTGTCATCTGCGTCCGTGATCCGTGTTTCCAGTCCATCCAAAAAATATGACCTGTCCTATTTTTTTCACGGACAACGGTTCGCGGACCCATTCAAGTCAATGGGTCCGTGAAAAAACACGATGGCACACAAGATTGTCATCCGCGTCTGCACGTCCGCACGTCCGCGTCAGTTTTTGCAAGGCAAACTTGACTTAGATTTTTTTTCACTTTCCTTTATGTCTGGTGATCCTCCAAAAATCAAGGAAGACACACGGAAACAAAAACAGAACCGGATCAAGGAACAACGGAACCCCGTTTTGCGGATCGTGAAAAAATACTGTCGTGTGCATGAGGCCTTAGTAAAACATTTAAAGGTATGCTCAAAAAGGTAGCTGATAAGGATGCAAAACTGGGATTGTCTTTTTTTTTTTTAAACAATTCTTTATTGTTATCATGTCATTGCAATACACCAGTAAAGTAAAATGCAAATAAGGTGTACAGAAGAACAATCGGTTCACATTTCTTTTCTTCCAAACATATGATGAAAACATGACAAACCTAAGTTTTCTAATTTCTACCCCCCTCATCCCCCCCCTCCCCTCCTGTACCCCCCCCCCTCCCTCCCCCTCTCTGGATGGCCCGGCTACTTCTGAGGAACATTCAAACTTTCAAATTTCCTAATCGATCTCTCAGGTCTTCTTGTAGATACCACTCTGTATATTTAAAAGGCCCCATTACTGAGGAGTATTCAGCATGTGGAATGTATTGCAGGATAAACCTTTTCCAAGTTTTATATAATTTCTTTCCAAGGGTTTCTTTTTTAGCAATGGCGTTTTGCCAATACATCTGAAAAATACGTCTGATCTGGGTTATCAATAGATCCAAACTAGGGACCTCTGCAGTCAACCATTTCGTCAGCAAGCACCTTTTCGCTTCTAACACTACTGTATGAGCTAACATCGTCAGTTTCTTTTCCTCACTGTTCCCATTGACTTCAGCAGTCTCCATTTCATCTGCTTGGAGCACCACCAGTGATGGCGTTAAACCTGGGTGGCTGCACCCAGTGCGCTCCAATAGCTGAGCTACTTGGGTCCAAAAAATATCTAGCTTGGGGCATTCCCATAGTCCATGGAACAGATCAGATTTTGGGACTCCACACTTGGGACAGGCTATGAGTCTGTCGGGTTTAGCTGTTGACACCGGAAAGTCGAAACCATATATGGCATGGTGCAAGATTTTGAATTGGGTTTCTCTCATTTTTTCATTTGAGACTGCCCTGTACACAGCTTGAAGTCCCGAGAGAGCCACCAGACCAACATCCCTTATGTTCAGCTGATTGCCCCATTTTTTTAATAAAGACCCTCGTAGGGATTCCTCCCAAGAATCTCTAAGAGTGTTATAAAGCATGGAAATTGAAGTCTTGTTTTTATTGCTTATTAGGGTGTCAAATTTGTTTTTTTGCCATTCCTTAGAGAGGTCTTTTAACAACCCTCTCACATAACTTCTAACCTGCATATAAGGGAACGAATTCGGCCCTCGGAGAGTCCATCTTTCCTCCACTTCCTTTAACGTCGCCCACCTGGCTTCCTTCTCATGGAAGAGATCTCCCATCTTATTCACCCCCTTGTTAGCCCATGTTTGAAAAGACTTGTCCGTGTTTCCCGAAACAAAAGCAGGGTTGCCCCTAATAGGTAGGTGTTTAGAGAACTGAAATGATAGGCCAAACAATTTCCTAATGTTTTTCCATGCGATAATAGTGTCCCTCAATATCAATGACTTTCTCGCCACCACTGGAAGCCGAGATACTCTCGTATGTACCAAAGCCATCAAATTTCAAGGGGCCGCAAGCTGGCGTTCTACATGTAAGTTAGAGTAGTATGCTGTTGCGTTGGCCCAATCTATAATATGCCTGCTGAGACATGTCAAATTATAACCCCGTAGGTCCGGGAAGTTAAGACCCCCATGACATCTCCTGAGCTTTAGTTTTTTAAAAGAAATCCTCGCCCGTCTCCCTCCCCAAAGAAATTTGACGAACCTACTTTCCATTTCAGCAACATCCGCCTGACGCAGAAGGGTTGGAATCGTCTGGAGAGGGTACATCAGCTTCGCCACTCCCATCATTTTGACCAGATGACTTCTCCCTACTAATGAGAGAGGCAAGTTTTGCCATCTATCCAGATCAGACTTGATTTTGGAAAATAATGGGGAAAGTTCAATTGATATATTGAGTGCGGGGACCTCCCAATCCTGATCCCTAGATATGTAATTTGTTTCGTCGCTTTCATGATGCCTAAGCCCGAGGATCTCATATAGGCCTCATCATCTCCCTGCACTAAGGGTAGCAGTTCGCATTTGGACATGTTGATTGCGTACCCCGAGTACCTACCAAAATCCTTTAGCAATTTCATTACTTTTTCTAATAGATTTTTCGGATTTGCCATAAAAAGTTTAACATCGTCCGCAAATAGTGCCGCTTTCACCCGAGCCTCACCTACTTTAATTCCTTCAAACACTCTTGAGCTACACAATTCCCTTGCGAGGGGCTCTAATGCTATATTGAACAAGAGGGGTGATAATGGGCAACCCTGTCGAGTGCCTTTTTGCAACATAAATGGTGCCGACAAGAACCCCTGGGTATAAATCCTGGCTCTAGGGTGATGATACATTTGGGAAAGATACTTTCTGAAAGCTCGGGAGAACCCCATTTTATCCAGAACTGCACCCAGCCATGCCCACCGCACATTATCAAACGCTTTCTCAGCATCCAAGGTGAGCATGGCTGGGTGTTCCCCCTGCACTGGCATATTGTGAACCCTGTCAAGAACCGTCAGGACCGTCCTTATATTTTTCACCGCCGATCTCCCCTGGACAAAGCCCACCTGCTCTGGGCCTATCAGACTAGGTAACAGGTTAGCTAAGCGATCCGCTACAATTTTGGCCATTAGCTTTGCGTCGATATCGATCAACGATATCGGTCTGTACGACCCAGGCGATAGGGGATCCTTTCCCGGTTTGGACAATAGTTTGATGTATGACATGTTATCCCTATCTAAAGGCATACTTCCCTGGAGGACTCCATTAAAGACATCTAATAAGACTGGTGAAATCTGAGATATTAGTGCTTTAAAGTATTCCCCAGTAAACCCGTCTGGGCCTGGTGCTTTCGAGTTCCCCAGTCTTTTGGGTGGCTCCCTGTATCTCTTGTTCCGAAATTTCTGCATTTAACATTTGGAGTTGTTCAGCCGTCAGCTTAGGTAAGTCAACCTTGTCCAAAAGAGTGTCCGTCAGGTCACATTGTCCCCCATCCCTATACAGGGCCTCATAATATTTTCCCACAATATTATTATTTTTTCCGCGGGGTCGTGTACAACCACATCCTCCGAGTTTTTCAGGCATGCAATATATTGAGGGGGTCTTATTCTCTTAGCCAAATTCGCCAGGAGTTTCCCTGATTTATTCCCATGCCTGAAAAACTTAGCTTCCATCTCTGAGCGTCTCAAAGACTCCAGGTCACCAACACATTTCTCAAACGTTTGCCTTTCCGTAACCCATCTCTTTTTATTGTCTTCAGAAGGATCAGTCGTGAAGGTAAGGTAAGCATCTCTGACTTTTTGACTCGTTAAATTGAATGAATGACGGGCCTTTTTTTTATCCCATTAACATACCCCATGATTTTCCCTCGCATGACCACCTTTGACGCATTCCAAAATAGGCCTGGGTCAGTCACATGCACCTCGTTGTCCGACTTGTATTCTTCCCACCAAATTCCCAGTTTCTCTACAAACTCTTCTCTCGCGCACAAGTTGTAGGGGAAACGCCAAATGTAATCTGGCCCTCTTGGGTAGGAATCTAGTAGCGATAGGGATACTGTTGCGTGATCGGAGATAATAATGTCCCCAATCTCAGCGCCCTCCACCTTGTGCATTAAAGAATGAGATAGAAATATATAGTCGATACGGGACCAAGAAGACTGCGAATTGGAATAGAAGGTATAACTTCTATCATCAGGATATAACTTGCGCCAAGGGTCATCTAGTCCCACTCCACTCAATAAAGGCTGTAGTACACGATCCTGAGGTCCGTCCATCCCTACTCTATCGCCCGCCCTTCTCCTGTCCTCCAGCCCTCTAACTACCGAGTTGAAGTCCCCACCTACGATTTCATTCAGACATGAGTCCCCCAGGAGGGTCGCCTCCATATCTCGGAAAAAGGCTCCATTATTCGAGTTTGGGCCATATATATTATATATACTATACTGGGAATCCTGGACCTGTAAGAGCACTTGTGCCCATCTGCCCATGGGATCCGCTGATTGTTGCACAACTGAACTGTTCAAGTTTTTACTGATCAGAATTAGCACACCTGCCTTTCTATCCTGTGACGGAGATCCTATCACTGTCCCTACCCACAGTTTCCTCATTCTATCAAAATCTCCTTCCTTCAGGTGGGTCTCCTGCAAAAGAACAACATCTGGTTTCAGCTTTTTAAGGTGCCTGAGGACCATCCACCTTTTTTGCGGCGCTCTCAGACCCTTAATGTTCCAAGAAATAATTTTCATATTGGTTTGTCTTTAGAATACTATCTGTAGCCTAATCCCCTCAGGACATCCAGAGAATATAAAATACAAAATACAAAAAGAGAAGGTAGTAGTAGTATCCCCAACTATCCCTTTAAGTGCACCCCAACTCTTCCCCCCCCCAATATGTTGCCCCTTCAGTTAGAGCAGCAACCAACTGAATCAACGTAGGATAATAGAACTTCCTTTTTTCTGGGTTGCGACCTCGGCCCGCCTCACTGATCGCCCTTATTAGGCCCCAATTCCTCCAAACCCCACTTACATGCAATGTTACGTAACAGAAACATACAGAAAATATTATCTCCCAGCAAGAAACCTGTAACATAAAACTTCCCCTTGAACAGGAGACGTGAATCATTGGCTACCACAGTTCCCGTAGTATATCAGGGTAGCCACAACTGCCACGAATATAGTCTCGCTGCTTTAACACTGTAGCACACCCCTAAACATAAAAAAGGATATCAATGTCCTCTCAAGGCTCCTCTTGGTTATCATGCGGTCACCGCCCCGAGTTCATCGGGTCACCTCTTCCAGGGGACTGCTGACGTCCTCGACCTTGACCCCTAACTTCACCCTCTTGGCTGGTCTCCATTCTGCGCCACTCCCCCTCTGACCGTCTTCGACGTGGCGATTCTCCTCTTCTTCTCTGTTCCGCATCCCTCTCAATGTGACGCCTCTGCAGAGAGTCCATCATTTCTTCCGCCGCTGACGGTTCATGGAATATAATAGTGGATCCATCCGCGTGCGTAACACGAAGTTTTGCCGGATACATGAGTTGGAATTTTATTTGCCTTTTGTAGAGCATTGAACATACTTGGCTGAATTCTCTCCTCTTTTTAGCCACAGCTGTCGAATAATCGGCAAATATAAGAACCGCGTGACCCATGATTTTAAGTGGGCTCTTCCTGGTCCTGAATGCTCTCAGGATGGCCTCCTTATCACAATAGTCCAGGAATTTCATAATCACCTGACGAGGCCTCAATGATGCGTTATTTGAGCTTTGAGATCCGTCCGGGCGTTGTTCTGGCTGGGGCCCAATCCAATGCGCCCTTTCCACTTTATGGCAGCCCTCCAGTCCCAGTGCCCTAGGAAGGTCAAATTCACAGAGGCCTTTCAGAGATTGTGATTTAATGGTTTCAGGTAGTCCCAAAAGACGCAAATTATTTCGTCTGGACCGGTTCTCTAAATCTTCTACCCGGTCCAATAGCACCATATTCTGTTTGGTTAGATCATTTATAGTGCGAACAGACTTTACATTATCTGCTTCTAGGGACAAGGTTCTCTGCTCCAACTCCTCCAGCTTAGTATCATGCTGTGCTATAGCTTCATGCAGCTGCTGAAGGGACACTGATAAGGTCTTGGCAAGCGTGTCTCTGATGTCTGGGGCAAGGTGAGTAGCCACCTCTATGGCTAATGCCTTATAATCAATAGCTTTATAATCCACGGAGAGGGGTGCTGCTGTATTGGTAGTCAGCAGAGATGACTCACCCCCTTCTTGCATCTCCGGCATCTCCACTGGGGAAGAAGGGCGCGCATCCGCCATGTTGTGCTGCGCTCCTCCCGCGCTGCCCGCTGTTAGTGCTTTCTGCCCGCAACTTCTCAAGAGGTACCGCTCCATGTACCGGTCCTTGCGATCGAACAGGGGTTCTGGGCGCCGATCAACTAGCCTCCCCCGTCAGCATGGAGGGAAGGAGGCGATGTTTTAGACGAGCGGTGGCCAGCGCTCCCTCACTCCGCTGCTCGCATCCCAGCGCCGGAACCGGAAGTCCCCTGGGATTGTCTTTTGCCTTATGTAATGTTTTTTTATATGGGAGGTTCCACAGTCTATTGCTGTCTTTTCCCTGTTTGAACTACTACTGTATCTTGAAATCAGAGGAAGTTTTGTTCCTAGGAATAATAGAAAAGTCGTAAAGTGGCTGGTCGAAACCAGTAGTCCTCATTCCCAAACTACATAGCAGGCTAAGGTTTTGTAATGAATTTCTAAATGTAAACAAAATTTGACTCCTAGCCTATGTCAGGGAACAATGAATTAATTGAAAGATTGGGACAAAGTAGATCTATAACTACTCTTGACTTCCGTAAGAGCTATTGGCAGTTTCCACTAACTAAATAGGCTAAGAAAAATCACCCTGTATGTCAATTTTCCATTTTCTTAAAACAATTTAACAGCACTCATATGTGCAAACACATATAATAACGTAAATACAACAGTGCCATACTCACTATAGGAAATGTAACATGCTAATACTATGTTATTAATGTGAGATTCTTGGCAAATACATTTTGTACAAAACTATTTGTCTGTCTGCCAGTGTCAAGGCGATCTCTTTAGGACAGGAACCTAAATCTAAATACTACCTCCACGGATGACATACTATCCTCCATTTAATTCAGGGAATGCAGGTACCACATACATGCTGAGCCCACACTATATTATAACTCTTATGGTGCCACAATGGCCTCCATCAAATTCAGGGAATGCAGGTTCTACATGCATGCTGATCCCACACTATATTATACCTCTTTTGGTGCCACACTGACTTTCATTGTGTTCAGGGAATGCTGGTTCCAGTAGTATGCTGAGCCCACTCTGTATTCCACCTCTCCTGGTGCCAAGTGGCATCCAATAAATACAGATAGAGCAGGCTACAGTTTTATACTTGCGTTAATTAAAATCATTAAGTGACACTAAGACACCCTCTCTCATGGTTGTAGACAGCTCATTTTATAAATTCAGATTCCCGCTGTATTAACTTAAAAACCTATTAGGGGTGGCGCCGCCACCCCTTATAGGTTTTTGAGGTTGAGACAGAGGGAATCTTTCTGCATTTATGAATTAAGTTGTCTACAACCGGGGGGTGTGGGGGTGTGGGGGTGTGGGGGTGTGGGGGCGGGTCTTAATGACATTGTAGAATCTGTATTTTAGCCTTTACTGTTATTTGATGTCACATTTTTTTTTCTCTTTGTTTATATACTTGTTTATAAACATTTGTTCTCATTTGAACTATATCACATCAATGTACTCCTTTTAGTTTGCATTTCATATAAGTATTCAACTATTTTTTTTTTTTTTTGTATTTTATGTGCATTGTTTACTTGTTTGTTTGGTTGGAAGGTCAGAGGTGGCTTTCTTTTCTTTCAGCTATTTATACCCTGTCAAGTGTGTCACTTATGTATGGTTTATGGCCTGAGGAAGATGTGATGTCCACATCGAAACACGTTGTCGCGTGTCCTTTCTACAATAATTTGGAATTTTGAAATATCAGCAGCGCTTGTACTTTTTCTGTACCCTTGATGTATTATCCAGCGATTATCATTGATGCCCCACTTCATACCTGGCTGCAGCTGATTCTCCTTACACTGGTGAACTGCAGCTACAGTTTATGCACCATGTGGCACCTTTTATCTTTTTTCTTTTAATTACAGTTAGCTGTTAATAAGACACAGGAATTCCATAGATTTGGATGATACTATAAGCGGACAGGGGCTGTAGAATTTATGAAAGTGGACAATTATATAATATTGGATTGAGTTGGGAAACATCAATTCTGTCATCCCACAGTAATATTACTTTTAAAATTTGCATATCCTTTCTTATATACATTCTTGTTCGCTATATATGATTGCCATTGTACATTTAGTTTTAATTCGGATGACTTAGCGTTTTTCTTCACAGTCAGGGACAAAATAAGATAAAGGTTTTCAAGTAGGGAGTTTGTATGGTCAGTTTAGACTAAACATTGCTTACATCACTGTTGTAGTGACCACACACTATGAATTATAGATAAGTTAAAAATAAAACTCAAGATTTTGAATGAGGTTGATACTATTTCCTATAGTTACTACACGTGTTGGAGGGGTTGCATTCTCATCAAATCATAGTTATTTGCATTTAATTTTGCTCTAAACTCACTAAATCTACCCTAAATTAGTAATATTGCCCTAGTATAATTATTAGTCCTATTGAATTACATCTCTAGATACATTATTTGTATGGATATATTCAACTGAAGTAAAATAACAAGTGGCTGTAATGTAAAAAAAAGTGAATGGAACTGAGTAGCTATTGACTTTTATGTTGGAGTGTACGCTTTTGTAGTCCTTGTGTATATTGGTCTTGTTGTTTTGGTTTACATTGCTTGTAATTTATAGGTGTGGTTATGCTACTGTAAAGCACTCTGTGCCACTCAACTTGTTAATAAAATTATTTACATTTTTGATGGCAATTTCAATACTAGCAGTGGAAGAAAACAGATTTATCTTTGTGACAGTAGTGACTGTACAGAAGAATGTATTGTTTACTTAACATTAAGAATAATTTACCATAAAATATTACCGCAAAATAAGTTTGGTAATTTTTTTTTAATAACCCAAATTCATTCTGTTGATGTTTCTTGGTACGATGCTTAAAATATTTAAAAAATTAAGATATATCCAACGAAGTATAATTCAAGGGCTCTTATAATTTGAACAGTTAGATGGCTGTTAATTTTTACAATTTCAGTATTACATTTGATATCTAGTTTCTTTTGCCAATGTGACATTTTAAATTATGCAGCTGAATTGGCTAAAACCATATTAGCTATACTACCGGTGAGCTTCAACCTCAGTAAAGATTTTTTAAATACATTTTAAGCTCTTAAAATCTACTATATTTTTAAAAAAATTCTGTGGCTAAAATTTAAACCATTTGTACATGTATTTTATACAAAATAAAATACAATTGGTCTTTATTTGTTCCATAATTATTGAGAGTGCAAAATAAATAAATAAATAATAATCCGAAAATGGACAAGAGACAAGATATAAGATTTTTGTTCCCCTTTTTTTTTTTTTTTTTTTTCACTTTTTAGGCAGAAATACCTGGGAACAGTCAGGGTTGAAGAGAGATAACTCATTATTTTCAAGATGTGTTAAAGTTTATGTTTGAAGAAGGTACAAAAAAGTTAACACAAGTGAGGGAGGAGTTACAATGTAAGTGGACCAGAACAGAGGCAAAAAGTGGGCGGGAGTGGGATCAAGAGAGCAAGTAGTAGCCAGATAGGATCTTAACAGCAGGGACACTTCTTCCTCTGTAACAGAATGAGCCAAGGAGACAGAAGAGTTTGAAAGAGATGGTGGATATAGGAAGAACTCTCATATGAAATTCCTTGACAAATTGAAGTCACCTTACCTTTGAAACAGTAAGTATATTCCTTAGTCTTATCATGGCGGAACTGGCTAGTTTCAGGTACAATTTCTACTGGTGACACATACATTTAAAAATAGGTTGACATGGTTAGACATATGAGTTTATAGTAGATGACAAGAATAAAAAGAAGTTTGAAGAAGACTTTTTGGAGAAAATAAAAATGAGTATGTGAGTCAATGAGTATTCTCTATGCAATCCTAAAAATGGCAGTGATCGATCACGTGAGTTAATTTGAATTCTACACTTGGATATTTCTAGGCAACAGATGAACATATTTTGCTGATAAAGAATTGGCTTACCTATGTTACTGTTAAGCAAAATTTCTTATCAAAGTAGTTGACTTGAACGACAGCATAAGTACAATCAGTCAAAAGCACAAGTGCACATTTGTAAAATATAGAATATTTTAAGAAAAACATTTAACCAGTATCTGACCAACTATATTCTGATAACATTGATGTTAGAGAAAATATTTGGAATATTAACTAGTTACTTTATTTTGTGTTGCCTGTTTTTTTTTTTTTTTTTTTTTTTTACTTTTTATGCTTTTCATGCACTACATTCCTTCATTATATTTTACCTTTAATTTCATTTCATTTAAATCTGAAATTAACTAACTGAACATCTATATAATTTCTATAAAGGGGCACAGTGTCATAGGAATTAGGATATATATAGATGTATAAAATATATGTCTATAAAATAAACTTACTGTTTAAAAATATATTTTAACTTTTGTCACATGATTATTGTATTGCCATAAAAATGCAACAATGTTTTTTTAAACATCATAATTGATTATTAAAATAAAGAAATAATTTATTTTTTATTACAGATTTTTACCATGAATTCTAGATTATTTAAAATAGTTATATAGTGAATATCAGAGCTGAAGGCAGTGGACGACATACAGTTTTCAGCAGCAGGATACAGTATTCTTAGACTGCTGTACATTACTGGCGATTATTATGCACAATATATATTTTGAAACTTTTTTTTATTATTCTGCTAGACGTTTTCAGAAAAAAAGCAAATATAGGATTTAAACAGTTCATGGAGCATTTGAATAATATAATACTGATCTTGAATGGCCACTGTGGGTGAGCTTTGCTTTAAAAGAATTTAAATCTACTTTTCCTTAACTCCTTTAGTTAGCTACCTCATATCGGCTTAAAATACAGGCTATCAGCCTGTGGAGCTTTAATTCTGGTCGCCTTCTCAGCCATTGTTATATTACAACAGTTCAGGCTGCTGCATATTATGTCTCCATTTAGCCAAGCTTTTATGACATACAGAAATATATTTTCATCCTCTTCACAATGAAAAATTGTGGCACTTACTGTGTATTGTTTACTAATCCAAGCACATAGCAATCATACGCTTCACAATGAAATCTAAGCCTCCTGCCTTTTAGCTGTGAGGCCTGCTTAATGGTCTCCTAAATCCTGGTACTATATTTGAAGCCCTCTCACTATGAGCATGGGCAGAAAAGAAGAAAGTCAAGGTAGGCTTAAAAGTTTGAGGCTCATCATTAAGGAAATTAGTTAGTAACAGGCTTCATTTTCCTCTCCTCCCCTTTAGTCCCATTATATGACTTTTTTTTGTAAACCTGTATTATAAACGATTATTTTTAGGTAAGATAGACCCCAGGAAAGATTAAAATGGGTAAAAGACATACTGGTTCTTGATCTTCTTTTCTTCTCATCTCAGTCTTTAGAAAGTCTTTATAGAAGAACACAAGCAACAGCAGGATGGTTTGTTGCAGACCTTTGAGACCTCCTTCCAATCAGATCCCAGGGGAGCTAAAATGGTATACCTCTGAGGTTCAAAAAAGTCTTTGGACCAGAATAGGGCCCTTTATCTGCCAACATATCAAACATATATAATCAGATATTGATCTCAAAAATCATGCTCTCCTTTTGTATGTAGAGGAAATTAAATTAGTACCTGCTGAAGATCTATAAATGGTGTTCCTCAAGATGATGACAGGGTACCGCAGGCAATGCCAAAGTTCAAAGACATTTATATGGACACCAAACTGATTTAACATTCTCTGTAATGCATGGAGAAAAAAGAGCGAAAGATCTGCTTGCCAAACTGAATGCATTGGAGACGATCTCATGTGGCGAGACCTTGCATCAAGAAGTTAGGTTACGGTTTCAAATTCATCTGATCTTTCATTTAAAAGAAGTGGAATGCATTTTGTTTCATTAAAAAAAAAATAGGTTTTTATAGCACCGAAACTTTTCATAGTGCTTGCTCACATGGTTAGACATAACACCCTCTGGCTCAAATATTTTTCTTATTTCTTTTGTGCCTGAATTTCATGATGTGCCTCGTTTTCACCGAACACAAATGGATAGCATGATAAACCTTTTTTTTCCCCTTATTTTAGCTCAGAAGGGTTGAAATTTTAGACAAAGTTAAAAGAGTTTATTTAATATATAGTAAAATCTATTTTCATGTGCTACTTTTGTTATAATAATGTGTACTAGTTTAAAACCAGCTGTTGCAGGAACAATTTGGGTGCAAGGTGCAAAGACTCAGCAAACTTAACGCATAGATGGAAAGCTGATTTTTTTGTCTGCACATTTAATATTGTGTGGTAAGTACAACTTTCATTTTTCTGATTTCGGAGGATAGGTATTTTTTAGTATTTGTATTTTAGAAATGATCATTTAAATTGCATGATAAAAGTAATCTTAGTCTAGCATTTTTAAGTACAGCATTAGACTATATTTGTTAGTTGAAAATATTGGCATAACATAGGGAGTTTTTATTAGATGGATATGTCTTTTGTGCAAATTCAGTTTAAATTGAGTTTTAACCCAAATTGCATAGTTTTTATATTACTATTAGCTTTTTTTCTGGCTGAGGGAGCCTGTTATCAGATAAATATCTAGATGGAACACTGTCGGTCAGCATCTTCAACAAAGCACCTAGAAATCTTAAGGATCTAAATTATCCACGTGTAAACCTATTTTGTCTTACATCAGCAAGTTTGACATTGAACTGTCGTTTAGTTGAAAGAAAGTAACACCTGAACTTACAACTGTTATGTTAATGTCAGGGTAGATCTGAAATATTGCGGCAAGTAAAACTAATACTTTTCAGTGTATGTTTATATAGTAATAGTATACAATTTTCATTGACTTACTGTAAACCTATGCTCAGCAGATATTGTGTATCTTGATCTTAGTTTTCTACTAAAGGCAGAAGAAAGGTATTAATTTTGGAACCGATAATTGTTTTGTAGCTGTCTGGACAGTTACGTATGTAGTATTTTTTTATTATTGCATTCTGCTCATTTTGGGCTAAAGATCTTTTTTTCAATTGGTATTTATTAAAAATGTTGAGCAGTTTTCTCTGTAGAGTTGTCAGACTATTGCTTATTGTTTACACTGAGTCCCCTCAGACGGCAGCTCTGACGGCTCAGTCTGTATCCCTTATCTCTGAACTCCTGACAGCTAATAAACACTCGTTATAGCTTAATTCTTATCTATCTGATAATAATATGGCCTAAATGAGTTTTTATGAGTGGTCAGGAGTTCTGAGATGAGGGCTATAGACTAAGCCATCAGAGCTGTTATCTGACAGAACTCAGTATAAACAGAAATCAATAGTCTGTAGAGAGACTAAATTGGCAGCTTTGCAGAGGAAACTTATTTTTAAAACAATTTTTTACTAAAGACCAATTGAATTTTTATTTTAACCCAAAATGAGTAGAATTGAATAATAAATAAAAAAATCCTGTCCATAATCTTTAAAGTCACAGATCATTACAGTGACATCTGAGGGGGGTTTGTATAAACTAGTCCTTATTCTTAGCCTATACAACAGCGGCCACATAGAAATTTTTAAGATATAGGTGAACTCGGCCGAGCAGGTTGTTGTTTGTATGGCTAAAAATATTGGACATTAATCCTATAGATAGACGTCACTATGTATCGTTTGCAATGGCTCAAAAATAGTGATTTATTAGTTATCTTAAAACATAACTTTTACTCATGAAATAAAAAAAATAGGCCCAAAATATAAGTTTGATAAAATTATAAGAGCGGCGGTATTACAGGTCAATGTGCACAGCGGCACCCAAACAATAGATACACTTGAGAAGAAGTGCTCGGCGGCACCTGTAATGAAACCCGTACTCCTACCGCTCTGTCGTCAACGTCCAGGGTGCAGGGTGCGTCCTGATGACACTTGAAGTGAATGGCTCCAAACCGGACGCTCAGCTGCTAGAGACGGTCGGGTCAAAAGCAACCCTAATTTGACCCTATAGAGTGGTCTAAGGCTTGCCCTAATAACTAATTAGGGGTAGCAGCCTAACCACAGGGCACTCGTCCTTAAAAGGGCGACCCCGTCCGGAACCTCTCCCTGTGACCTGGCCCTGTGTGGGAGCGGGACTAGATTAGGGCCACACAGGGCCAGGTCATAGGGAGAGGTTCCTGTTTGTATGGCTGGCATAAATCAATGAATGAACATTTTTTTAAATCTAGAACCAAATTATTGATTATATGTGACAAAGAGGCCTATAAAAGTCGCAAAGCTAAATTTGTTGTTGAAACATTCTTTTAAGAGGTAGATATTGATGTAGTAAACAGAGAGATAACACAAGGTAACATTGCAATGAGTTATATTCAATAAATAAATCAATCCTGCTGCATTGACAAACTCAGCTCTACTATATCTGTATGTGTTAATTGTTATACAGTGCAAATCTCAGTTTAACACCGTGCAATGAACAGCCCAAAAAACAAATAAAGACAAAGAAACCCACTGTATTAGAATGTATGTTAATAATAAATGTATTCTATGGATTTGGCCTAACTAGTGTACATGTTGTTATACTAATTATATCAGCTTACTGGTTGTCATGGGGTGTAATGCATTCTCACTTTAGAGACACACTATTACTGTACATTACGTTGCTTGTTTTATTATATTAAACAGCCTCAGACATTATGTTACCATTTGAAAGAGCTGATGAAGCTTAGAAAAATGGCACCATCATAAAAGCATGGTATATTAGCTATTAACATTTTATTGTACAGCGGAAACATGTTTTGCTATTTGACTACACAGAATATAGAGGCATTTCTTCCTAAATGGATTGCATACTTGATAAATAACAATATTACTTTGTGGCTTACGATGCCATGTGTACTACTTTTAATTGTTATCTACCATTAAGAAGAACAATTAAACTTGAACTTATCCAAGTTGTGTACTTAAAAATATAAAGTATCAGCATAAATATAAGAAGACATTATAATGGCTATAGACTATGTAGACTAATTAATCTACCTTATCACCCTAGCCTAACTACAGATAGCACTCTAGCACTTAATGAGAATTTATCATCAGAAAATGACATTATTGAAATCAAGTTTTTATTATATACATAGTTGTTTCTAGACTATGCTACTATCCTATTTAAAAACATATCTTGATATATTCCAGTCATCACACTTACCACAGGAGCACACACAAAGGGTTGACATTTCCAGAATTAATAGCTCACTTTTTAGCTTAACTGTATAGACTGAGACATGGTCAGCAGGGTCATCTTAATACGATTAAAAAGAATGAGTGCCACTCACATCCAATGCTAATTATTATTATTAACTAATTATTTATTGTTGAAACACTTAAGATTTGTATGCATACCACAAATGTTCATGTGTCCATTCAGCACTTTGGCAAGGTGATTGTCATAGTCACCTAATGTTTCACAATGGATGTCAGTGAACAGAGGAATAGCAGGAGTGCAAGTGAATGCATATCGGGAAATATAAGTTGAAACATAAATATATTGCATGTTATTTTTCCATATTACACCTACTTGTGGAGATTTTAAAATCCCACTAACCCCCTGTAAATGAAACCTCATTGATTTGACTTTGAATGGGAGCTGTGCTGCAGTAAGTCTATATGGCCACTACACAGTGTATATGTTGCCTTCTGATTTCGGCATGGAGCAGCAATACTGGCTCTTTTCTAAACAACGTTTTCAGTGTTAAATAATGTGATGATTTTACAGTTTTCCCTGAAGTAATTTCAGTATATTATTTATTTTTTCTAATTTTAATGTTTATCTTTTTTTTTTTACATTTGCTTTACTTTTTATTTTACCCACATTTAGAAATTTGAAATTCAGTTAAATTTTACTATTGCTCAGATATTTATTTATAAGTTTAAGGTTTTTTTTTTTGCAAAAATCTGAAATCATCCAAAAGGTGGATATATGGAGTAGACTACATTTTGTCCAAGGTACCATTAAATATACTAAGGCTCCCTGGAATAGTGGACTGCATGGCTTCTTGACAAAGACCCTTGTGTGGGGTGACACAATGATGACTTACACTGACATGAATGTCACTCATTTTACTGGATAATTGGGGTGCATTAAAGAATAATGGACAAGGTGATTCTGCATCTTTTAGACCCATAATGGATGTGAGACAAGAGAGTGTGCTGTGAACTTTGCTGTAGAATCTGGATTGCTGGTTTGAACCACTTGCAGGAGCCGATTACCTAAAGCAAATGTGTCACCAATATTTTTTATCTGCCTGTTAAAACCAGATAGCAACACACATACTTTTTTTCTAATCAGTTTTTATTTTCTGATTACAGATTTTTGAAATTTTATTTCCTAAACATGATTATAGGGGCGGCCATCTATTCTGAGTTACTGGTAACAGCATTTAGAAAACATTGAGAAAATTGCTTTACAGCAGCCCGATGGTCCATAGACACAATGGTCTGCAGGGAACACATAGACTTCTATGGGAGAGTTTTCTAGGCATGCTCTATGACCTGTGCAGAGGTCATTATACAAGGAAAGAATAGATATGCTTTGACAATTACCTATTGTGAATGATGGATTCTGCCTTATCTATAAGCAGAGTAGATATAATTATAGGCAGGATTAGAATGACAGATAAGCAGGTAGCTGCAGTAAAGTGATCTTTACAGAAGAAGTGGTATCTATTATTAGTAGAGATGAGCGAATTTTTAAAAAATTCTATTCGCTGATTCGCTGAATTTTTTAGGGAAAAATTTGTTTCGATCTGAATTTATTTGCTGCGAATTACGTTAAAAAACAGCTATTTCCTGGCTGCAGAGAGCCTTTATAGTGGTGTAGAACAATGTGCCTTGCAGTAACACGCATAGGAAGTCTGCTTTGGTAGTGAAATAATACTGTGAGTCCGTATGACATGCAGATGACAGGTTTCGCACTTAGAATCACTGCACACTTCACTTATTTGGGCCGTCAAAGGGCCAAAACTGACCAAATAACTCAAGTATGAACTCAGCCTTACAGGTCGATGTTAGCTCCAAAAAGAAGCACACTCCTTTTACACCGTCGGCAGCTGATTCCACATAGATGTTTACAGAACCTGTTCTATTAAACACTTATAAGAGTAGAGCCCCCCGACAGAGTGGAGAGGGTGTCAGCAGTAAGGTTGTGTTGACGTCACTGATTAATTTGCCTTTCCTCTGATCCGTCAGAACAATAACCCACAAAAAACGGATCCTGTCTGTGAAGCATATGCCTTCACTCGGTCAGCATTTGCTCAATAATCCATCAGTATTGCTAATGCCAAAAAAACAGAGATGACACGTGAATGGAATATTTGCATGTCTTCTGTGTTTTGTACCCACTCCTGCTTTTGGCTACCAAATCATAAGCCAAGTGGTGAGGGTGGGAACAGCATGAGAAGTCCACAGAGTGGACCTATGACATAGTGGTAAGGTGGAAGCAGCAGGAGGAGACTACATAGTGGCCCAATGACAGAGTCTGGGGGTGGCTGCAGCATCAGGAGGCCACAGAGTAGAACGATGATGAGAGATTGTGGAGGTGGCAGCAGCATGAGGAGGCCACAGAGTAGCACAACGAAGAGAGATTGTGGAGGTGGCTGCAGCATGAGGAGGCCACAGAGTGGCACGACGACGAGAGATTGTGGATGTGTCAGCAGCATGAGGAGGCCACAGAGTAGCACGACGACAAGTGTTTGTGGAAGCAAATAGTAGTGTAGAAGCAGCACTGTGCGGTCTCAGGATAATGCGTCTATGTCAATGCAGCAGCCTAACCGTAGGCCCTTGATCCATCAGGCCAAATCGTATACGTGTAGAAAAGAAGATGGCTTCGGCAGCATTCCGCAATATCAAAAATACTTTAATCGTACCTCCAGACACAGATGGCAACGAACGTTTCGACTGTGCAACAGTCTTTGTCAAGCCTAGTGACACAAAATCTGATAGGCATATATATACCCCCCTCATATAAAATACACACCCCGTTACATCATTAGTGCAGATCACTACACAATAAGATACACATGTTCATACTTTAACTCACAGCTAACGACATGTCCAACGAACTCGTGTAGTTCTCCTCGGCGTTCCCTTATCTGTAATGCGCAGTCGCGTCTCAACCCATCTAAAACCCGGAAGTATCATACGTCGCCATGGCGCCCGGAGGCGCACGTGTCTCTAGCCAATGAGCTGCCAGAGGGCCTCACTGACGTCACAGACTGCGCGTCAACCTCGTAACACTCACCCAAGAGCGCACATCCGTGCGTCGATGGCGTGGGTCACATGAGGTACGCAGCCAGTAACAACATCGCGCAGGTACCGGCGCCATGACAACGATGACGCCACGATCAACGCTGCTTACTGTGGAGTAAATATGTGCTATCCGTATCCAAGATGAACTGGTTTGTGCAACATATAGACAACACAGATAATAGCCTGATTACAGAGGGACATCAAACCGGACTGTACATATTCATGATCATAACAGGTATAGAGCAAAAGCATATCATAGCAAGTACAGATTTCAATACAAACAGTGTATCCCATGTATACATCACATATGGATCATCATCATAGCACTTTGACATATAAATTTGGGGACCAATCCCCCGGGGGATGCGCTACATATAGGTTAAAATCATAATGTCCCTATACTAAGAGGACAAAACAATGACACACATCAATCGATGGATGAGACATTGAACTCTAGATTCAAACCAAAGGGTTGAAGGGACCTAAGGGTATGGATCCATTTAAGTTCCTTTTTCCTCAGGATTCCCTTCCTGTCCCCACCCCTTCTCAAATATCCCACGCTATCAATAGCCCGAAATCTCAATTGATTGATAGAATGTTTGCAATCAATGAAGTGTTTGGCAACCGGTTTGTCGAGTGCACCTGTTCTTATTGTACTTTTATGTTTATTAATTCTTTCCCTCAATTCCATCGTAGTCTCCCCCACATAGATCAAGCTACATGGGCACTGTATCATGTACACCACATCTGTGGACTTACATGTATAGTGACCCTTGATTTTGAACCGTTTACCACTATAGGGATGTGTAAAACCGTCGCCTTTCATGATGCCACCACAGTTGCAACAGGAAAGGCAAGGGAAATTACCATTCCTCATTGGTGCTAATCTTTTCTGTCTTTCGATGTCCTTACCCCCTATATCCGCCTTCACCAATCTATCCCGTAGGTTGGGGCTCCGTTTGTATGCCATCATTGGGGGAACTGAAAATTCAGTGACTGTAGGTAATCCTTTCTGCAGGATCTGCCATTCCTGACGCAGGATGGTGGCTATATTGCCGCTATCGCTCCCAAAGATGGATACAAATGGAATTCGGGGGGTCTCATGTTTCTGTGGTTTCTTTACCAAAGTGGAACAACGTTCCATAGATGTAATCCTATGCTTGGTACGGTTAATCAATTTGGTGGGATAACCTCTCTTACTGAACTTGTCGCACATCTCATCAACTCTAAATTCAAAGAGGGTGTCATCTGATACGATGCGACGTACTCTAAGTAATTGACTCCACGGAAGGGAGCTTACCATATTCTGAGGGTGACTACTGTCATACATTAACAAGGTGTTCTTGTCTGTAGGTTTTTGGAAGAGATCAGTACAGATCCTTCCATTGAGCACCTGAACTCGGACGTCAAGGAACTGCAGCTCACGGGCAGAATGCATCACGGTGAACTGCAGGTCCCGGACCCCAGAGTTCAGGTGCGCATGGAACTCATCCAACTCAGGCACAGTCCCCGTCCAAATCAAGAAAATGTCGTCGATGTAGCGCCACCAGCACAGGACTCTCTCAAAAAATGTGGAGTGATACACCAGCCGATCCTCCACCTCCGCCATGAAGATGTTTGCGTAGGTGGGGGCCACATTGGACCCCATCGCCACACCCCGCTTTTGCTGGTAGAAGGTGTCCCCGAAGAGAAAATAATTCCTCCTCAGGACCACCTCCAGGAGGGCGAGGATCAGCCGGCGCGCCCCAGGAGAGAGCCCTGTGCCGGCCAGGGCCACATCGACGACATTTAGACCATAAGAGTGATCAATGGATGTATACAGGGATACAACATCAAAACTCACAAGCAAAAACTCCGCCGGCAAGTCAAGTGAATTCAGCTTTGTCAAGAAATGGCCAGTATCACTGATATAGGAGGGAGCCGTGGTCGCGTGGATCCGTAACACTTTGTCCAAAAAGATGGATACAGGATTAAAGATGGAACCCCTGCCCGACACTATAGGTCGGCCAGGGGGATCCACAAGACTCTTGTGGATCTTTGGTAATACATATATCACAGGGGTGATTGGATGGCTCACACGCAGAAAGCTGTTTAGTTCATCGTCAATGACTCCTTGACTAAGAGCCTCATCCAATAACACCCCTATGATATCTGCTATGTCCCACCTCGGATCCTTGCTCAACATCTCATAGACATTAATATCTCCTACCTGTCTTTTGATCTCATCAATATATTCGCCCCAATTTATTCCCGATGAATGGTGATTTTTGTAAAGCCTTTGAAGCTATCAACAATCAATATGCTTTTGAATTAATGTTATTAAACATAGACTTTTTGCAGAAAGAGGTTGACAACCTGAGGAAAACCACAGCCGAGTTGGAAGTCCAGATCCAGGACCTCATGAGTGCTGAGGATTTTACAGTATACAAAGAAAAGACCACACAACACATTGCACGACATAAGTTGGAAGTGGAACACGTCAAGAGAGATAAGTGGCATAGAGACTTAGATGATTACCAGTCTGGCAAAATATACAACTGGCAGTCATCTCAGCCACAAAGGTTTAATAGGCGTAGACGGGGTAAACGCTTTGATCAAGGCAGATTTGGCTTCAGCACTGGGGAATCTGATTCCGCTGACGAATCAGGTGCGTCTAATTTTTTAGGTCCAAGCAGAAAAAGAGGGGAGGGCGATATAGAAGGGGTGGTAGGAAACACCACCGATCCAACAAGAACCCTTCCCCCAATATCGATAGAGGCCCCCACCCATATCCAGGGGAGAGTAACGAGACGCGGACAGCGGAAATGATGAACCTGGTCGTGAACATCTCTTCCTTCCAGCTTGACAAAGCACAAATTAGTGTGCTAAGCCGTGGCCTAACATTCTGCCCTACAACATCAAGGGACTGGTTCGAGTTTGAGCTCGACTTACAAAAGTTCTTTAGACGCTTGAGACTGAAGGCTTTTTTTTCAGTTAGAAATATTGATGTACCTATTAGTCAACTTGATGTTTCCACTGATACCTTAATGTGCAAAAACTTCGATTTACGCAATAAAAGTCACTTTACTCCACCGCAAAACAACCATGTGATTGAAACCTATATCAGCTTTGTCAGGAAACGGATCGAGCAATTGAGGGTGGAGGGAACCCACCAGTTCAAACACAACCTATCTCAAGATGAGAGGCGGGCTGTTCTTGAACTGGAACACAACAAGCAATTGACGATCAAGCCAGCTGACAAGGGGGGCGCCGTGGTCGTGATGGACACCTGTAAATATATTGATGAGATCAAAAGACAGGTAGGAGATATTAATGTCTATGAGATGTTGAGCAAGGATCCGAGGTGGGACATAGCAGATATCATAGGGGTGTTATTGGATGAGGCTCTTAGTCAAGGAGTCATTGACGATGAACTAAACAGCTTTCTGCGTGTGAGCCATCCAATCACCCCTGTGATATATGTATTACCAAAGATCCACAAGAGTCTTGTGGATCCCCCTGGCCGACCTATAGTGTCGGGCAGGGGTTCCATCTTTAATCCTGTATCCATCTTTTTGGACAAAGTGTTACGGATCCACGCGACCACGGCTCCCTCCTATATCAGTGATACTGGCCATTTCTTGACAAAGCTGAATTCACTTGACTTGCCGGCGGAGTTTTTGCTTGTGAGTTTTGATGTTGTATCCCTGTATACATCCATTGATCACTCTTATGGTCTAAATGTCGTCGATGTGGCCCTGGCCGGCACAGGGCTCTCTCCTGGGGCGCGCCGGCTGATCCTCGCCCTCCTGGAGGTGGTCCTGAGGAGGAATTATTTTCTCTTCGGGGACACCTTCTACCAGCAAAAGCGGGGTGTGGCGATGGGGTCCAATGTGGCCCCCACCTACGCAAACATCTTCATGGCGGAGGTGGAGGATCGGCTGGTGTATCACTCCACATTTTTTGAGAGAGTCCTGTGCTGGTGGCGCTACATCGACGACATTTTCTTGATTTGGACGGGGACTGTGCCTGAGTTGGATGAGTTCCATGCGCACCTGAACTCTGGGGTCCGGGACCTGCAGTTCACCGTGATGCATTCTGCCCGTGAGCTGCAGTTCCTTGACGTCCGAGTTCAGGTGCTCAATGGAAGGATCTGTACTGATCTCTTCCAAAAACCTACAGACAAGAACACCTCGTTAATGTATGACAGTAGTCACCCTCAGAATATGGTAAGCTCCCTTCCGTGGAGTCAATTACTTAGAGTACGTCGCATCGTATCAGATGACACCCTCTTTGAATTTAGAGTTGATGAGATGTGCGACAAGTTCAGTAAGAGAGGTTATCCCACCAAATTGATTAACCGTACCAAGCATAGGATTACATCTATGGAACGTTGTTCCACTTTGGTAAAGAAACCACAGAAACATGAGACCCCCCGAATTCCATTTGTATCCATCTTTGGGAGCGATAGCGGCAATATAGCCACCATCCTGCGTCAGGAATGGCAGATCCTGCAGAAAGGATTACCTACAGTCACTGAATTTTCAGTTCCCCCAATGATGGCATACAAACGGAGCCCCAACCTACGGGATAGATTGGTGAAGGCGGATATAGGGGGTAAGGACATCGAAAGACAGAAAAGATTAGCACCAATGAGGAATGGTAATTTCCCTTGCCTTTCCTGTTGCAACTGTGGTGGCATCATGAAAGGCGACGGTTTTACACATCCCTATAGTGGTAAACGGTTCAAAATCAAGGGTCACTATACATGTAAGTCCACAGATGTGGTGTACATGATACAGTGCCCATGTAGCTTGATCTATGTGGGGGAGACTACGATGGAATTGAGGGAAAGAATTAATAAACATAAAAGTACAATAAGAACAGGTGCACTCGACAAACCGGTTGCCAAACACTTCATTGATTGCAAACATTCTATCAATCAATTGAGATTTCGGGCTATTGATAGCGTGGGATATTTGAGAAGGGGTGGGGACAGGAAGGGAATCCTGAGGAAAAAGGAACTTAAATGGATCCATACCCTTAGGTCCCTTCAACCCTTTGGTTTGAATCTAGAGTTCAATGTCTCATCCATCGATTGATGTGTGTCATTGTTTTGTCCTCTTAGTATAGGGACATTATGATTTTAACCTATATGTAGCGCATCCCCCGGGGGATTGGTCCCCAAATTTATATGTCAAAGTGCTATGATGATGATCCATATGTGATGTATACATGGGATACACTGTTTGTATTGAAATCTGTACTTGCTATGATATGCTTTTGCTCTATACCTGTTATGATCATGAATATGTACAGTCCGGTTTGATGTCCCTCTGTAATCAGGCTATTATCTGTGTTGTCTATATGTTGCACAAACCAGTTCATCTTGGATACGGATAGCACATATTTACTCCACAGTAAGCAGCGTTGATCGTGGCGTCATCGTTGTCATGGCGCCGGTACCTGCGCGATGTTGTTACTGGCTGCGTACCTCATGTGACCCACGCCATCGACGCACGGATGTGCGCTCTTGGGTGAGTGTTACGAGGTTGACGCGCAGTCTGTGACGTCAGTGAGGCCCTCTGGCAGCTCATTGGCTAGAGACACGTGCGCCTCCGGGCGCCATGGCGACGTATGATACTTCCGGGTTTTAGATGGGTTGAGACGCGACTGCGCATTACAGATAAGGGAACGCCGAGGAGAACTACACGAGTTCGTTGGACATGTCGTTAGCTGTGAGTTAAAGTATGAACATGTGTATCTTATTGTGTAGTGATCTGCACTAATGATGTAACGGGGTGTGTATTTTATATGAGGGGGGTATATATATGCCTATCAGATTTTGTGTCACTAGGCTTGACAAAGACTGTTGCACAGTCGAAACGTTCGTTGCCATCTGTGTCTGGAGGTACGATTAAAGTATTTTTGATATTGCGGAATGCTGCCGAAGCCATCTTCTTTTCTACAAGTGTTTGTGGAAGCGTCAGCAGCATAAGGAGGCCACAGAGTAGCACGACAATGAGAGATTTTGGAGGTGGCAGCAGCATGAGGAGGCCACAGAGTAGCATGACGACCAGAGATTGTGGAGGTGGCAGCAGCATAAGGAGGCCACAGAGTGGCACGACGACAAAGTGTGGAGGTGTCAGCAGCATGAGGAGGCCATAGAGTAGCACAACAACGAGGGATTGTGGAGGTGGTTGCAGCATGAGGAGGCCACAGAGTGGAACGACGACGAGAGATTGTGGATTTGTCAGCAGCATAAGGAGGCCACAGAGTAGCACAACTACAAAGGATTGTGGAGGTATCAACAGCATGAGGAGGCCACAGAGTAGCATGACGATGAGAGATTGTGGAAGTGTCAGCAGCATGAGAAGGCCACAGAGTAGCACGACGATGAGAGATTGTGGAGATGGCAGCAGCATGAGGAGGCCACAGAGTAGCACAACGACGAGAGATTGTGGAGGTGGCAGCAGCATGAGGAGGCCACTTCGGCACAACGACAAAGTGTGGAGGTGTCAGCAGCATTAAGAGGCCACAGAGTAGCACAACAACGAGGGATTGTGGAGGTGGCAGCAGCATGAGGAGGCCACTTCGGCTCTGCGCGATTTATTAATACACGTTCTCTGGCACAAAAGGCTTGGCAAATTGATTTTCCGGGAATTTCCATCAAAGATTGGTAGTTTTGCCTAAGACAGGAGAGAATCTGCCTCTCAACAACGAGAGATTGTGGAGGTGCCAGCAGCATGAGGAGGCCACAGAGTAGCACGACGACGAGAGATTGTGGAGGTGGCAGCAGCATGAGGAGGCCACAGAGTGGCACGACGACAAAGTGTGGAGCTGGCAGCAGCATGAGGAGGCCACTTCGACTCTGCACGATTTAATAATACGCGTTCTCCGGCACAAAAGGCTTGGCAAATTGATTGTCCGGGAATTTCCATCGAAGATTGGGATAATATATTGGCGAATTTAAGTTTAGTTTCTTATCATTTTAATCAAGTTTTGGTTCCATTTAACATAAAATATTTAATAAATTTAATAAAAAAATTTAAGCGTTGCCTAAGACAGGAGAGGAGAAAGCAATCCAAAAAACAATATCGTTCCACCTGGAGACGAATCCTGTCACGATTGATGCAAGTGCGGTATCGGCTGCTCATTGAGCCAGATACTTCTGGGGGAACCTGCCTGGCATGAACAGGCCTCTAGCAGCTACAGACAATGAGAAGACAAAGTTTCAAGATTGCTTGGAGCCCGGATGAGTCACGAAGTTAATCAAGATTCAAACCATAACTACCAGCCCCTGGTCTCTTCATCAGGGTAAACATCACAAGTTCCCAGTCATCATGGATGGAAAGGAAGACATACTGTGGTGCACGGAGATGGAGAGGGTCTTCAAATTCCCCCCGCACTATACGGACGTCTCAGAAATGAACTGCTGCTCCTGATAGAAGATCCTGGGAAGGTCATGGAGCGTCCCGGTCATCCGGCATCTATTTGCCCTGCTGAAGGATTATTTTGAAAGTATGTAGAAGCCACACGGGGCACCCACACTGCAGATGTATCATGAAGACAACGAATTTTATAATATTACATTATTATATAAAGAAAAAAAAATTAAGCCCCTTCGTCACCCGGCTCCCAAGTGCGATCAGCTACATCATCATCGAGTACTGTCTGCACGTCACTGATGTACTCCTCAACTGTCTCTGGGTCAGGAACCTGACCACTCGCAACACCAGCTCCCACGCCACTCTCCTCATCACTACTTGACCGCCTAGTGGAGTAAAGGACAGAGGCAGGTTGAGGACAGGTGAGGTCACAGGGCCTGCTCCCGGGGATATGCCAACTAAGGGTTGTGTCTGACGAACCCCCACCGACTGTTGGCTGGGGGTGTCTGTCACTTGGGATGAAGTGGATAACCAAGTTAACCAATCAAGAACTGCTGGGTTGCTGGTCAAGACACAACCGCTAGATGACACCGGGATGGCAGGCCTCTCGCTTCGACTCCTGATGCCGCGCCCCCTTACTCTGCTGCGATCTCTGCCTGCGCCAGAAACATTTAGGCCTCTGCCACTCTACTGTGCATGGCCTGGCACTTCTCTGTCTGACATACTTTTAGCTGACCTAAATAAATTAAAAGCAAATTAAAACACCCCTAAAAGCAACAAATATATTTTTCTTTCTGTACTGAAATAGGCCACTAAACGCTTTTGCCACAAATAACTGCAACATTGAAGTGCGTATATATTTTTCTTTCTGTACTAAAATAGGCCACTAAACACTTTCACCACAAATAACTGCAGCTTTGAAGTGCGTATATATATATATATTTGTACTGAAATAGGCCACTAAATGCTTTCAACGCATATAACTGCAACAGTGAAGTGCGTATATGTTTTTCTTTTTGTACTAAAATAGGTCACTAAAGGCAACATAGCACTTGCACCCCAAGAACAAATTGCTGGAATGACAGAGCTGTATAATGACTATTTAGATCCCCAAATAATCTTTCCCTGCACTTGTAAATAGCTTTTCTAGCACTGTCCCTAGCGCTTTCTGACGTCTCTCCCTGCACTAAGATGCTGTGAAATGATACCTCCCGATCCTTTCCCTGCAGTTGTAAATCGCTTTTTCTGGCACTGTCCCTAGAACCTTCTGACGTCTCTCCCTGCAATTTTTCCAATTGCTGTCCCTAGTGCCTTCTCACGTCTGTCCCTGCACTCAGAACGCTGGAAAATGTCTGACTCTAAGATGGCTGCCGTATTTAAAGGTCTGTGACATCACAGGGCTGGCTGTTGATTGGCTGCATGCATGTCAGTCTGGGTGATCCTGCCTTCCCAGACTTTCTTTCTCCATTTCCTCACACATGTAGCAGCCATTTTAGGAAAAATGCCATTTGTTACCATGAAGTGCGAGGAAATTTGCATTTGTTGGATGGAATTCTGCTTCGTCAGCTTCAATTTGCTCATCTCTAATTACAGTCCTGATCAAAAGTTTAAGACCACTTGGAAAATGGCAAAAAATCATATTTAGCATGGCTGGATCTTAACAAGGTTCCAAGTAGAGCTTCAACATGCAACAAGAAGAAATGAGAGCGAGACAAAACATTTTTTGAGCATTCAATTTATTGAAAAAAACGATTAAACTGAAACAGGCTGTTTTTCAGCTGATCAAAAGTTTAGGACCACATGCCTTTAAAAGGCCAAATCTGTGCAAAGATGTGGATTCATTGTCATTTTCTGTCAGGTAGTCAAACGTTGTGATGGCAAAGGCAAAAAAAATCTCCCTTTTTTAACGTGGTCGGGTTGTTGAACTGCATAAGCAGGGTCTCTGACAACGCGCCATCGCTGCTGAGGTGGGACGCAGTAAGACAGTCATTTGGAATTTCTTAAATGATCCTGAGGGTTATGGAACAAAAAAGTCAAGTGGAAGACCCAAAAAAATTTCACCAGCACTGAGCCAGAGGATCCAATTGGATGTCCGTCAAGACACTGGACGATCCTCGACCCAAATTAAGGCCCTTATTCGTGCTGACTGCAGCCCCATAACCATCAGACGGCATCTAGAACTGAAGGGCTTCAAAAACAAAAAACGTCTTCAAAGACCTCATCTCCTTGAACGCCACAGAACTGCTCTTTTGGACTTTGCAAGAGAGCACCAAACATGGGACATTCAAAGGTGGAAGAAAGTTTTATTCTCTGATGAGAAAAAATTTAACCTTGATGGTCCTGATGGTTTCCAACGTTACTGACATGACAAGCAGATCCCACCTGAGATGTTTTCTACGCGCCACAGTGGAGGGGGCGCCATAATGGTCTGGGGTGCTTTTTCCTTCAGTGGAACAATGGAGCTTCAGGAAGTGCAGGGGCATCAAACGGCCGCTGGCTATGTCCAGATGTTGCAGAGAGCATTCCTCATGACTGAGGGTTTCTCAACAGGACAACGCTACAGTACACAATGCCCGCAGGACAAGGGACTTCTTCCAGGAGAATAACATCACTCTTTTGGCCCATCCTGCGTGTTCCCCTGATCTAAATCCAATTGAGAACCTTTGGGGATGGATGGCAAGGGAAGTTTACAAAAATGGACAACAGTTCCAGACAGTAGATGGCCTTCGTGCGGCCTTCTTCACCACTTGGAGAAATGTTCCCACTCACCTCATGGAAACGCTTGCATCAAGCATGCCGAAACAAATTTTGAAGTGATCAACAATAACAGCGGAGCTACTCATTACTGAGTTCATGTTTGGAAGTTGGATTTCTGTTTTGGGGGGGGGGGGGGGGGGGTTTGTTTATTTTTTGGAGGTGTGGTCCTAAACTTTTGATCAGCTGAAAAACAGCCTGTTTCAGTTTATTTGTTGTTTTTATTAAATTGAATGCTCAAAAAAATGTTTTGTCTCACTCCCATTTCTTCTTGTTGCATGTTGAAGCTCTACTTGGAACCTTGTTTAGATCCAGCCATGCTAAATATGATTTTTTGCCATTTTTCAAGTGGTCTTAAACTTTTGATCAGGACTGTATTAGGTTTAGGGACCAGTGTGAAAACTGAAGGATTTTATGTCTTTTGTTAAAATATAGATATTGACATGGGAAATTAAAAAGATCATCAAAACATTTTTTTAAATATGCTAAACATAAAAACATTATTTAAACAATAGGTCATTTTCTGATGACATATTCCCTTTAAGACTGATGTGCAGTTCCCAGTTTAAATCAGATGCTGCACTGGTGTAAAATGAGCTAAATATATGAAGAGGCACACAACACTTCATAATCTTAGTAAATGTCAGGACTCGAACCTGTGGCCAGTCATGTCCCAGGCGGTAGCTCTACCCACTAGGCTACCGTCTCTCCTTGGACTGTTCTCTAGCTAACTGCTAACTTCTAACTACCTCTCTTGTCCTTGCCTTGACCTGCTGATTATTCCAATCTCTTGCACCTGCTACTTCCCTATAAAACCCAGCCCTTGAACCCAGCCCTTTGCTGGTTATTGTGCCTCCAAGCCTGTAGCAAGCTTCCTCTCTGCTCCTCCACCGCTATTGCTGATTTACCATCGTTGCCAACCCGGACCGTTTTGACCTCGCTGAATTGCCGCCTGCATTGACTCACTGCTTACCACCGACCACGTCTCCGTCTACTCCTGCCATTATCTCGCTGCCATCTCTGCTGCCGACCCGGACTGATCGACCACGCTACCTGCCTCCTGCTTCTGTGGGCCTCTGCCACTGGACTCCATACTTCCAGCTCGGGTGTCCTCAGACTCAGGTGAGCCTCGATTGACACTACTTCATAACAGAATAACCAGCCTAAAAAAAAAATGGAGTCCGCAGTGGCCACCCTGCGCAAGCAGGTGTCTGAGCTGCAAGAGTTCGGCACCACCTACCAGGAGAAATTTTCTCAAATCCAAGGCCTGGTACAGAGTCAACAGGGGGAGATCATTGAGCTCCAACGGCAACTCCTGGACATACGCGGCGCGGCTGCAGACACCCGCATGCCACTACCCTCGAAATTCAATGGAGATCGTCGCCAGTACCGGGGCTTTCTCAATCAGTGCCGTATCTACTTCTGGATGCATCCGACCCCCTTTTCCACTGACGAGAAGAAAGAATTGTTCATTGTTAACCTCCTGACGGACGAGGCCCTGGCATGGGCGTCTCCATACATGGAAATCGATAGCCGTCTGCTGCACGATCTGGATGTTTTCATCACAGCTATGAGCCAGGTCTTTGATGACCCCAATCGCTGTGCGACAGCTGAGGCAAGACTACACAGTCTTCGACAGGGAAGACGCTCTGTCGCCGAGTATGCTGCCGAGTTCCGCCGCTGGGTCTCAGACACCAACTGGAACCCAGCTGCTCAAAGGAGCCAATTTCGGCGAGGTCTATCGGAGGCAATCAAAGATGAACTTGCCAGACTTGAAGCCCCGGGTGATTTGGACGACTTCATTCAGGTGTGTGTCCGTATTGATCAGAGGCTCACCGAGAGAAGGAAAGAAAGGCTCTGGTTCGAAGGCGACAGACCCACTTACTCTACTACCCAGCAGGTCGCCCAACCTCCCATCCAGCCGATGCTGGTTGACGCAGTGCGCAAGACTGTCCGTAGCAGAAAAAGAATGACGACTGGCCGAAGGCCTCTGCCTCTACTGTGGGGAGCCAGGGCACATTGCCATCAAATGCCACAACAAATCCCGCAGAACCATTGCCATTACTAAACTGCGAGAGCAGTGGCAGGCCGCAATCCCACCGGTGACGGCAGAGACAACTGAGTTAGCAGCCACCGGGTCCCACTTCACCGTTCCAATTGTCATTACCATCGGGGATCGACAACTTCTCTGTTCTGCAATGCTCGACTCCCGGGCTGGCGACATTTTTATGGATCAAACTTTTGCTCACGAGAACAACATTCCGCTTGTAACCAAGACAGCCCCTATCGATCTGGAAACGGTGGATGGGTCCCCACTCTCCTCGAGACCCGTTACACATCAGACCACAGATTTACAGCTCCACGTTAAAACCGACCACCACGAGACGATCTACTTCTCTTTGATTGCCTCCCCCAAGTTTCCGGTGATCTTGGGTATCCCGTGGTTAGCCACTCACAACCCTTCGGTGGACTGGGAAACCCGCTGTCTATGGTTCACATTCGAGTTCTGCTCTTCGAACTGTCTGCATGAATCTGCTTCACCAACACCCAAAGTATCTATCATCTCTGAACCAACGGTCAAGGAGCCGTTGCCTCCACAATATAGCGAGTTTCAGGGTGTCTGCGAAAAAAAAAACGCAGACAAGCTGCCCCCGCATCGACCATACGACTGCCCGATTGAGTTATTATCTGGGGCTGAAATACCCTTCGGCAGCATCTACTCCCTCTCGGAGCCTGAACTCAAGGCCCTGAAGGACTACTTGGACGAGGACCTAAAGAAGGGCTTCATTCGACCCTCCACCTCCCCCGCGGGAGCACCCTTCTTCTTCGTGGAGAAAAAAGACTCCTCTCTACGCCCTTGCATTGACTATCGCAAGCTGAATGATGTTACAGTAAAAAAAGTTACCCTCTCCCCCTGATTTCGGAACTTCTCGAGAGACTCCGGGCGGCGAAAGTCTTTACGAAACTCGATCTTCGAGGGGCCTATAATCTGATTCGCATTCGCCCCGGGGATGAATGGAAGACTGCCTTTCACACACGATATGGACATTTTGAATACTTAGTTATGCCCTTCGGACTTTGCAATGCCCCAGCCACTTTCCAACATTTCATTAATGACGTCCTTAGGGACATGCTGGATCTGTTCGTAGTTGTATACCTGGACGATATTTAAATTTTCTCGGAAAATCTCGATCAACATCGCGAACATGTCCGCAGGGTGTTACAAAGACTTCGCGAGCAGTCCCTTTACATCAAGCTCGAGAAATGCGAGTTCGAACATACCACCACCCAGTTTCTCGGTTACATCATCTCCCCGGAAGGGCTGAGTATGGATCCTCGGAAAATTCAGGCTGTAATGGATTGGCCTCCCCCTAAGAACGAAAAAGAAATACAGAGGTTTGTCGGCTTCGCCAACTTTTACCGAAAATTCATTCGGAACTTCTCAAAAATCATTACTCCAATTACCCAGTTAACCAAAAAGACTGTGCCCTTTTCCTGGACACCCGAAGCACAGAAAGCCTTCACCAAGCTTAAATCCCTCCTCCAATTCTGATCCATACTAATCCCGAACTGCCATTCACAATCAAAGTGGACGCTTCCGACACCGCAGTAGGCGCTGTCCTATCACAACGTACGGGAAAAAAGATGCTTTTACACCCTTGCGCCTTCTTCTCTCGCCAAATGTCCCCCGCAGAGAGGAACTATGACATCGGGAATAAGGAGTTACTGGCAATCAAAGATGCCTTCTCGGAGTGGAGACATCTATTGAGGGGGCCATCAATCCCATAACTGTGTTCACTGACCACCGTAACCTCGAATTCATCCGTTCTGCCAAGAGGCTTTCCGCCAGACAAGCCAGATGGAGTTTTTTTTTTTTCTTGATTCAATTTTATTATCACATATCGCCCTGGGTCAAAGAATGGCAAAGCAGATGCCCTTTCCAGGATGTTCTCTGAACCTTCACAGGACAACAAGGGTCAAGCCAGCATTCTACCCGAGAAAAAGGTCTTAGGAGCTACTTACCCAAAGGAACTCCTGGGGTCAATCAAGAAGGCTTATGAAAAGGACCCCTTCCTCACCCACCCAGCAGAAGACGTCAACCTCACCCTCAAGGGTGGCTTCTGGGTATACCTGGGTCGACAACTGTACGTACCAGAATTGGCACAGCTCGATGTACTAAAATATAACCACAATACCAAGTTGGCTGGCCATCCAGGTACAAGAAAGACCCAGGAACTCCTGTCCTGCTCCTTCTGGTGGCCGACGTATAAGAAAGATACTAAAAGGTTTGTCTCCTCATGCACGGTCTGTGCCCGCAACAAGACTCCCCGCTCTTCACCCGTGGGGCTGCTGCGACCACTTCCCATCCCCTCCCGCCCTTGGGGTTCAATTTCTATGGACTTTGTGGTTGACCTACCCCCTTCAAAAGAGATGAACACCATCCTGGTCATCGTGGACTGCCTTACCAAGATGGCCCATTTCATCCCCTGCAAGGGCCTACCCACCGCCAAACAGACTGCTGACCTAGTATTTCGTGAAATCTTTAGGTTACACGGGGTTCCGGATGATGTGGTCTCTGACCGAGGAGTGCAATTCACCTCTAAATTCTGGGAAGACTTCTGCCTAGCCCTTGGGATCACGGTAAACCTGTCCTCCGCTTTCCATCCCCAGTCTAATGGGCAGACAGAGAGAACAAACCAGACCCTCGAGCAGTACCTACGTTGTTTCATCACTCATTTGCAGGATGACTGGTTGGACCACCTTCCTACAGCCGAGTTTTCCTACAATAATACGGAACACAGTTCCACCCATTACAGTCCTTTCTACGCCAACACTGGCCTGCATCCAGCTTTCATCCCACGCCTGCCCATCACCTCCACGCTTCCAGCTGTGGCCGAACGCCTGGCAAATTTAAGCAGGCGCTTTAAGCAGGCGACAGACAAACGTCGTAGACCCGCTCCGGACTTTCAGATCCGGAGCGAAGCGAGATTAAGTGTGGCTCTCCACAAGAAACCTAAGACTTCTGCTCAGAAGTACCTAAGTACCTGCTCAGAAATTGGGCCAAAAATACTTGGGGCCTTTCCGGATCTCTGGCCGGATTAATGAAGTCACCTTCCGGCTGGACCTCCCACATTCCATCAGGGTGCACCCAGTCTTCCATTGCTCCCTTCTCAAGCCGTTTGTAGAGAACACCTTCCCTGGCCGCCATCCTCCCCCCCACCACCAGTAAGGGTACAAGGCGAAGAGGAGTACATTTTCTCAAAGATCCTTGACTCCAGAGGGGCAAAATCCAATACTTGATTTCCTGGAAAGGTTATCCTCCAGAAGACAACTCCTGGGAACCAGAGGAGAACATTCATGCCCCCAGACTTGTCAGGGAGTTCCACCTTGGTCACCTTGGAAGGGGGGGAGTACTGTTAGGACTCGAACCTGTGGCCAGTCATGTCCCAGGCGGTAGCTCTACCCACTAGGCTACCGTCTCTCCTTGGACTGTTCTCTAGCTAACTTCTAACTACCTCTCTTGTCCTTGCCTTGACCTGCTGATTATTCCAATCTCTTGCACCTGCTACTTCCCTATAAAACCCAGCCCTTGAACCCAGCCCTTTGCTGGTTATTGTGCCTCCAAGCCTGTAGCAAGCTTCCTCTCTGCTCCTCCACCGCTATTGCTGATTTACCATCGTTGCCAACCCGGACCGTTTTGACCTCGCTGAATTGCCGCCTGCATTGACTCACTGCTCACCACCGACCATCTCTCCGTCTACTCCTGCCGTTATCTCGCTGCCGACCCGGACTGATCGACCACGCTACCTGCCTCCTGCTTCTATGGGCCTCTGCCACTGGACTCCATACTTCCAGCTCGGGTGTCCTGAGACTCAGGTGAGCCTCAATTGACACTAACAGTAAATCTTGAGATTTCCATGCCAGAAACTGAAATTTAGGCTAGCTTGGACCAGTTTTTGATAGTAAATATTAAAAAATCTGTCAGACCCTGAAGGCTTTGCTCCTCCTGCCCACGATTTGCCCACTTTTAGAAAAGTGAGAGGTATAATATAAATACTAAACATCACAATTATTAGAGCAAAAAAGGGGCTTGTACAAAAATGGGCAACTTTTCTTTGCCAAAAACGGGTGTACTGTAGAAGCTATGATAACCTCCTCCCCCCAGGTCATGATCAACAGGGATCTCTTACCTGTTTGCTAACTTTGTTTGAGACAGTTGCTTTGCAGCTTCACTTATTTACACCTGAATCTGGTTCTGTTAACAACTTGATTAGTTTGTTTTTTACTGGGAGTTTTTTTGTTTTTGTTAAATCTTTAAAGAGAACCTGTTACCACAAAATTCATTATAATCTGCAGGCAGCAAGTCATAGAGCAGATGAAGCTGAGTAGATTGATATATAGATTTTGGGGGGAAATTTTCAGCATTTTTTACAATCTCTGCTGTTTCTGAGTTTACTTGTACACAGAGGAGAAAAAGCAGAGATATAAATCTAGAAATTACAAGTTTTACTGAATCTTTTCCCACAAATGATATGTCTGCTCAGGTTTGGAAAGTGGCTGTGCTTGGTGTTGCAGCTCAGCCCTATTCACTTGAATGGGACTTAGCTCTGCCTAGGCCATGTGACCAATTAACATGATGTCATATGACCTAGCACTGAGGGAGCATCGCAGCTCCCACCAATCTGATATTAAAACCTTTCCTGTGGATAAGCCATTATTATTAAAATCCCAAAGAACCCTTTAAAACAGGGGTCTCAAACTCAATTTACCTGGGGGCCGCAGGAGGCAGAGTCTGGGTGAGGCTGGGCCGCATAAGGGATTTCACAAAAAAAAGTCCTCAAATGTCATTATTAACAGTTTTAATTATTTCTTCTGAACATGAAGTGTCCTTAACATGAATAGAACATTTGAGTGAAGATCATGAACAGTTCTTCTGAACATGGCATCTTTTGCCTACTCCTTGCTGCCAGAGACTTGACAGCGCTTCTCACAAATCTGAACCACATTTGGCTTTAGAGAGGAAGCAGTTGAGACCCTCAGTATGACTTCAAGAAGATCAGCATTAAGGCTAGACCTGTACTTTGACTTATTGAAGTTCAAGGTGGAGAATAACTTTTCACACAAATATGTGCTCCCAAAAAGGCACATGGTCCGCTTCAACATTCGGGAAAGCTCAAGGAAGCTGGGGGGCAATTCTCTCAAAAATTGCCCATGCATGTCTGCTTTTCCACTCATCTCCCTGAACTTGGCTTTGAGATTAGAGTTGCATTGCAGGTCAATGAGCTCCATTTGAAGCACAGGAGGGGCATCTTGCACATCAAAGGAAAAGGGGTCCACAAAAATTTGGAAAGTGGCTCTGTGCGTTTTGAAGTCTGCAAATCTGTGATCAAATTCCTTCTCTAGCTTAAAAATAGCATCAACATATTTCTCACCAATGAATGGTATGCCTGCATCCACAAGTGCCTTGCATGCTGGGAAATGGCAAAGGTTTGTCTGAGAGAGCTAGGATTTCCATAACACAAGTTTTGTGGAGAATGCTATCACGTTGTCATAGGCTCCCTCCATGTTGTCACATTTCTCCCCCTCTGGCTCCCTCCATGTTGTCACATTTCTCCCCCTCTGGCTCCCTCCATCCTCCATCTTGTCACATTTCCCCCCCCCATCCATGTTATCATATTTCTCCCCCTCCATGCCATCCATGTTGTGTTGTCAATCACATCACACTCGCTACCCTAACATAACACAACCTGACCTGTCCTGACTCTCCTGCCGGCTGCCTGCGACTCTTCAATTCAATCTTTTTCTGACCGCTGTGGCTGTGTCAGACTGCTCGCCTCTGACAGTTCCTCTGCTCTGGCTGCTTCCCGCCACTGCGGCGCTGCTCACTCACCCTTTCACACCCCCGTGGCCTGCCCTGAGCCCATGTGACCGTGTGTTGCCATGACGGCACTCGCAGGCTGGGCGGGCGGCGCGGCTCTGCAGCAGTACTACAGCAAGTCAGATGATTTTTTTTTTTATTCATTCATTTTTGCACAGGCCGGCCGTTGGTTCGGGCCACAAAATATTGTACTGAGGGCCGCAAATTGCCCGCGGGCCGCGAGTTTGAGACCCCTGCTTTAAAACCTTTCAGTTTGCACAGGATGCTATAAGGCTAATGAAAAACATGAAAGCTTCCAAAAAGCATTGCATTGTCTATAGCTACTTTATTGTTTTTAATTGTTATAGAAGTGCTACTATATCCCATTTTGTATTTTTTTAAATCCATTATATAAGTGAAGGAATCACTTTATGTGATATAAGGAAGTGTCACTTTATGTGGTAATAACTTTGGAATGCTTTCACTTATCCAAGCAATTCTGAGATTATTTTCTCAGGACACATTGTACTTAATGTTAGAGATTTACTTATAAAAAAAAATAAAAAATAAAATAAAAAATTGTAATTTCTCTGCTTTTAAGGCAGATAGTGATAC
The DNA here is from genome assembly GCF_905171765.1 of Bufo bufo. Lineage (NCBI taxonomy): Eukaryota > Metazoa > Chordata > Amphibia > Anura > Bufonidae > Bufo > Bufo bufo. Next base: position 518,948,878 of record NC_053392.1, read on the forward strand.
CTCATAAAATAGTTATTAATTAATATTTCAGTGCTCTCACAAGCGGTCCAAAACGGATCGGTTTTGCCCTAATGCATTCTGAATGGAAAATAATTTTCTCAGAATGCATCAGTTTGCCTCCGTTCTGTCTCCATTCCGCTTGCAGCGTTTTGATGTCCGCCGATGCGGAGGCAAACGGATCCGTCCTGACACACAATGTAAGTCAATGGGGATGGATCTGTTTTCACTGACACAATATGGCACAGTAGAAAACGGATCCGTCCCCCATTAGCTTTCTATGGTGTTCAAGACGGATCCGTTTTGGCTATGTTACAGATAATACAAACAGATCAGTTCTGAATGGATGCATGCGGTTGTATTATCTGAACGGAAGCGTTTGTGCAGATCCGCACCAAACGCAAGTGTGAAAGTAGCCTAAGAAACAATTTTTAAAATATTTAAGAACATTTCCAAAACCCACTTTTTTAAAGATTGGTTCAGTTATAAAGTCACTTTGTGGGGCTTACATAGTAGAAACCACCCATAAATGACCCCATTTTAGAAACTACACACCTCGAGTTATTCAAAACTGATTTTACAAACTTTGTTAACCCTTTAGTTGTTCCACAAGATTTAACCTCTTCAGGACACATGACGTACTGGTACGTCATGTTGTCCTGGTACTTAATACGTCATGTATGGTTCCGATCACCGCCGGCGGGCGGTGATCGGAACCCGGTCCTTGGCTAGATGCGCCGGGGGGTCCTGTGACCCCCCATGTCGGCGATCGCAGCAAACTGCAGGTCAATTCAGACCTGCGGTTTGCTGCAGTTTCGGAAGTTTCTGATCAGAAACTTCAAATAAGCTTAATTTTAATGTTTAACCCCCCCTACTGCCCTCTTTGTTATCTGCTGGCGGGCTCAGCGGGGGAAGGGGGGGGGGTGCGGGGAGTGCGTCAGGGAGGGCGGGCGCGGCCATGCTTGGGGGGGTGGGCAGGTATGCGATCATCCGCCCGCCCCCTCTCTCAGGATGGCCAAGCGGTTTGCAGAGTGTCAGCACATTGCTGACACTCTGCTCGAAACACATGACATCTGTGCTGGCACAGATGCCATGCGTTTAACCCCTTCCTTCCCGCGGTCCGTAGGGACCACTGTATGGAAAAGGTTAAGAGGGAGGGAGCTCCCTCCCTCACCCATCGGGGGCTGCTGTGCCTCAGCCCCTGATGGGAGAGGGAGGGGGGCCCCCTCCCTCCCCATCACCCACTGCTCTGCTGTGGCAGCGAGTGATGGGTACCATGGCAACCGGATGCCTTCACAGGCGTCTGGCTGTCCATGGTACTGATCAGAGGCTGTCCATGGTGCTGATTAGACTTCTGCTACAGGCAGAAGTCTAATCAGACTTTGTAAAGTGAAAATACAGTACACTATATAGTGTACTGTACTGTATTATACAGATATCAGACCCACTAGATCTTCAAGAACTAAGTGGGTCAGGGTAAAAAAAAAGTGAAAAAAAAAGTGAAAATCAAAAAACACATTTATCACTGATTAAAAATGAAAAAAATTTAATTCCCTACACATGTTTGATATCACCGCATCCGTAACGACCTGATCTATAAAACGGTCATGTTACTTTACCCGAACGGTGAACGCCATAAAAATAAAAAATATTTTTTTGCCCACCTTACTTCCCAAAAAGTATAATGGCAAGCAATCAAAAAAGTCGTATGTACGTCAAAATAGTACCAATCAAACCGTCATCTCATCCCGCAAAAATCATACCTAAGATATTTGCCCAAAAACTGAAAAAGCTATGGCTCTCAGACTATGGAGACACTAAAACATGATTTTTTTTTTTTTGTTTAAAAAATGAAATCATTGTGTAAAACTTACAGAAATAAAAAAATTGTATACATATTAGGTATCGCCGCATCCGTGACAACCTGGTCTATAAAAATATCACATGATCTAACCTGTCAGATGAATGTTGTAAATAACAAAAAATAAAAACGGTGCCAAAACAGCTATTTGTTGTTACCTTGCCTCACAAAAAGTGTAATAAAGAGCAACCAAAAATCATATGTACCCTAAACTAGTATCAACAATACTGCCACCCTATCCCGTAGTTTCTAAAATGGGGTAACATTTTTGTAGTTTATACTCTAGGGGTGCATCAGGGGGCTTCAAATGGGACATGGTGTCAAAAAAACGGTCCAGCAAAATCTGCCTTCCAAAACCGTATGGCATTCCTTTCCTTCTGCACCCTGCTGTGTGCCCGTACAGCGGTTTACGACCACATATGGGGTGTTTCTGTAAACTACAGAATCAGAGCCATAAATATGAGTTTTGTTTGGCTGTTAACCCTTGCTTTGTAACTGTAAAAAAATTATTAAAATGGAAAATCTGCCAAAAAAGTGAAATTTTTAAATTGTATCTCTATTTTACATTAAATCTTGTGGAACACCTAAAGGGTTAACAAAGTTTGTAATATCAGTTTTGAATACCTTGAGGGGTGTAGTTTCTTAGATGGGGTCACTTTTATGGAGTTTCTACTCTAGGGGTGCATCAGGGGGGCTTCAAAATGTGACATAGTGTAAATAAAAACTGTCCAGCAAAATCTGCCTTCCAAAAACCATACGGCACACCTTTCCCTCTACGCCCTACTGTGTGCCCGTACAGTAGTTTACGGCCACATATGGGGTATTTCTGCAAACTACAGAATCGGGACAATAAATATAGCATTTTGTTTGGCTGTTAACCCTTGCTTTGTTACTGGAAAAAATGGATTAAAATGAAAAATTTGCCCAAAAATCTAAATTCTGAAATTTTATCACCATTTGCCATTAACTCTTGTAGAACACCTAAAGGGTTAACGACATTTGTAAAATCAGTTTTGAATACCTTGACGGTGTAGTTTCTAGAATGGGGGTCATTTTTGGGTGGTTTCTATTATTTAAGCCTCACAAAGTGACTTCAGACCTGAACTGGTCCCTAAAATGTGGGTTTTTTAAAATTTCTGAAAAATTTCAAGATTTGCTTCTAAACTTCGAAGCCTTGTAACATCCCACAAAAATAAAATATCATTCCCAAATTGATCCAAACATGAAGTAGACATATGGGGAATGTAAAGTAATAACTATTTTTGGAGGTATTACTATGTATTATAGAAGTAGAGAAATTGAAACTTGGAAATTTGCAATTTTTTACAATTTTTTGGTAAATTTGGTATTTTTTTCTAAATAAAAATTTTTTTTTTACTTCATTTTACCAGTGTCATGAAGTACAATATGTGATGAAAAAACTATCTCAGAATGGCCTCGATAAGTCAAAGCGTTTTAACGTTATCACCACTTAAAGTGACACTTGTCAGATTTGCAAAAAATGGCCTGGTCCTTAAGGTGAAATAAGGCTGTGTCCCTAAGGGGTTAAAGGAATATAGAGGTGAAATTTCAAAATCTCACTTTTGTTTTACAAATTTTTCATTCTAATCCATTTTTCCCTGTAACGCAGCAAGGGTTAATGGACAAACTAAACTCTATTTATTTCCCTGATTTCTGCAGTTTAAAGACATGTGGTTGTACAGTGGGGCGCATACTGGGGTAATTTTAAATTGCCATATAGCATTTGAAGACCCCCTGATGCACCTGTACAGTAGAAACTTCCAAAAGGTGACCCCAGGATAAGGTGACAGTTTTGTTAGTACTATTGGTACTATTTTTGGGGGTACATATAATTTTTTTTAATCTCTCGATATTACACTTTTTGTGAGGCAAGGTAATAAAAAAATTCTGTTGTGTTCTGGCACAGTTTTTTTTTCTAAGGTTCACCTGACAAAGATTTAGCATGTGTTATTTTTATAGAGCAGGTCATTACGGATGCGACGATACCAAATATGCCTTTTTTTAAAAAAATGTAATTTTATATAATATAGCATTTTTGGAAAAATATACATTTTTGTGTCTCCATTTTTGAATGCTATATTTTTTAAATTTGTCTGCCAATTGACTTGTGTAGTGGTTCATTTTTTGGAGAAAGAATTGATATTTTTATTGGTACCCTTTTGCTTGCATATGATTTTGATTGTTTTTACACTTTTTATTACAATTTTTTGTAGCAAGGTGACCAAAAATGGCACAGCTTTTATTTATTTTTACGGCATACACCTAAGGGGGCAGATCATGTGATATTTTTTTATAGAGCAGGTCGTTATAGAAGTAGCAATACCTAATATGTCTATTTTTTTTTATTTATTTTAGTTTTACACAAAAAAAGCATTTTTGAAAAAAAATCATGTTTTTGTGTCTCCATTTTCTGAAAGCCATATTTTTTTTATTTTTCTGCCAATCATCTTGTGTAGGGGCTCATTTTCTGTGGGAAAAGTTGATGTTTTAATTGGTACCATTTTTAGGTACATATGATTTTTGACCGTTCAATATTACACTTTTTGGGGTAGGTGACTAAAAAATTTCTGTTTTGGAACAGTTTTTATAAAAAAAAATTAGGGAATTTACTAGGGGGGTAGATCATGTGATATTATTATAGAGCAGGTTGTTACAAATGCAGTACTACTTAATTTGGCAGTTTTTTTTTTTTTTTTTTTTTAGGTTTTACAAAATAACAGCATTTTTGACCAGAAAAAATCTTGTTTTTGTGTTGCCATTTTCTGAAAGCCATATTTTTTTTATTTTTCTGGCAATTATCCTATGTTGGGGCTCATTTTTTGCCGGATAAGGTTTGATTGTTAGCATTTTGGGGTATATATGACTTTTTAGTCGCTTGGTATTATGATGTTTTGGCACAGTTTTTATTTACAAGCAATGGGATGGTGGCTCACTCAAGGCGGAAATGTGGAACAGGTGCTGCTAGCCCAAATGTGAGGGACACCCACCCTCAGAAGGTAATATGGGTAAACTAGAATAGTGGGCGAGCACACTGCATTTGTATCATCCAATACATAAAATTTAATTAAATCCAATAGATGAACACGTGATACAAAATAAAATAGTCACACAATAAATTAAAATACAATAAAATATCTGAAAAACAATGGGCTTGGATCTATTGAAGTGTAATCAATCCAAGCCCATTGTTTTTCAGATATTTTATTGTATTTTAATTTATTGTGTGACTATTTTATTTTGTATCACGTGTTCATCTATTGGATTTAATTAAATTTTATGTATTGGATGATACAAATGCAGTGTGCTCGCCCATTATTCTAGTTTACAGTTTTTATTTAGTTTGTTTTTAAGGCATTCACCTGATGGGGTCATGATCATATGATCTAGTCATTACAGACGCGAAGCTACCTAATATGTTTGTTTTTCTTTTTTGCAATTTTATATGTCTTTATTATGGGAAAGGGGTATGTTTTTTCTATTTGAATAAAAGTTTAAAAAAGGTATTTTTAATAATAAAATATTAAAAGTATCTTTTATTATTAAATAGTTTTCAAAACTTTTTTTTTTTACATTTTATTTTTGTCCCACTCTGGGACTTTAACTTTTGGGGTCTGATCCCCTCTACAATGCATTACAATACATAATCAGTAATCCAGCCTGGGTGCTGGGTCTCATAGGCTTCTGTAGCTGTCTGTGGAAGGCATTGGGCTGAAATACCAGCCATTGGGTCCCCATGACCGCAATACGGGGACCTGATAGGATTGGAGAGGGTGCCTGTACACTCAGAAAACCTCGTGCATGCCACAGTCAGCGTTGTCCACAGCATACAAGGGGTTAATACGCTGGCATCGGTGTATTTACAGATGCTGGCGTATGCAGCAGGGGCTTGGTTGTCTGTAATAGCCGTGCCGCTACCTCTGATCGAATGGCGTATGCAGCAGGGGCTTGGCTGTCTGTAATAGCCAGGCCGCTACCTCTGAATGAATGGTTGCAGCTCCTGCACACTCCCACTTGGAGTGCCGTGCATGAATGTCGTTGAGATTTAAGTCACATCTGTACAGTGCTGGTATCCTATAGGTTATTGAAGGTTTCCATCAACAGCTACATGAAAAATGGAGATGGAGTCTTTGGAATCAGTTCTTGGTAAGAAGATTATTGATTTGATTGTCACTACCAGGAGGGGCATGTAAAAAAGCAATAACTGTTGCTTGTTACAGTGGGTTCACACAGGTTTTTGCTAGTGTTTTCCTTTTCCTTTTTGTTTTTCTAGCTATGCTTTTTGGTGAAATTTTGAGGGGAAAACTGCCAGCTCAAGATATTAGCTGAAGGTCTATGGGAAATATGAAACGCAGGCAACACAAACATTTTTTGCTACTTGAATTTTTTGTTAATTATGTGGCAATTTTTGTATTGTGGATTCTTTTAAAAAACACATCATTCTGTAGCTTTGATGTTTTTTTTCAGGTGTTTTCACATATCCTGTGAATCCACAGAAAAAAAACACAGGTGTCCTTAAAAACTACCGGCGTTTATTCTGGCATTGTTACAACATCCAAAAAATTGCCAATGCAAAGTTGTGTGTAGTGGTCCTTAAATGGGTAAAGCTGAGTTCCAGCTTTGATTAGCTGACCTCTGGGGAAAAATGTAAGAAGCCCATAAAATCTTAATTCTCCAGTCACAGCAATCTAGTTCGGTCCTCAAAAGGTGCAAAAAAGCATCATCATCAGATTATGTTGGTGTTCCTGCTCATAGAAGTCTATGGCCTGCATAACGGATCCGTCCGGTTTCCGTTATGCAGAAGAGGACTCCAGCATAACAAAAACCAGACAGATCCGTTATGCTGGCAATAGACTTCTAATATGATGCAATGAATAACAGAACAGGCATTCCGTTATGGTCCGTGGTCACGTAATTCATAATGCAATTCAGCATATACCCCAACCCGAACTTCAAAATATGAAGTTCGCTTATCCCTACTGAAGATATCAGTTCTCTGATAGAAGGAAAAAAATTCTGCTGAAAGTATTTTTCTGTTTCTTAAAAAAGACCTGTCACCTCTCTTGACATGTCTGCCCCATGTCATAAAAATTCTGGGGCATCTATTCTTATGACTCTATGATGTACCATAAGTTTACTATTCCTGATAGAAGTTATGATTAAATTACTAGCTGTTTTCATTGAAGGTCCAGATGGGTGTTACACTATCCAATCGGTTCTGCCAGTGTCAGACTGTGGAGGGACACACCCCTAACTGGTAAGGCCCATCTGGACCTTCATTGCAGACAGCTAGTAATACAATCATAACTTCTAGCAGGGATAATAAATGATTGGCACATCATAGTCATAAGTAGAGATGAGCAAACTTTTGAAAATTTTTATTTGGCAGCTTCATCGCTTCCCCAAGAAATTTGATTTGTTACAAATTAATTTGTCACAAATCACTATAAATCACGTATACCCAGGCCACTCTGCCTTAGGCCTCTTGCACACTAACGTATTTTCTTCCCGTGTCTGCTCTGTTTTTTTTTTTTTGCGGACCATATTCGGAACCATTCACTTCAATGGGTCCAGCAAAAAAAGGAAGTTACTCCGTGTGCATTCTGTTTGTCCATATTTCTGTTCCGCAAAAAAATGGAACATGTCCTATTATTGTCCGCATTACGGACAAGGATAGTACTGTTCTATTAGGGACCAGCTGTTCCGTTCAGCAAAATACAGAATGCACATGGACGTCATCTGTATTTTTTGCGGATCCGTGTTTTGTGGACTGCAAAATACATACGGTCGTGTGCGAGAGGCCTTAGGGTGCAGCCACACAGAGCAGCTGGAGGCCGGTTGTGAACCGCACAGCCAATTAGCCCGCACCTGCCTTTCATTTATTAGACCGCACTGTATAGTCGGTCTTCATTGTTAATGGCTGCGCGGCACCTTTAATGTACCTTTAAACAGGGGCTGTACCCACTTCTCCAACCGCAGTGCTCTCCTGCCCTACAGGTGGGAGCCCTTTTTCTGCCATCTGATTTTCCTCCATTTCCACATCATCTAATATCGATGAGAATATGTCATCAGGAACATCCAGCTCCTCTGCATCTTGTTGACTTTTCTAGGACATGGAGACTTTGAAGAATTATTTGGAAGAAGTGAAGCCAGCAAATGATGAGGATGGTCATTATTAAGACCTGGCCCCCCTAAGGGGTGCAGACTGAATGGTATTGGTTGGCACAGTGGCACTGGAATAAGAAAGGCTTTTATCTTATTGGTATTGAATTACATATCTTAGTTTACGGCAGATGTAGGAATAAATAAATAAAACTGAAGCAGAATAAGTCTCCCTGCAGTCTCCAGCTCCAATATTCTTCTATTAATCATTTACAGCAACACTGTCACTAGTAAATGAGCGTTTGCCACGTCTCTCTCTATGCTCACAGGACAATGGTGGAGATCGCACGGAATTAGGTTTTATAGGGCTGTGACATCACAGGGGATGGATATCTATGGATTAGCAGGCTGCATGGCATTATGGGTGATCTTGCGTTTCTGGGCTTGTCTCCTCTAGACTTAGTTTTGCTTTGTAACATGTGCAGTCGCCATTTTACGAATCCCTGATTCGTTACCACGAAGTGCAAGGAAATTTGGATTTGTTGCGAATCTAAGTATTTCTAAACTTTGGACTGAATTCCGGTTTGAATGCTTTGCTCAACACCAGTCATAAGAAAAATAGTAGCTCCAGAATTGTTACATGGGGGATGCAAGTAGTTGCTAACACAGACATGTTAGAAGAGGTCTTTAAGCTTCTCCTATGTATCACCAGCTGATTCTGCAGACACTTTTACTATATGCTGATTTCACATGCTTTGCGCTTGGAAATAATATACTAATAAAGCCAATTAAAATCATTATAATAAAATGATGTCACAGCAGTGTTAATCAGTGTTAAATTGACTTTGAATGGTTCTGTTATGATAGCTGTATACTGTATAAAGCAAATAATTATTGTGGCCATGTAACTGAGGTACATGTGAGAAAACACAATGGGGGTGGGATCTATTAATGCTCTATGCTAGTTTTCTGGTGTAGAAAAGTCACAGATTTGGGCAAAAGTGTGCACATTTTCCCCCTTTCACACCACACTTGCCCCTTTTCTAAAGTGGCTGAATCTAGGGCTAATGAGGGTGGGGCCTATGCTGCCTGGCAAATTTAACAACTAATAATTGCCATATTTTTCAGACTATAAGACACACACTTTTTGGCGTGAAAAAAATCTTGCAGAAAAGTTCTGCCATCTTATAGTCTGCAGTCAAGGTGGTCCAGCAGTGCCAGACCTCCCTGACTGCTTCCTTAAATGATCCAGCAGAGTGCTCATAGAGTGTTCTGCTGGATCAATGAGAGAATTGTGCCTCTGTGCACTTATCTCTCTCCCGTCCCTACACTGTGTGAGATCTGTGCAGGCAGGGGAGGAGGGGGCTGTGAGAGTAAAAAAAATCTGGGGCTAAAGGTCTCTAAGCTGCCATAACTGAGATGAAAGCTCTGAACTGCAACTTATGTGCCTTTGATAATGTCACCAGTGAACGGGGCAGATCAGGAAGTGCAGAAAAATGAGTTTTTACTAAAGATCTATGTGTGTGTGTGTTACAGAGCTGTGTGTTTGCATGTAGCTAAGCCGTGCGTGTGCATGCAGCAGAGCTGTGTGTGCATGTACCGTACACAGCATAGCTATGTGCTTGGATAGCATGTCATGATCATGGAGAGTAAAAAAAATATAGCTAATAAAATAAATCTAGTAGAAAAAGCATGCACACTACAGACCAATGACAGGAGACACAATTAGGCCTCATGCACGTGACTGTCTGCAAAATATGGAAACCTTCCATGTGCAATGACTATTTTTGTCCACGATATGGACAAGAATAGGACTTGTTCTTGAATTTGCCGAATTGACATACAGACGTGATAACACCATGTGCTGTCTTTTTTTTAATTTTTTATGTGGACCAATAGAAATGTGCTGTTAGTTTCAATGTTCAGCAGATGACAAAATAATGTTAAAAGGAGCTATTAACTCCTATTAACCCTCCCACCCCCGCCCGCTAGACTCAAAAGTCACTGACTGAGTTATTAGCTCCTTTTAACCTTATTTTGTCATCTGCTGAACATTGAAACTAACAGCACATTTCTATAGGTCCACATAAAAAATAAAAAAAAAGACAGCACATGGTGTTATCACGTCTGTATGTCAATTCGGCAAATTCAAGAACAAGTCCTATGCGTGAGGTAAACGCATTGCACCTGCACTGAATCCGGACCTATTCACTTCAAGCCTGTTTTAACTTTCAGGATGGACCAAACCACATTTAGCAAATCTGACATGTTTCACTTTATGTGGTAATAACTTTGGAACACTTTAACTTATCCAAGCCATTCTGAGATTGTTTGCTTGTGACACATTGTACTTCATGTTAGTGATAAATTCAAGTCAATATGTTTTACCTTTATTTATAAAAAAAAATCCCAAATTTACTGAAATTTTAAAAATTTGAATTTCTTTGGTTTTCTGACAGATAGTGTTACATCACAAAATAGTTATTACTTTACATTTACCATATGTCTACTTCATGTTCATCATTTTTTAAATGTTTTATTTTTTTAGGACGTTAGAAGGCTTAGAAGTTTAGAAGCAAATTTTAAAATTCACTTAGTGGGGTTTATATAATAGAAACCACCCAAAAATTACCCCATTTTAGAAACTACACCCCTCACGGTATTCAAAACTGATTTTACAAATATTGTTAACCCTTTAGTGTTCCACCAGAATTGATGGAAAATGGAGGTGAATTTTTAAAATTTAACTTTTTTTGCAGATTTTTCCATTTAGATCAATTTTTCCTGCAACCCAGCATGGGTTAACAGAAAAATAAACCTCAATATTTGTTACCCTGCTTCTTAAGTTTACAGAAACACCCCATTAGTGATGTCGCGAACATAAAATTTTCCGTTCGCGAACGCCGAACGCGAATTTCTGCAAATGTTCGTGAACCTCCATAGACTTCAATAGGCAGGTGAATTTTAAAACCCACAGGGACTCTTTCTAGCCACAGTAGTGATGGAAAAGTTGTTTCAAGGGGACTAGCACCTGGACTGTGGCATGCCGGAGGGGGATCCATGGCAAAACTCCCATGGAAAATTATGTAGTTGACGCAGAGTTGGGTTATAATCCATAAAGGGCATAAATCACATAACAATCCAAATTTGTTTTGAACAACGTGGTTGAAAACATCCAGTGTGTGTATACGATCAGGTATGATGTTGTATCGATCAGGTAGTGTAAGGGTTACGCCCGCTTCACAGACGTTGACAGACCAAACTCCCCTTTTAATGCACCGCAAACAACCGCAAACAGTCCATTTGCCCAACCGCAAACTCCATTTGTTCAAGGTTAGATACCAAGCTAGCCATGTCCCGTTGATGTCATTAAAGGTTTATTTTTCCACCCAGCCACGTACAACACCAAGGGTCCCCGAAAGGTGAATTGAATTGATTTTTCGAACGGGGAGATGGTTAAAAAAACGCTGGCTCCCTCCCCTTGGTTTGAATCCACGTTCACTGCGTCTGTGCCGTGCAATTTACTGCTCCACCGGATATGAGTGGTATTTTCTGTAGTACTATTCTCATCATTTTAATCCCTGTTACGTCCCCAATCTGGGGTCAAATTATTAAATAGATTTTTCGAACGGGGAGATGGTTAAAAAAAATGCTGGCTCCCTCCCCTTTGTTTGAATCCACGCCACGGTCACTGCGTCTGCGCCGTGCAATTTACTGCCCCACCGAATATGAGTGGTATTTTCTGTAGTACTATTCTCATCAGTTTAATCCCTGTTATGTCCCATATCGGGGTGGGATTGCCTTTTGTGAAAAAAAATTTAGGCCGGGTACCTTCGACTGCCTTCACAGTGACAGACCAAACTCTGATACACCAAAATGAATTGATTTTAGGAACCGGGAGATGGAAAAAGCAGCTTGGTCGGTCCTCTTACTCAGTCCCAAGTTGGGGCACTGTGCTGTGACACCCTATATGAGTGGTATCTTAACTAGTACTATTCCTATCAGTTTAATCCCTGTTACGTCTCCTATCCGGGGACGTGTGTCGAATTGATTAACCATTGTCGAATTAACGAACCATTACGACATCCTGGAATAATTTTGTTCTGAGCTTTGTACTTGCTTTGTATTGGAATTGATGTGGATTTTTTAAATTGTCTGCATTATTTCTAATAAACTATTAAGAGACTTTATTATGATTTTTTTTATTTTATGTATTAAAAACCCACCCATACAACTTAAAAAAATAAAATAAATAAATTATGTTTTTTCTATGAAAAATTATCCAGCCGATCGCTTTTGGTCTGATCATAATGAAGCAACGGCCTTATCATCTGGGATGTGGCAACATTGCCAACACACTCATATAGGTGATGATTGCTTCATTGTGATATGCAAGCCCCTTCACCACAACAAGGTAACGATCACGAAGGGGAATTGAAACTTGTATGTGCCTTTTTTTTTTTTTTGCAGCCACAGTGCAGCACCAGAGGCCAGAAAAATTAGGCATGTACACATGCCTGAAAAATAATGTTATTGTTGCAGCCGCTGTTGTAGCAGCGGCCGGAAAAATTGATGTTTTCAAGGCAGAAAGGTGACTAAAACATTGCGGCTTGAACCCTGGTGGTGGAGAATTCACGAAAGTCATCCGGTATGCAGACATTAAATACAGCAGCGTGGGGACCATTTTGAGGCCAAGGCATGTCATCAGGCCCTTTGTTAGTCAAACGTATCCCCCACTGTCAGTCCCTTCGGGATCCATGCCTCATTCATCTTAATGAAGGTGAGGTAATCAACACTTTTTTGACCGAGGCGACTTCTTTTGTCAGTGACAATGCCTCCTGCTGCACTGAAGGTCCTTTCTGACAGGACACTTGAAGTGGGGCAGGCCAGAAGTTCTATCGCAAACTGGGATAGCTCAGGCCACAGGTCAAGCCTGCACACCCAGTAGTCAAGGGGTTCATCGCTCCTCAGAGTGTCGATATCTGCAGTTAAGGCGAGGTAGTCTGCTACCTGTTGGTAGAGTCGTTCTCTAAGGCTGGATCCCGAAGGGCTGTGGCGATGTGTAGGACTGAAAGCTCTGCATGTCCTCTATCAACAACACATCTGTAAAGCGTCCTGTCCTTGCCGCCTTGGTCGTGGTAGGAGGAGGATTACTTTCACCTCTTCCCCTGTTAGATTCCCGTTGTGCTGTGACATCCCCCTTATGAGATGTGTAAAGCATATTTTTTAGTTTTGTTTTGAACTGCTGCATCCTTTCTGACTTTCGGTAATTTGGTAACATTTCCGCCACTTTCTGCTTATACCGGGGGTATAGTAGCGTGGCCACCCAGTACAGGTCGTTCTCTTTCATCCTTTTTATACGAGGGTCCCTCAACAGACATGATAGCATGAAAGACCCCATTTGCACAAGGTTGGATGCCGAGCTACTCTTTTCCCGTTCCTCGTCCTCACTGATGTCATTGACGGTCTGTTCTTCACCCCAGCCACGTACAACACCACGGGTCCCAGATAGGTGACAACAACGAGCACCCTGGGATGCCTGCTGTGGTTGGTCTTCCTCCTCCTCAAAGCCACATTCCTCCTCTGACTCCTCATCCTCACACTCCTCTTCCAGCGTTGCCGCAGGTCCAGCAAGCGATGATGACAAGGCTGTTTCTGGTGGTGATGGTGACCACAACTCTTCCTCTTCACGCTCATCTACAGCCTGATCCAGCACTCTTCGCAGGGCACGCTCCAGGAAGAAAACAAATGGGATGAGGTCGCTGATGGTGCCTTCAGTGCGACTGACTAGGTTTGTCACCTCCTCAAAAGGACTCATGAGCCTACAGGCATTGCGCATGAGCGTCCAGTAACGTGGCAAAAAAATTCCCAGCTCCGCAGAGGCTGTCCTAGCACTCCGGTCATACAAATACTTGTTGACGGCTTTTTCTTGTTCGAGCAGGCGGTCGAACATTAGGAGTGTTGAATTCCAACGTGTCGGGCTGTCGCAAATCAAGCGCCTCACTGGCATGTTGTTTCGGAGCTGAATGTCTGAAAAGTGCGCCATGGCCGTGTAGGAATGCCTGAAATGGCCACACACCTTCCTGGCCTGCTTGAGGACATCCTGTAAGCCTGGGTACTTAGACACAAAGCATTGTACGATGAGATTCAACACGTGTGCCATGCACGGCACATGTGACAACTTGCCCAAATTCAATGCTGCCAACAAATTGCTTCCATTGTCACACACCACTTTGCCGATCTCCAGTTGGTGCAGGGTCAGCCACTGATCCACCTGTACGTTCAGGGCGGACAGGAGTGCTGGTCCGGTGTGGCTCTCTGCTTTCAGGCAAGTCAACCCCAAGACAGCGTGACACTGTCGTATCCGAGTTGTGACATAGCCCCTGAGAAGCTGGGGGGATTCAGTTGATGTGCAGCCAGACGCTGCAGCAGAAGAGGACTCAGCCGAGGAGGTTATGGAAGAGGATGGAGTAGGAGGAGTAGAGGAGGTGGCAGTAGGCCTGCCTGCAAGTCGTGGCGGTGTCACCAACTCCGCTGCAGAGACACGCATTCCATGCTTGTCAGCAGGTTGATCCAATGCGCAGTGTAGGTGCTTTGAAGACCAGGTATCAATGGTCAGATGGACCCTTGCCCCAACACTGTATGCCAGAGATGCCATGACTTCCTTTTCAATCACTGAGTAGAGGTTTGGGATTGCCTTTTTTTTTTTTTTAAATTGTCCGGGTACCTTCCACTGTGGTATCCCAATAGAGACAAATTTCTTGAAGGCCTCAGACTCCACCAGCTGGTATGGTAAAAGCTGGCGGGCTAAGAGTTCCATCAAGCCAGCTGTCAGACGCCGTGCAAGGGGGTGACTCTGGGACATTGGCTTCCTACACTCAAACATTTCCTTTACAGACACCTGACTGTGGGCAGATGAGATGGAACTGCTGAAGGTGAGAGGGGGCAAGGAGGACAGCAGTGGTTGACGTGGCTAAAGATGCTAGACCAGGAGGATGATGGTGGCTTTGAGGTTGTGTGCTGCTTCTACTCGTCATCATGTGTTGATCCCATAGGCGTTTGTGATGTGCGATCATGTGCCTTCGCAAAGCAGTTGTACCTAGGTGGGTGTTGGATTTCCCACGACTCAGTTTCTTTTGGCACAGGTTGCAAATGGCATCGCTGTTGTCAGAGGCAGACACACAAAAAAAATGCCACACTGCTGACCTTTGAAATAACTGCATTCTGGTGGTGGCAGCAGCATGTGTTGATTGGCTTGCTGTCTGGCTGACCCTGGGTGCCGATACATGCTGTCTGACTGTGCCACTAGCTCCTTGCGACGACCTCCCCCTGCTTTCAACTCGTCTCCTCCTTCTCTCTGTCTCCCCTTCTGAACTTTCCCCCTCTTCTTCTTCTCTTCGAGCAGGCACCCACGTGGCATCCACGGACACATCGTCATCATCAACCACTTCACTTGTATCTGACACCTCAGCAAAGGAAGCAGCAGCGGGTACAACATCATCATCATCATCACACTGTACGTCCATGTGTGTACTGCTGCCTGACTGAGACATATCCCTGTTATCTCCATCCTCTGGCAATAATGGTTGCACATCACTAATTTCATCTAAATGATGTGTAAATAAATCCTCTGAGGGATCAAGTGAAGCGGCTGTGGTGGTGGTGGTGGTGGCGGTGGGCGGGAGAGTGGTAACTTGAGAGCAGGTGACCAAAGCTGAGCTGGAGGAGGATGGTGCGTCAAGGTTCTTAGCGGAAGCTGTTGAAGATTGGGTGTCCTGTGTAAGCCAGTCAACTTTTTTCTCAGAATTTTTTGGGTTCAGGGTACGTGGCCTCTGAACACTGGGCATTATTCCAGGGCCAGTGGAAATCACAGCACCATGAACACGACGGCCCCTGCGGCGTTGCCTGCCTCTGCCTGTCATTTTTTATTAGATAAGTGTTACTATGCGTGCAAGGTACTGTGCCACCCTATATAAGTGGTGGGCAGTGGGCACAGTGCAGTCTGTGTGGGCCTGACACACACGGGCTTGCAAATGGGATTAGATCACAGAAAAATATTAAATAGAATTTTTTTTTTTTTATCTGCGAGGTATTTGTGAGTAAATGACACCCTGTAACGGTATAAATGGAGGTCTAGCCACTAGCCAGTGGCCACAATACAGTCTGTGTGGGCCTGACACTCACAGGCTTGCAAATGGGATTAGATCACAGAAAAATATTAAATAGAATTTTTTTGACCTGCGAGGTATTTTCTGTCACACCCTGTATGAATGGTGTGCACACAGTACTGTCTGTGACTGAGCCTGCAGCCTCTCACACACGGGCAGGCAACTGCAATATATGTATATATAAAATAAAGTAAAAAAAGCAGACTGATGTACCAGCCCTGAAAAGGGCTTTTTGGGGTGCTGTCAGGACACTGTCCTTACAGCAGATGAGTCTGTGGACACAGAACACTGCCCTAGCTGACGCTTTCCCTATTGAATCAGCAGCAGCAGCACTGTCCCTCCTCACACACGGGCAGGCAACTGCAATATATGTATATATAAAATAAAAAAAGCAGACTGATGTACCAGCCCTGAAAAGGGCTTTTTGGGGTGCTGTCAGGACGCTGTCCTTACAGCAGATGAGTCTGTGGACACAGAACACTGCCCTAGCTAACGCTTTCCCTATTGAATCAGCAGCAGCACTGTCCCTCCTCTCACTGAGAATGCAGATTCAGAATGAATCTAAAATGGATGCTGTCCGGGAGGTGGGAGGGTCTGGGAGGGAGGGTCTGCTGCTGATTGGCTGGAATGTGTCTGCTGACTGTGAGGTACAGGGTCAAAGTTTACTCAATGATGATGTATAGAGGGCGAACCGAACATCGCATATGTTCGCCCGCCGCGGCGAACGCGAACAAGCTATGTTCGCCGGGAACTATTCGGGCGATCTCTACACCCCATATGTGGTTATAAAGTGCTATATGGGTGCACAGCGGGGCTCAGAATGAGAGGAACACTGTTTGGCTTTTGGAAGACAGATTTCGCTGGAATAATTTTCAGGCACCATGTCGCATTTGAAGACACCCTGAGTCACCCCAGCAATAAAAAATAAAAAAGTGACCCCATTATGGAAAATACACCCCCCCAAGGAATTTTTCAAGGGGTGCACTGAGCACCTTGGTTCAATAGCAGTTTCATAGAATTTAGAAATTCAGCTCTGACGTAATGGTTTAATATTAAATAATGTATGCACAGATTTGATTCCATGTGAAAAGCATACAATGGTGTCACTAAGGTAATACTGAGAAGGTGGAGGGGTTCACCTTCTACTGTGGTAATTGTCTAACCAATCCCTGTTTAGAGGGGTGTATGTGTATTGTTCACTTGCACTATTGATTTATAGCTTGAAAAATACTTTTTGGGTCGAAACGTTGCTTTTGTTCGGTGTCAAACAGACAATTGGATTGAAGATTGGAGTGTTGCGGTTTCTTTTTTACTCTTTTTTTTTTTGCTATTGAGGGGTTCCTGGGGCCGGACCCTGACACCGCAAGCACCGCCGCCTAATATGGACTAGTATACATCAGTAAGTAGTGCTGTCCTATTTCTGTTTTTTCCCCATTATGGAAAATATGCCCCCCAAGGAATTTTTCAAGGGGTGCACTGAGCACTTTGGCCCAATAGCTGTTTCATAGAATTTAGAAAGACTTGGCAGTGAAAATGAAAGTTCATATTTTACAAGAATATCTCACTTTCTGCCCAAATTTTTCATTTTAACAAGGGGTATCAGGAGAAAATGCACCCCCTAATCTGTTACCCATTTTCTCCTGAATACGTCAACACCCCATATGTGGTTGTAAAGTGCTGTATGAGCACATAGCGGGGCACCGAATGGGAGGAATTGGAAGTCAGATTTGACTGCAATAATTTTCAGGCACCATGTCGCATTTGAAGACACCCTGAGGCACCCCAATAGTGAAAAAAATAAAAATAAAGTGACCCCATTATGGAAAATATGCCCCCCAAGGAATTTTTCAAGGGGTACACTGAGCACTTTGGCACAATAGCCGTTTCATAGAATTTAGAAAGACTTAGCAGTGAAAATGAAAAAATTCATATTTTACAAGAATATCTCACTTTCGGCCCAAATTTTTAATTTTAACAAGGGGTATCAGGAGAAAATGCACCCCATAATCTGTTACCAATTTTCTCCTGAATATGTCAACAGCCCATATATGGTTGTAAAGTACTGTATGAGCACACGGCGCAGGCTCAGAATGGGAGGAACACCGTGTGGCTTTTGGAAGGCGGATTTCACTGGAATAATTTTCAGGCACCATGTCGCATTTGACAGTGAAAACCGCAAAAACAAGGCTCTAGGGGTGCCAGAACATAAAAGGAAATTGAAGAAATGCCTCATTTAATAAAATGACACCTTCAATGTATTAGAGGTATAATAGGAATTTTTAAGGTTTTTTTCTTTTGAGGGGGGGGGAGCTATTATTGGATTGCCAAATGAAAAAATGCTAAACTGAAAATGTCTTTTCATGGATTAATTAAGAAATTAATGAAATGGACTTAATGGATATCAGTGGAGGTGTGATAAACTTGAAAGCACTCTCCAATGCAGAGGCCCGGTTTAGAGGGTCAGGTTTGAGACAGTAGTGAGTGTTGTCTTTCCTAATCCCTCTAACCGAACAACCTCAACACCTTTTTTGGGGTTGCCTTTTTTTCCTGTGGTTGGAAGTACTCCAGGGAAATGCTGCCCATGTATTATTCTTGAGACCCCAGAAGCACTGCTGCCCTCTCCTTCCTGAATGCCAAAAATCTAATTTTTTTTATTTTTTTTTCATGAAATTCCAAGAAGGTCCCCCCATGACCAGCTGTTCTGTGGATGACAAAGGCATTATATAGTGACACTTGGGTTAGGTATATAGCTAATTTTTTTGTACCACACCTTAGATTTTCTTAAGGCACTGTAGGGCTGTAGTACCTGGTCTGAAAGATCCACTCCACCCATGAACTTGTTGTAATCCTGGATACACACAGGCTTGATGTTTCTGCTCTGTGGTTCCTCGGACTGGGACTGGGGTGGACCTGCATGGATGGTAGTTAACACAAAAACATCCCGTTTGTCCTTGTATTTTAGCTGCATCAATTTTTCTGAGCAAACAGCCCTGCTTTCTCCACGACGCACTGTTTGGTCTATAAAATATTTAGGGGGCCCTTTTTGATTTCTTCTAATTGTGCCACATGGCAGCAAGGCAATTCAGGAGAGGGACACTATTGTAAAAGTTGTCCAAATATAGATGGTATGCGTGGTCCAGCAGGGGGTAGACTAAATCCTATACTATCTTCCCACTTATACCCAGAACTGGGGGACAATCGGGTGGCTCAATTTTGGAATCTTTTCCCTCGTAAATACAAACGCGCAATGTATACCCAGATACACTTTCACAGGCCTTATATAACTTCACGCCATACCTAGCCCTTTTATTGGGCAGGTACTGGCGGAAATGTAATCAGCCTTTGAAGTGGACCAATGATTAATCCACTGAGGCATTTTTGGGGGGTATATACTTGAACAAATTTTAAATTGTAGTGGTCAACCACAGGTCTAAGTTTAAAGAGTCTGTCATAACTGGGGTCGCTTGGGGATGGGCATTCAATATTATTGTTGAGGAATAGAAATCTTAGAAGAGCTTCGAAACGGGCCCGGGGCATGGCAAGACAGTGAAGAGGGGTGTGATAAAGAATATCTTTGTTCCAATACGAACGTATTGTTGTTTTTTTTATAATGCCCATGCTTAGGAGAAGTCCCCAAAACCTTTGCATTTCAGTCGTGTTAGTAGGTGTCCATTTGTGGATCCTTGCCATATAACTGTCTGGATTGGAGGCAATAAATTGCTCTGCATATATATTTTTTTTCCCCCATCAAGTTAATTAGGTCATCAATGAAGAATAATTGGAAAAAATGTATTTCACTCAAACCTGTGGTATCTACATTGATGCCTGGAGTGGCTATAAATTCAGGCACCTGGGGCACATAGTTATCTGTGGGGATCCATAAAGAGTCACTTGTACGGGGCTGCAACTGCGCACTACCCCTAGGATGCCTACAAGGAGGTTTATCATTAGATGAATCATCTGAGGAAGATGAAACTAAAAATGTAATTTCATCTCAATTGTTAGAGTCAGTGTCCTCAAAGCACAGCATATGCCTCTCCGGCAGTAAATAGCCGTTTAGTCATTTTAAACTGTAAACTAATGTCGATTTTTTTATTTTTTTTTGTCTTTTTTTATCTTTATTATTTTGTTTAATTTTTTTATAGAACAGCAAACTAAAATACTGTATATGCTTTAAGATAGGATAAAAACTCCCTGAGTCACTTGGCAGTTATTGACAGGTGTCACAGTTAGCTCAGATGGCTGGCGATGAGCCAGGGGTCTAGTATAGGGCACAGAGTAGTGCCAATATCCTTACTGGGGCAGAAAAGGGGTTAATTAATGTATTATTTTAGTTATAGGTGGCACAAATCCACATGGGGCATAAGAGGCTTATATTTTACAGAATGGTGCCACTCAAGCACAGGACACAAGTATGTACTCACAGGAGGATGGCACACATAGTGACAGGTTTATTTAATATTTTTTATGTAACTTGGGAGTGTATGACAGGTGTCTTTATGGACGGACAGGCTGGTGTGACAAGTGTATTGATGGACGGACAGGCTGGAGTGAAAGGTGTCTTGACGGATGGAGAGGCTGGACTGACAGGTGTCTTGCTGGACAGACAGACTGGAGTCACAGGTATTTTGATGGACGGACAGACTGGACTGACAGGTGTCTTGATGGACAGACTGGAGTGACAGGTGTCTTGACAGATGGACAGGCTGGAGTGACAAGTGTCTTGACGGAGGGCCAGGTGTCTTGACGGATGGACAGGCTGGAGTGACAGGTAACTTGATGGACGGACAGGCTAGAGTGACAGGTGTCTTGCTGGAGGGACAGACTGGACTGACAGGTGTCTTGATGGATGGACAGACTGGACTGACAGGTGTCTTAATGGACGGACAAACTGGACTGACAGGTGTCTTGATGGACCGACTGGCTGGAGTGACAGGTGTCTTGACGGACGAACAGTTGTCTTGATGGATGGACAGGCTGGAGTGACAGGTGTCTTGATGGACGGACAGAGTGGACTGACAGGTGTCTTGATGGACGGGCAGGCTGGAGTGACAGGTGTCTTGACGGATGTACAGGCTGGAGTGACAAGTGTCTGGACGGATGGACAGGTGTCTTGACGGACAGAAAGGCTGAAGTGACAGGTGTCTTGACGGATGGACAGGCTGGAGTGACAGGTAACTTGATGGACGGACAGGCTGGAGTGACAGGTGTCTTGCTGGAGGGACAGACTGGAGTCACAGGTGTCTTGATGGACAGACTGGACTGACAGGTGTCTTGATGGACAGACTGGCTGGAGTGACAGGTGTCTTGACAGATGGACAGGCTGGAGTGAAAGGTGTCTTGATGGATGGAGAGGTGTCTTGACGGATGGACAGGCTGGAGTGAAAGGTGTCCTGACGGCTGGAGTCACAGGTGTCTTGCTGGACAGACAGACTGGAGTCACAGGTGTCTTGATGGACAGACTGGACTGACAGGTGTCTTGATGGACAGACTGGCTGGAATGACAGGTGTCTTGACGGATGGACAGGCTGGAGTGACAGGTAACTTGATGGACGGACAGGCTGGAGTGACAGGTGTCTTGCTGGAGGGACAGACTGGAGTCACAGGTGTCTTGATGGACAAACTGGACTGACAGGTGTCTTGATGGACAGACTGGCTGGAGTGACAGGTGTCTTAACGGATGCACAGGCATGAGTGACAAGTGTCTTGACGGACGGACAGTTGTCTTGATGGATGGACAGGCTGGAGTGAAAGGTGTCCTGACGGCTGGAGTCACAGGTGTCTTGCTGGACAGACAGACTGGAGTCACAGGTGTCTTGATGGACAGACTGGACTGACAGGTGTCTTGATGGACAGACTGGCTGGAATGACAGGTGTCTTGACGGATGGACAGGCTGGAGTGACAGGTAACTTGATGGACGGACAGGCTGGAGTGACAGGTGTCTTGCTGGAGGGACAGACTGGAGTCACAGGTGTCTTGATGGACAAACTGGCTGGAGTGACAGGTGTCTTAACGGATGCACAGGCATGAGTGACAAGTGTCTTGACGGACGGACAGTTGTCTTGATGGATGGACAGGCTGGAGTGACAAGTGTCTGGATGGACAGGTGTCTTGACAGACAGGCTGAAGTGACAGGTGTCTTGACGGATGGACAGTTGTCTTGACAGATGGACAGGTGGAAGTGACAGGTGTCTTGATGGATGGATAGGTGGAAGTGACAGATGTCTTGACAGACAGGCTGTAGTGACAGGTGTCTGGATGATGTGATGATGACAGGACTGGACAGACAGGACTGATCTGTCACTGACTGGGTCAAATCAGGCACAGAAGAGTGGAAAATCGGCACTGAAGGGTTTAATTAGGGGTTAATTATGTATGAGGCAGGGGATGAGGCACAGAACAGATGACAGACTGTTGATGAGGCACAGAACTGATCTATGTCACTGATTGGGGCACAGAAGCAGCTTTTTGGCACACAAGTGGTTAATTCTCTCTGGTAAGTAATACTGTACTGCAGCGTTTGACACTTTCTCCTTCCCTGACAGGAATTGGGTCGATCAGAGAAGAAGCACATAGTCCCTCCCTAACCCCCCTAACCTGCCCCCATGCACTGCAATTGGTACCTCTGCAGTAATGGACCAATCATGACGATCGCGGGCAGGTCAGCGCGTCACTGGTTGCCTAGCAACCCCAGCATGCCGGCTTCACTGAAATGTTAGCGCATCGCTCCGTGCGCTGACAGTGAATCCCGACCACGTACATGTACGTGATATTGCAGAAAGGGGTTAATGTTCAATAATGGCAGTAATGCCCCTCACACAACCTCCACCTCTGTTAGTTCCAACAAATAAAAACATACCTCATCATGTGACCACACTGCGCTAGGTCCTGCTGCCTCTAGTAAGGAGTGAGTGTCCCTGCTTCTGTAAGTCGATGAGGTGAGTAATTTTTTTTTAACCCCTGAAATGTTTTTTCTTTTTATACAGTGTACCTGTTTTGGCCATTAGAAGGGTGCACTCCTGTCTAAATAGTTGTTAAAAACAGGCCCATTCTATGGGGTCCATCTGTATTGTAAGGGTATTTTTTAAGTACTGATTGTTTCTTTCCCCTTCAATTCTGTCCTCTTTTTTATATTATGTTTAATACTCTGTGTAATACGTTTTTCTTTGTAGTGTGTTAGAGATAGTACCCATCCCCCTCTGTGCTGATAAGAACACATTCCTGAGTGATCTCAGAGACATGCCTGATGCACACTGGAGGAGGAGCTGATGGGAATAACTGTAGTCTACACAATTAATTGGAATTCTACCTGCAACTTTATCATAGGTAGGATGTAAGTATTGATTTGCACCATCTCTTGTACATCCTGGCGTATCAGTCATGTGCTATAACGTGGTAAACAGCCATGTGTTATAGCATGGTCAACTGGATTCCTACCCCATATTTAGGCTAGTGATGCTTATTTAGTTTTTATTATTCTGTATGTGATTTGTTTGTGTTATCGTATATTTAATCACACTTAGTAAATATATTTATTCACTTAGCCTGCGTAAGTTTATTCATTGTTCAATCTTTTGAATTCACATTACGTTACACTGTCTGACCACAAAAACAGCCAAAAATAGGACATGTTCTATTTTTGACAGCCGCTATTCAATGGTCAATAAAAAAACAACATGTGATTAGCCCAATAGAGTTTAATTGGCTCTGAAACCAGCTGTGTGATGGGATTTACAGCCGTTTTTCACATCATTTGAATGTAGCCTTAGGCAGTCACCTACTCAGCCTTTCCCTTGTCCTGGCCATGAATCAACCTAAAAAAATGTAGAAAAATCTCCATACACAGTGAATATAGAAATACAGCCAGGTCCATAAATATTGGGACATCAACACAATTCTAACATTTTTGGCTCTATACACAACCACAATGGATTTGAAATAAAACAAACAAGATATGCTTTAACTACAGACTGTCAGCTTTAATTTGAGGGTATTTACATCCAAATCAGGTGAACGGTGCAGGAGTTACAACAGTTTACATATGTGCCTCCCACTTGTTAAGGGACAAAAAGTAATGGGACAATTGGCTTCTCGGCTGTTCCATGGCCAGGTGTGTGTTATTCCCTCATTATCCCAATTACAATGAGCAGATAAAAGGTCCAGAGTTCATTTCAAGTCTGCTATTTGCATTTGGAATCTGTTGCTGTCAACTCTCAAGATGAGATCCAAAGAGCTGTCACTATCAGTATAGCAAGCCATCATTAGGCTGAAAAAAAACCAACAAACCCATCAGAGATAGCAAAAACATTTGGCCTGGCCAAAACAACTGTTTGGAACATTCTTAAAAAGAAGGAACGCATCGGTGAGCTCAGCAACCCCAAAAGACCCAGAGGACCACGGAAAACAACTGTGGTGGATGAGCAAAGAATTCTTTCCCTGGTGAAGAAAACCTCCTTCACAACAGTTGGCCAGATCAAGAACACTCTCTAGGAGGTAGGTGTATGTGTGTCAAAGTCAATCAAGAGAAGACTTCACCAGAGTGAATACAGAGGGTTCACCACAAGATGGAAACCATTGGTGAGCCTCAAAAACAGGAAGGCCAGATTAGAGTTTGCCAAACAACATCTAAAAAAGCCTTCACAGTTCTGGAACAACATCCTATGGACAGATGAGACCAAGATCAACTTGTACCAGAGTGATGGGAAGAGAAGAGTATGGAGAAGGAAAGGAACTGCTCATGATCCTAAGCATACCACCTCATCAGTGAAGCATGGTGGTGGTAGTGTCATAGCGTGGGCATGTATGGCTGCCAATGGAACTGGTTCTCTTGTATTTATTGATGATGTGACTGCTGACAAAAGCAGCAGGATGAATTCTGAAGTATTTCGGGCAATATTAACTGCTCCTATTCAGCCAAATGCTTCAGAACTCATTGGACGACGCTTCACAGTGCAGATGGACAATGACCCAAGTATACTGCAAAAGCAACCAAAGAGTTTTTTAAGGGAAAGAAGTGGAATGTTATGCAATGGCCGAGTCAATCACCTGACCTGAATCCGATTGAGCATGCATTTCACTTGCTGAAGACAAAACTGAAGGGTAAATGCCCTAAGAACAAGCAGGAACTGAAGACAGTGGCAGTAGAGGCCTGGCAGAGCATCACCAGGGATGAAACCCAGCGTCTGGTGATGTCTATGCGTTGCAGACTTCAGGCTGTAATTGGCTGCAAAGGATTTGCAACCAAGTATTAAAAAGTGAAAGTTTGATTTATGATTATTATTCTGTCCCATTACTTTTGGTCCCTTAACAAGTGGGAGGCACATATGCAAACTGTTGTAATTCCTACACCGTTCACCTGATTTGGATGTAAATACTCTCAAATTAAAGCTGACACTCTGCAGTTAAAGCACATCTTGTTCGTTTCATTTCAAATCTATTGTGAAGGTGTATAGAGCCAAAAATGTTAGAATTGTGTCCATGTCCAAATATTTATGGACCTGACTGTAAATTTACAAGACACTCTTTGCTTGTTGTTCTAAATCTAATACATGCCTCACAACTTGTAGAATTTAGCAAGTTCTGTCATTGACAGGAAGAAAACTATGTAACAAGGGTACAGTTTTTGAGATTTTTATTTTTTCTTTGCTTTACTGCAAACATATTTTATCCTCCTAATCGAAAACAGTTTCCACACAGAGTAAAGCAGCATTTTTCTAAAGGTTTCTTCTCCTTATAGTAATTTAATGAAAAGTACTTTAACACTAAATTAACCTTACATGTGGCTAATAATCTATTTAATGCAGGAGAAATAACATGTAGGTTTTGATGCTTCATTGAGGACTCAATTAGCTTTTATACATAAAGAATGAATATTCAGACTGAAAAACAAGACAATAAATGAAAATAATCATGGCGGACCATTTAATTGAGCCTAATTAGCGCAAATGTTCATTGCTTGTGATATTTTTAAGATTTATACATACTTACACCCCACAAACTAAGTTTTTAACAATTAGCAAGTGTGGTTTAGCCTGGATGGGAGGAAAATGCATGTTTATGCTTAATAATAGCTAATGTACAACTGCTAAAATATGCATGTGGATCTCAATAGCAACTAGCTATTCACTGGGGGATTTTGACAAGAGGTTATTGTAATTTTTTTCATATGGCAAAAAAAATTAGAGTAGTGAAATGGTTGTAATTCTCAAAGTGATAATAAGCACCATCATCTCACATCAATTATCAAGATTGATGGAGAAATTGTATTTTAGTATTTTTAATCCAGCCTAAATATAAGCACCTCATAAAGAAACGTAGAGTAACATTCACACTTATACCAATAAAAGATTATATACAGCCTAAATAAGGAGTGTTTATAGGACACACTGTATTCTATTGCCTTAACATACAGATATTCTCTTGATTGTTTAAATTGTTTTATTTAACAATCACGTTTCACAGCAAATAGGTAGAACAGAAAAAAAAGTACAGTATTTTTAACCCCTTAGTGACTCCCCTGTTTCGGACCTTACAGACCATTCCATTTTTTTCTTCTTTTTTTCATTGTCACATTCCAAGAGCTATAATGTTTTAATTTTTATGCCGATGTAGCTTTCCAAAGGCTTGCTTGTTTTTGTTTTTACACTCTTTCCGAAGTATCATTAATCAGGGGCCTATAGATGAATGCTGTGTGTAGGTGTCACGACCATGGTCATGGTCGTGACTCCTTGGGAGCCGCATGCATTTGCCCGCGGTCTGGTATTGTTGTCAACCACAGGTGAGGGCTAGTATCTTGCCTCACGTGTGGTTGCCGCTGGCAACTTGTGGTTGTTGGGCAGTGGAGCAGCCTGAGCTGGTTGCTGGGTGGCTTGCTGTCCATGTATGCGGTTGTCTTTGGCAACGTGTAGTTTTGTGTATGCACTTTGTCTGTTTGTTGTACACGAGGTTATGTTTGTGTGCACTGTGACATTTTCCCTTTACTTGTGGCTGCCCGAGGCAACGTGTTGTATTGTGTACATGTGGTGGCAGTGTCTCGGCCTTCTGGCTGATTCCCAGGACACGGTTGCCATGCATGTCATTGCCTGCGGTAAATGCTGCAGTGTGATAAGTGTTTGTACACTTCCCCTGTATGTGGCTGTTTTCCCTTGCCTGGTGTAGGAAGGGTTAATTTCCTTCCTAGTATGTGAGCACTGGGTGTGTCTGTGTGGGTGTGGCTACTTTGGGCTATAAAGCCTTTCTGGAGACCAGATGCTGAGGGGTACTTCAGCCATGGTTGCTGGAGGCATCCTCCTGGTTATTTACCATCTGCCAGTGTGGGCCACCCTTGTGGTCATAAGTTTTTATGTGAGGTCAAATGTTTATATGTGATGTTAAGTTGATGTTGTTTTCCTTTCGTGTTTAATGCAGCTATAGATCTGGGTTCCTGTGTGTGTATGTGTGTTTGCTGTGTCCGTTTATTTATAGTGTGGACATCAGCTGTGAGCACGGGATCCAGTCAGCAAGGCTGTGGCAGGTAGGTGTGAACTAGTGTAGTTCTCCTGCCAAATCCATAGGCTGTTCTTGTTCCTATCCCCTTGCATCTTGGCCACTTTAGACTCCTGTTTCTCCGCGTCCAGGAGGAACGGGCTGTCTACCCAGCTCCTAGCTCAGGGATCTGCGGAGGGTTAGTAGGGATCCGAGGTTCCGGAGCATGAGCCCTCCTACCATCAAGGTCAGCTCATGCAGCTAGGAGTCAGGGTCAGATTAGGGATGCGATAGGAGGTGACCTGCTCCCTAATTTTTGATAGAACAAGGGTCCAGACTTTGTTTGAGTTGCAAATTAAAAAATAGAAAAATAGAGATTGTGGTGCCAATATTCAAGAAACCTTTGGATTCCATTTAGAAGGCTTAGCGCCAGTACATTTATACCTTATTTGTAAATAATATAATAGGATGCATAAAAAGAGGCATAGATGCTCATGGTGTGAACATAGTTTTGCCTAAATCACTAGTCAAACCATAGCTGAAGTCCTAGCAGATGCAGAGGATGGTGACCAAGGTAATTAAGGGAACGGGTGTGCTGCAGTACTAAAACAGATTCTCAATTGTGGGGTTAATATTAGTGTTGATCACGAATATTTGAATTGCGAATTTTAATCGCGAATATCGGCACTTCGAGAATTCGCGAATATTTCGAATATTGCAAAATATATTCGTAATTGCGAATATTAAATTTTTTTTGCAGTCAAGAAAATGATGCCTGGAGATCATGAATTCGCGAATTCTCGGATATATGGCGAATATTCGCGAAATATCGCGAATTCGAATATTGCCCCTGCCGCTCATCACTAGTTAATATATGGCTTAGGAACAATCTAATTACAATTTTCAAATACATAAACGGAAAGTATAGAGATCATTTAATGATCTTTATATATCTGTAATGATGCTGGTTGGCGACAAGACAGTAGAGCTCCGGCAAGGGAAAGTCGTTACCACGGAAGTCTCGCAGGACTTCAGTGAATAACTTCAGGATTTGATTTTTCAACTTGAAAACCATTTTAAAACTTGGTTCCGAAGTTGGATTCGGTACCAAGGTACCAGTCAGTACCGAAGCTGACTTCAGATTCCTGTTTTAAACTGGTTTTCAATTTTAAAAATCGAATGCCAAAGTTATTCACCGAAGTCTCTCAAGACTTCGGTGATAACTTATTTCAACTTGCTGGAGCCCATACCTTTGAATACTGTACAGAGACAAATCTCTGTACAGTTTTCAAACAACTTTTTGAATGCAGCAACTTTGGATCTAAGATCCAAAACTTGCTTTGCTCATCACTAAATATAACAATGCATAAACCGGATAGTCTGAATGACACATTATGAAGTCTTGAACTAGATGATGAACTAGAAAATGTTTTCCCGCCCTATGAATGAGCAACAATTACAGTTCCCATATTGAAAGTTGCCTTGCGGTACATGGCTCTCCAACCAAGTCTGTTTTTTTCATGAAAGCATCCCCTCAGCTTTTCTAAAGCCCCTTGTAACCAACTCCTCTTCACTATTCTCAGTGCATCCAGAAATCCCACTTTTTACCCAGCCCCAATAGGCAATAAATCTCAAAAGTATTATTGTTAATATACTTCACAAACTCCAGAAATGTTAATTCATCACATCACCATCCCACAATATTATGTCATCATAGTTGCCAACTGTCCTGAATTTGCTGAGACTGTTCCTGATATATAGAAACAGTCCTGGCTAATTTGCACTGCCCCGGGCCAAAAATGGGCATAGCTAACATAAGTCCCACCCATAAGTGGGTGTTTCCTGGTGGGTTTTGGGGCGTTCCCAGGGAGGAGCTTATATGTCCCAATTTTAACAACTGAAATGTTGGTATGTGTCATTGATATAGTGAAATATTTTTTTTAAATGACACAAATATGGATTACTACTGCTATAAATATAATCCTCCTCTAAGGCAGCTGGGAACAGCATAGAGAATACTTGTGCTACTGACATTCCCATCGCTGTCAATACCAACAATGACCAAGTTGAAAAGCATTATTACATAAAAGCAAATCTCAGTGCATCACATATAAACTGTTTGCTTCATCCTTCTCAGCCTGATCCAGAAATGTGATTGTCTACATACCCAGATCCTGCAGAATCCAAGAGCTGCTACATAGATTAGATTGAAATCTGAATGAATGATAGATTTAATTTCTTGAATGTGATGCTGCTTAATGTTCAGGCTGATGTGTGCCATTCTTTGTTTTTAATGGGCCTGGAGGGGAGGACTTCCTATGTTTTTAATGACTATAAAATAGGTGATGTGTGGGCAAGTGTAGGGATAATTACCATGAGGGGGCACAATGTGGGCATAACTACTGTGAAGAGGCACAGTGTAAGCATTACTGCTGTGAAGGGGGCACAGAGGGCATTACTACTGTGAAGGGGAACAGAGAGGGCATAGCTACTGTGAAGGGGCTGCAATGAGGGCATTAATATTGTGACTACTGTGAGGGGGCACAGTGTGGGCATAACTACTGTGAGGGGGAAAAAATGAAGGCATAACAACTGTGAGGGAGCACAATGTTTTAAAGTATGGGGCGAGGGGCAGCGGTGCCTGAGAAATGCCTCGCCCGGGTGCCAAACAACTTGGGCATGCCACTTGGAATCATATAGGTGAATGGTAACCAAGAATTATTTAAAATAAAACTTGCCGTCTTCTGGCACAAACCTGAAAATACAATGGAAATGCTCCTTCTAATATGTTGATAACCCAAAGCCTACAGGAAAGTCAGACAAAAAATTGTTTCAGAAAACAAAGATCTTTGAATGGTCCAGAACCTGAACATCAATTCATTGTTGTTTTATGTTCAGATATAACTGAAATGGGGCTATTAAATGTTGAATAACTGTCAAGCAATGCTGAATTGATATAAGAAGACTTACTATTGATTAGTCCATGCTAGATCAAATTCTGTTGACACTGAAATCTTATATATCCTATCAGAATGCTTTGTTGGATTCCAAAACCACCTGTCTTACCTTTTTCCCTGAAGTCCATTGACTCATAAATGTTATTCATTTTAACCCCTTCTCGACATCCACCATACATGTACATATGTATATGTTAGGTATTTAAAGATGGTGTCATCTTCAGGGCACAGCAGGCACAACAGCAGACAACCAGGGCTAATTTCTGTGACTGGCAATAATGCACATCACAGACATTTAACCCCGAAGATGCTGTGGTTGCAATTGACCATGGCATCTGAGGGTTTTGATTCCTGTTATTTGCCCCTGTTGTGGAGTTCAGGTATACCATTCGTTCCTTGGATGCAAGGCTACCAGAGTAGTAATTCCCATTGAGGACTGTAGGTGAGGTGACAGAGCTACATAGAAACATAGAGCAACTTTTTTAGGCTGCAATGGTAATTCATTGCAGTTTATGGGACAATCTAACAATCACTTGTTAAAGTCCCCTAAGGGGACTTAACCCCTTAAGGACACAGCCTTTTTACACCTTAGGACCAGGCCATTTTTTGAAAATCTGACCAGAGTCCCTTTAAGTGCTGATAACTTTAAAACGGTTTGACTTATCCAGGCCGTTCTGAGATTGTTTTTTCGTCACATATTGTACTTCATGACACTGGTAAAATGGAGTCAAAAAAAAATTTTTTTTTGCACCAAAAAATACCTAATTTAACAAAAATTTGAAAAAAATTAGCAAATTTCAAAGTTTCAGTTTCTCTACTTCTGTAATACATAGTAATACCCCCAAAAATTGTGATGACTTTACATTCCCCATATGTCTACTTCATGTTTGAATTGTTTTGGGAATGATATTTTATTTTTTGGGGATGTTATAAGGCTTAGAAGTTTAGAAGCAAATCTTGAAATTTTTCCGAAATTTACAAAAACTCAATTTCTAGGGACCAGTTCAGGTCTCAAGTCACTTTGCGAGGCTTACATTATAGAAACCACCCAAAAATGACCCCATCTAAGAAACTACACCCCTCAAGGTATTCAAAACTGATTTTGCATACGTTGTTAACCCTTTAGGTGTTGCACAAGAGTTATTGGCAAATAGGGAGGAAATTTGAGAATTTCATTTTTTTGTCTAATTTTTCATTTTAACCCATTTTTTCCACTAACAAACCAAGGGTTAACAGCCAAACAAGACTGTATCTTTATTGCCCTGACTCTGCCATTTACAGAAACACCCAATATGTGGCCGTAAACTACTGTACGGCCACACAGCGGGGCGTAGAGTGAAAGGTGCGCCGTTTGGTTTTTGGAAGGCTGATTTTTATGGACTGGTTTATTTACACCATGTCCCATTTGAAGCCCCCTGATGCACCCCTAGAGGAGAAACTCCCTAAAAGTGACCCCATCTAAGAAACTACACCCCTCAAGGTATTCAAAACTGATTTTACATATGTCGTTAACCCTTTAGGTGTTGCACAAGAGTTATTGGCAAATGGCGATGAAATTTGAGAATTTCATTTTTTTGCATAATTTTCCATTTTATCCCATTTTTTCCACTAACAAAGCAAGGGTTAACAGCCAAACAAGACTGTATCTTTATTGCCCTGACTCTGCTGTTTACAGAAAAACCCCATATGTGGCCGTAAACTACTGTACGGGCACACAGCGGGGCGTAGAGTGAAAGGTGCGCCGTTTGGTTTTTGGAGGGCTGATTTTGCTGGACTGTTTTTTTGGCACCATGTCCCATTTGAAGCCCCCCTGATGCACCCCTAGATTATAAACTCCATAAAAGTGACCCCATCTAAGAAACTACACCCCTCAAGGTATTCAAAACTGATTTTACAAACTTTGTTAACCCTTTAGGTGTTGCACAAGATTTAATGGAAAATAGAGATACAATTTCAAAATTTCACTTTTTTGGCAGATTTTCCATTTTAATATTTTTTTTCCAGTTACAAAGCAAGGGTTAACAGCCAAACAAAACTCATTATTTATGGCCCTAATTCTGTAGTTTACAGAAACACCCCATATGTGGTCGTAAACAGCTGTACGGGCACATGGCAGGGCGCAGAAGGAAAGGAACACCATATGGTTTTTGGAAGGCATATTTTGCTGGACTGGTTTTTTTGACACCATGTCCCATTTGAAGCCCCCCTGATGCACCCCTAGAGTAGAAACTCCAAAAAAGTGACCCCATTTTAGAAACTACGGGATAGGGTGGCAGTTTTGTTGGTACTAGTTTAGGGTACATATGATTTTTGGTTGCTCTATATTACACTTTTTGTGCGGCAAGGTAACAAGAAATAGCTTTTTTGGCACCGTTTTTTTTTTGTTATTTACAACATTCATCTGACAGGTTAGATCATGTGGTAATTTTATAGAGCAGGTTGTCACGGACGCGGAGATACCTAATATGTATACAATTTTTTTTTATTTATGTACGTTTTACACAATGATTTCATTTTTAAAACCAAAAAAATGTTTTAGTGTCTCCATAGTCTAAGAGCCATAGTTTTTTCAGTTTTTGGGCGATTATCTTAAGTAGGGTCTCATTTTTTGCGGGATGAGATGACGGTTTGATTGGCATCTATTTTGGGGTGCATATGACTTTTTGATTGCTTGCTATTACACTTTTTGTGACGTAAGATGACAAAAAATGGCTTTTTTTACACCGTTTTTATTTTTATTTTTTTACGGTGGTCATCTGAGGGGTTAGATCATGTGATATTTTTATAGAGCCGGGCGATACGGACGCGGCGATACCTAATATGTATACTTTTTTTTTATTTATGTAAGTTTTACACAATGATTTCATTTTTGAAACAAAAAAAATCATGTTTTAGTGTTTCCATAGTCTAAGAGCCATAGTTTTTTCAGTTTTTGGGCGATTATCTTGGGTAGGGTATGATTTTTGCGGGATGAGATGACGGTTTGATTGTTACAATTTTGGCGTACATGCGACTTTTTTGATCACTTTTATTACCTTTTTTGGGAAGTAAGGTGGGCAAAATTTCAATTTCATCATAGTTTTTTATTTTTTATTTTTATGGTGTTCACCGTTCGGGTAAAGTAACATGACCGTTTTATAGATCAGGTCGTTACGGACGCGGCGATACCAAACATGTGTAGGGAATTTTATTTTTTTATTTTTTTATCAGTGATAAATGTGTTTTTTGATTTTTACTTTTTTTTCACTTTTATTCACTTTTTTTTGACCCAGACCCACTTGGTTCTTGAAGATCCAGTGGGTCTGATGTCTGAATAATACAGTACAGTACAATATATATTGTTCTGTACTGTATTTTACTTACACTGAACAGATCTATGCCATTCAGCACAGATCTGTTCAGCACCATGGACAGCAGGACGCCTGAGAGGCGTCCTGTTGCCATGGGAACCTTCCCCGTCTGCTCAGTACTGCTCAGAACTTCGCAGACGGGGAAGGGTAAGGAGGGGATCTCTCGGGGGGCTCTCTGGGGGCTCTCTCCCTCCCCATCGGGGGGCTGCAAAGGCACAGCAGCCCCCCGATGGGAGAGGGAGGGAGCTCCCTGCGCTGTTAACCTTTTCCATACAGCGGTCCGTACGGACCGCTGTATGGAAAGGGTTAAACGGCTGACAACGCATCGCAGATGTCAGCCGTTTATACCAGGGTGCCAGCAATGTGCTGGCACCCTGGTATCCCCACTAGACACCAACGATTATACAAGGGGAGGCGGGCGGGGGATCGCGATCCCGCCTGCCGCACCGCCCGCCTCCCGCACCGCCCACACCGCCCGCAACCCTCCCCCTGCACCTCCCGCCACCATAAAAATCATTCGGGGGTGCAGGGGGGGGTAAATAAAACTTTTTTTATGGCATATAAAGTTTCTGATCCCTGCGGTCAGGGACTGCGGGGACCAGAAACTTCAGAAATCGCAGCAAACCGCAGGTCTGAATTGACCTGCGGTTTGCCGCGATCGCCGACATGGGGGGGTCACGGGACCCCCCCGCGCATTTAGCCTAGGTGCCTGCTCGATGATTTGAGCAGGCACCGGGTTCCGATCACTGCCAGCCGCACGGCAGTGATCGAAAATACACAGGGCGTACATGTACGCCCTGTGTCCTTAAGTACCAGGGCACAAGGGCGTACCTGTACGCCCTATGTCCTTAAGAGGTTAAAATAAGTGTACAAAAAGTTTGGTAATGCAAAGAAAAAAATATATAAAGCTATATAAATGTGGTATTGCAGTAATTGTACTGACCCAGAGAATGAAGGGAACTGGTATGTTATACTGTATAACAAATGCCATAAAACCAAAACCTATAATACTGTGACGGAATTGCATTTTTTTACTACATAATATGCAATATAAATTGGTGCCGTATGTCCATTCCGTAGCCCCGCAAAAAATAACATGTCCTATTCTTGTCCATTTTGGACATTGTTACAATGGATCCACAAAAAAAAAACGGATGGCACACGGATGTCATCTGTTTTTTTTTTTGCGGATCTGCAATTTGCGGACCGCAAAACAAATACTGTCGTGTGCATGTAGCCTTATGGAAAGGCAGGGAGTGAAAAACTAAATTGCTAAAATGGAAAATAGTCATGTCAGGAAGGGGTTAAATAACATGTTAGTATGATTAACTGTATTAAAATAGGCAAATTTTCTGATGGGGTTGATCATGCTGAGCAAAACTATACATTTCTTTCTATAGGGTTAATAGTTGCCATATAAATTTTGATATTTCTGTAAATTATGTATTAGGAGCACCAAGGGGCTGACTATACTGTTAGGAACACTGCTAGCACAAGGACCCAGTGCTCTCTATACTCCCCCTTCCTCTATGAGTGACATGGCTAGACATCTCCGTAGCCCTGTTTTCTCGCTCAATGACTCAGATACTGCTTTCTGAGCTTGGGAAGCTGTGGAAGATCCATTGCACAATCACTGAGTTGGCTCAATGACTTGGCGCCTGCGTAGCGGATCTGATGAGCACAGTTTCTGAGTTCATCAGATCCACTGAGAGTACAGCGAGCACAGGGATTTTACGCTAGCAGTACTCCTAATGCTGTGGTCAGACCCTTGATGCTACAAATAGGCAAGTTACATAAATATGAAAATTAATATATCTCAGCAACTATTAACCCTATAGAGAAAAAAAATATATTATTTTACTCAGTATGATCAACCCTAGCAGATAATATGCCTGGTTTAATAGGGTTGATCATGTTGATAGATACTTTTTAACGTAAGGTAAATTAGGAAGTTACGACTGGATTGACCACTATAGGAAGTTAAATGTTTCGCATTGCTTTATTTAAAGGGAGTCTGTCACCAAGAAAATCACTGTTAAACCAGGCATGATGCTTGTAGGTACTTTTAATCTATTTGCAAATGAGGAGTAAAGTGCACCAAGGGTGGACCCAAACCAATCTGTGCACCCTTGCTTAGCCTGCTTCCTCTGCCATTCCTTCTCTCTCCTTGATTGATGGTAAGGTTCCTGCATAGTCACGTCACTGGGCCCTGTACATGGAGTTGTCCAGAGATTTAATGGGACATCCACCGACTTCTAGAAATGAATCTAGGCACCTCAAGGCTGCACCGAGCAAAGACAACTGGTGGTGTTACACACAGGTTTGTTTGGCAGTTTGTAAGTCTGTCAGCAAGAAGTATCTGAACAATTGTTTGGTTCACATTATGATATGCATCTTTAAGCTGTACTACTTGTTAATAGTTTAATTTCTTCAAAGCTTATAGGGCAGTACATTGGCTCATTGGCTCGTACTGTTGCCCTAGGGTCCTGGATTCAAATGTGACTAAAAACAGCATTTGTGTATTCTACATAGGTTTCCTCCTACACTACAAAAAGCATACTAGTAAGTTAAAAGGAATGTGTAATCAGAAAATTACCTATTGTTTAAAGGAAATGTGTCACCAAAAATGTTATCTGCCAGTTAAAACCAGATAGTAACACATATCCTTTATTTCTAATATGTTTTTATTTTCTGATTGCAGATTTATTTCTTCTATTTCCTCAACATGATTATGGGGGCTGCCATTTTGCCAGAGCTGTTCTTAACAGAAAGCATTCATTTAGAAAGCATTAAGAAAAGTGCTTTATGGCAGCCGCATAGGCCGTAGACACAATGGTCAGGAGGGGACCTCATTGACTTCTATGAGGAAGTTTACTAGGCATGCTCTGTGACCTGTGCAGAGGACATTGTACAAGGAAAGAATAGATAAGTTCTGACAATCACCTATTGTGAGCTGTACAGACCAAGAAGTGGTACCTATTATTAGACTTAGTGGCCAGTGTGAAAACTGTCTGATTTTATGGCTTTTGTTTAAGTATAGATATTGACATTAAAAATTAAAAATGACCATCAAAAATAATGTTGAGACTTCCTGTTCTGTAGAGTTCACTTTTCAACATTCAGCATAGGTAACACATTCCCATTAATTTGGAATTTAGATTGAGAGCGCCAATAGGGACAAGGACCAATGTTAGCCAAGATGATACTCTTTTTATCTCTGTAAAAAAAATTCTCCTATATAAATAGAATGATGAGATTATTTGAAATTAATATAAGGCAATAAAATATCCATCTACTAAAATGTGAGTCATTTTAAAAAATGAAACATAAAAAAAATAAGGCTCTAAACTAATGGGGTAAAAGATGAGAAGATGAGGATTGTAAATCCACAAATCGAAAGCCTTTACAGTTTTTTGTGCTACTGTGCCCCATCATTCTCAGAGACAGAGCCTTCATCACCTTATGTGGCATTAAAGTAATATCCAGACAGTAACATTGTAAATGAAAAAAATTGTAATTGGTATTAAAATACAATGGGAAATTGTACTTTCTCTTTAAATGAAAAGAATAATCAGATTCCTAATTGATGTACATATTCTGTTCTGAAATAGGGAGACTTTTATTATATAACTGGGCCAAATCAAACTTTAATAGATATTAATATATATGTTGTATTTGAGTATTATTATTTTATATTATTGGGTTAGTGATAATGGCTAGTATTATTCCTACAGAGCTTAGATTTCTTTTCCCGTGGATAATCATTAAATGATATTTTAATGAGTTCAACCTTTCAAAGATTACTTCTATTTAAAAGAAATATTCATTGAAGTAGGCTGCAATATAATACCATTTTGTTATTTGAACTGCTAAAACCGAAAACGAATTCAAGTTACGTAAGTTAATCAGCAAATGTGAAGTATATAATTTTCTTCAACACGGTGACTTGCTTAGCAGGCAGAGGCACTTTTTATTTTAAAGGACTATTATGTTGCTGCTCACAAAATCTTCAGTTTAAAGGGCATCTGTCAGCAGATTTGTACCTATGAAACTGACTGACCTGTTGACAGCTGAGGGCCTCTGTGTTGGTCCCATGTTCATATGTCCACATTCCTGAGAAATTAAGTCTTATTATATGCAAAAGAGCCTCTAGGAGCAACGGGGGTGTTGTCATTACACCTAGAGACTCTGTTGTCTCTGCAACATTGGTGCCCTCTGCAGTTTGATTGGCAGGTCCAAACAGTTTAAATGTCATCACACCTGGCCCTGTTAAAGTCCAGATGGTGCAGCAGAACCTCTAGGGCAGGAGTAGGCAACCTCCGGCACTCCAGCTGTTGTGAAACTACAACTCCTAGCATGCATACTAGCATTCTAAGAATTCTCATAGAAATGAATGGAGCATGCTGGGAATTGTAGTTTCACAACAGCTGGAGTGCCGAAGTTGCTGATTTCTGCTCTAGGAAATAGGGCTAGGCTCCCATTGCTCCTAGAGGATCATTTGCATATATTAAAACATAATTTTTCTCAGCAAGGCGGGCACATATGAACATGGGACTAACACAGATGCCTTCAGCTGCCAAGTGCACATGAAACAGGTCAACGAGTTTCATAGGTACAAATCTGCTGACAGATGCCCTTTAAGCCCTCCAAAAACAGGCTGTAACATTATAAATGAACAAAATAGTATTAACCCTGTAAGACCCACTGTTGTAAAATTACATTACCTTTCGCTCTTCTGAAAAGATACTTGTAAATGTTTGTGGTTTTTTTTAGATCACATTTACATTGTCAATAGACCCTATTGTTTAGACCTGCAATGCTATTGGATAAAAAATATGTATATGTGCCTGGCCATCTGGTCAAGAACTCATTCTACCTGCAAACACTTCTTAAAGCTCATCCCATTGTTTAATTGGACTGGATATTACAACATTCAAGAAAGTAAAATGCCTAAAATTAGTTTTATGTGTTTAGTAGAATGCCTAGAGCAAGTAGATGCTAATTTACTGTGGAATATTTTTATCAAATTTTATTTAGAGCTTGTTATGTCCATGTTGTAATTCTACAACATTGGGTTAGGTTGGTAGTCAAAAATAGCATATGGTGCATTACATATTGCCTGAGGACTTTGCACATCATGTGTTAGACGTCTGGGGGGTTGCATGAAATCCTTTTAGTATGGTAAGCAGTGGGCATAATAGGCCATAATAGACCTCAGTGTATTGTGTTAATAGGGCTAGGATTATTTAAATTGAAATAGTTTACCTTGTCTACTATACTTGCTATTATTTCCATTTCAGAATGCCACCAGCAAAGAAAGGTCCCGTGTACACTGTGCAGGATGTTGTTGCTGCCATCCAAAATAGAGAGAGTGACTTCAACAGCCCACTGACTGTGCACGCAGTGTTGATATCAAGACCACTAAAGAAAGCCTACCACACAAACAGACCATATCCCGTGACAGGTATCGCTGGCTGGAAAAGGACTTTGTCAGTCCCAATACAGATTTTTCTGGTCCAGACTTCACTGATGCTGCTATTTCCCTCCAGACACCACT
The DNA here is from genome assembly GCF_905171765.1 of Bufo bufo. Classification (NCBI taxonomy): domain Eukaryota; kingdom Metazoa; phylum Chordata; class Amphibia; order Anura; family Bufonidae; genus Bufo; species Bufo bufo. The sequence continues at coordinate 518,988,352 of NC_053392.1, forward strand.
GGAGTACTTCCAGAGGTTTGTCTCAGAAGACATGGTTCAGGCTCTGACTAAAAACACGAATGAGTACAGCTTTCAAAAGACTGGAATACATTTAAACACCAACACAAAGGAAAATGAGCAGATGATCGGCATGTACTTGAAGATGGGCCTAGTTCAAATGCCTGGAGTTCGAATGTATTGGAAGGCAGACACACGGTACACCCCTGTTTCTGATGTGATGTCACGCAACAGATTTCAATCTCTGTTGACATCATTACATTTTACAAACAACGTGACCGTGTCAGAGAGAAAGGAAAGATAAACTATGGAAACTCAGACCATGGCTTGATTCATTCAGAGGGAAATGCTTGCAGGTGGTACCAGAAGAGCACAACTCTGTGGATAAGATGATGATTCCTTTCAAGGGGAAATTCAGCTCCATCAAGCAATATATGAGGCAAGCCCCCCCCATGGGGGTTCAAACTGTGGGTAAGAGCTGGAATAACTGGTATGCTCTGTGACTTTGATGTGGGCCAAGGCAATGCTGACGGCATACGAGCCAAATCTAAACTTGGACTGTCAGGTGATGTTGTGATGAAACTTGCCTCCACACTCCCAAAAGGTCAGAACTACAAGATTTTCGCAGACAAATACTTCACCTCTGTCCCATTGGTAGCAAAGCTCCTTGATTGTGGAATTCATGCTGTGGGAACAGCCAGGCAAGTACGCTTACCCAACTGTAACCTTGAAGATGAGAAGAATTTTAAGAAAAAGGGGAGAGGAAGCTTTGATATCGGAGTGGAAGGGAACCACAACATCTGTGCTGTCAAATGGTATGACAACAGGGCGGTCACGCTTGTTTCAACCTTTTCAGGCCCAGAGCATGTGCAGAAGATTCAAGGCCACAAAAACCTACATTGAAATTGACAGGCACGGACAGCCTTCAATATAAATGCCTATTATTGTCCGAAAAGCACGGACAAGAATAGGACATGTTATATTTTTTTAGCGGGGCCACGGAACTGAGCAACGGATGCGGACAGCACACGGAGTGCTGTCCGCATCTTTTGCGGCCCCATTGAAGTGAACGGGTCTGCTTCCGAGCCGCCAAAATGGCGGCTCGGATGCGGACCCAAACAACGGCCGTGTGCAGAGTGTTGTGCAAAATAAATACATCCTGACAATATCCTCCATAAAATAATTAATGACACAATACACTAATGATATTCAGCAGTCAATAGCTATTAAACTGGACATGGAATTAAAGAAAATCTGTCACCTCTTCTGTGATGTCTGTTTTAGCAACTACTCGCTTTCCCCATGCAATAATTCTGGAGCATCCACTCTTTGTTATGTCTATCCTCTATTATATCTACTAGAAGTTTCTAAATAAATTGCCAGTAGTCTGCAAGAAAAGGTCCTTGTGGGTGTTACCAGTTGGAGTGTGTCCCTGCACAGTCTGACACTGGCAATACTGATTGATAGTGTTAGAGTAGACTGTGCAGGGACACAGCCCCAAAGGTAACACCAAGATGAATTTTTTTTTTGCATGTTTGGTTTGTGGTCCATTCCCACCACTGCCAAGCTACTCACCAAGATGTCTGGCATCCTCTGCAAGCTACTGTCTCAATTGCTCTAGTCTCTTTTCCCTTAGGTCACACACACACTCACCTGTGACCTCTAAAGGGCCAGTATACAAATTTGCAAATCCTTTCCCAGTCAGTGGCTGAGGGTCCCAGAGTATTTAAGGCAACCTCTTCAGGCAGAGCATGTCTGAACTTCAAGGTTCCCTGCGACCAACAAAGGTGCTTGGAAGACTTTGTGCTTTAGCAATTTTCCTGCGTTATCCAGAGTATTCCTGTCTGTGTTGCTGCTGTGTTCCCTTCCTGCCTGTGTGCTCCTAACTTCACAGTTCAGTTTCAGTTCAAGTCCATGTTTAAAGGGTTTTAAAGGGTCAGCTCTGAACCCGGACATATCCCCATCTTCACTCCTCTGGCCCCCCTGATATGAGCATCTTAGCATTTCACGCGCAATGCTCTCCTTTTCCCTGAATCGTGCAATGGAGAGCATAGGAGCGCAGGGCAACAGAGAGCATAAGAGCGTGAAATGCTACAATGCTCATATCAGGGGGGCTGTCTGGGTGAAAATGGGGGTATGTCCAGGTTCAGCTCTGAACTCGCTGATCTGTGACATGCAGACTGCTGGCAATTCACTCATTAATGTCTAAAAGTAATAATAGAGGAATGTCAAAACATAGTGTTATTTGAATAGATGCTTCAGAATTGTTATTACACAGGGAATGCAAGTTGTTACTAAAACAAACATGTCAGGATAACTGACAGGTCCTCTTTAAATGGTAACCCCAGTGAAATCCAAAGGTCATGTAATCGTAATTTGTGAGGCCACATCTAGAGCTCAGTGAAGAGTGCTTCAGATATGACATCCAAAGTCGCTTCATTCAATACTTCGGAATAATGCTGTACAGATCTCCATACAGTATTAGAATGTATGGGCTCCAATGATCCAAAGTTAGTTATTTGCGAAGTTTCTCGTGAATAACTAGTAATTGATTTTTAAAGTGGAAAACTTGAAATCGAACTTGGCTTTGGTTTTGAGGTACCAGCCATGGCGGCTCTTCAGCAGTCTCAAACAAAAAATGGATGGTAGGACAGCACCACTTACTTGGATACACTCAAGAGACTTTGCGGCGGTGCTCGTGACGTCAGGTCTCGGCCTCAGAGACCCCCAAAATACCGGTAAAGATGAAGAAGGTCACGGCACTCCAAAAGCTTGTTCAATGTTCTTTAATACACCAAAAAATTCAGCAGCAACGTTTCGACAATAGTCTTTATCAAGCTACATATGTAGCTTGATAAAGACTATTGTCGAAACGTTGCTGCTGAATTTTTTGGTGTATTAAAGAACATTGAACAAGCTTTTGGAGTGCCGTGACCTTCTTCATCTTCAACAGTCTCCTCACAGATGCAAAGGATCTACTATAAATAACTGTCTTCTGTTAAATGTTCTCTGGCCTTGATCACCTTTGTGAGGCTTTGACAAGGTGTCATGGAACATAGTTATCAGATCTTCCGCTAAAGATGGATGGATGGCAAGCAAAAAACACCTATCCAAGCAAGATACCTTTTCTCATAGCCTTTCTTAGAGCCTACTCCAAATTTAAGACATTATCCCATAAAAAAAAAAAACTTATCTTCTATTCACAGGTTAGAGGATGTGTCTGATCGGAGGGGATCCAACTGCTGGGGCCCCCAGTAAACCAAGAAAGGGGGTCCTGTGTTTTACAGGTGAATGGAATAGTAGCCATGGATGTCTGCTGTCACTTCATTCAACTCTGTAGGACTGTCTGACATAGCTGAGTACAGCTCTCAGTAGAGTTGAGAGAATTGATTTGGTTCTCCACTTAGAGAATAGATGAAGTGGTAAGGGGATTTCTATAGGCCTGAGTAGTGTTGAGCGAATCGAAGTATCTGAAGTGGACTTCAATCCGAATTTCAGTGAAAATTTGTTTCGCCACGAAGCCGAATTTCCTCGTGCTTCGTGGTAACAAATCAATTTTATCTGAAATTTTTAAGAACTTTGCTCATCTCTAATGCATGAACATTCTTTGTAAACACATAAAGATACCATTTAGCCAGTTCTCAATGACCCAATGCAACTTGCTGTAGGCTTCGAGGATACCTCAAAATGGACCCTCTATACTACCATTTCTACAGGCATGTTCAACAATAAGAAAGAGATAATTTCTATGACTAGACCATCTGCAGGTTTGTATCATGGATTGTTTGCATTTCCATAGGGCACAGTTTCATGCTACAGCTATCCAGATGCAGCAGCAATGCCGTTGTAGTATTGTTTATTTGGCTTCACAGATTTTTATAATGGCCATATGTTACTTTTATAGTAACCATCAAAGTGAAACAATATCAGTAAAATCCATGACATACTAAGTGGACGCCAAAATTATTTTAGATTCAAATGTTAGATATAAAGAAATAGGGGGTCGTCAAACCAATGTAAAGTAGAACCGGCTTAGTTGCCCATAGCAACCAATCAGATTACACCTTTCAACTCCTTTGGAAAATTAAAGGTGGAATCTGATTGGTTTCTATGGGCAAGTAAGCCATTTCTACTTTTATACCGGTTTGATAAATGACCCCCATAATATCTAAAATATTTTTCATATTACTTCTTCCGCTCATATACTAGACTGTAAGTTTAAATCTATATGTGTAACCTGATGATATATATTGCAATTTTCTGCATTGCTGACATGAGAGATCAATTGTGTATTTCATAAGCCTATAAAATAGTGAATAGCCCCGTCAATAAAATGTTACATGCATGACCTGCTTGATATTAATCACAAGAATTAAAAGCTTGATGGATTTTGGTAAGTTAAACTGCTCCACTCTTAATGTTATTTGGCTCAGCATGGGCTTGTTTCTTCTACATATTATAAGTCTTTATGAAGCGAGGAATATAAAGAGAGAATTTCAGAGCATTTTCGGTCAAGAATTAGGTTTAGCTTAATGGATCAATTCTTTTCTTATTAAAGTGAGTCTGACCAGTGGCAAGTAATTCATTCAGCATTGATCTTTGTCTCACCCTGAAGTAGCAGGCATTCACTTACGTACATGAAAAATAAGGCGGCCAAACGAAAACAATGCCAATATAACTCGAATCTGGAATTTTTCTCCAATTTACATTTTTGAAGTTGCAGGCGGTACTGTATGTTTGTGCCTTTTGATTTCATCACATGTTTTTTTTCTAGATAAGAAGAATTAAGAACACAATGACTTACTAGTTGCTTTAAAATTAATTTAGCTCAGCAGGATAAAGACAAAACAATTGTTTAGATCGCATTATGTTAACAAAATTGAGACAAAAGATAGGTAAAACTTAATTAAAAATATAAATTAAAATCATCTGTAAAATGCAACATGTATCTTATTGAACTAAATTCACTGATCAGATTAATACATTCTAATCCTAGCAATTATTCCCAGCATGCAATAGCATAAAATAATGGACTGTTAATTATATTTTCTTTGTTTTTATTTCTTTTTTCTTTTTTTTTGCTATCATCTTACACAATGCACCCATGATGCTTTCTATGTGTCACATATTTTGCTTGTATGGTGGCACACAGAGTCTCTACTGAGCAGGAATCCATGTGCCACCATATGGTACCTTCGTGCAGCACTTTATTATGGAAATATTCTCCCATATACATATTACTAATTCTGTAATATAGCATTCAAATGCATGTAAGGAGCTACTGGGGTGGAATAATGCTCCTGAATAGTCATGCTGGTTGTTCCCCTTCCTGGCTTGAATGATATCCCACAGTCTGCGTACGTTATCACATGTAGTGTTGGGCGAATTGAGCTTTGGATCATAGATTTTGCTCAAAACTTTGTTTTAATGCTGTATGGATGGTTTTCAAGTTCAAAAATCATATCCCGACCAAACTTCCTTCGCTGGAGCCTAAACAGTAGAATGCTGTACGGAGACAAATCTCCATACAGTATTCAAACAAAGTTTTGAGCAAATCGACTGTGGATCTGGCATATGTGCAGTGCACGGATAAAGTCAAGTGCCATGAACTGTGTAGTTAGCGCCATTACTCACCTCTCCTCCACTAGTGGGATGCCATTTGACCCAGATGGTCTATTCAAGGCTGCTCCTACTTTGCTATTCTGGTTAAAAATCCAACTCTGCTATGTTCAGTCTTCATTACTCAACAAAACCCTGCTACACCAGCAAACCAAGAGTTAGTGCTCGTGCACACGACCGTGTGCAGTGTAGGAAACACGGCCCATGGGTCGCCACATCTCCCCGACATAGGAAAGCTCATTCATAAATCACTATGACACTGTGAGTTTGGCTCTGGGGAGCTGTTGTCAGTCTGGGAGATGCGGCCCTGGTTCTAGTTCTGTTGCAAATATGTTAATCAAGATATGCCATTCAAGTTAAAGCAAATTCCCTCATTCAGGACCTGAGGACCTATTTATATTTAACAAGTATATTCTTGAATGGACCCATCCAGTCATTTGATCTTGTGGATGTTTCAACTTTATTTCTCATTCCGAGTTACTCCTGGTATTTGTGGTACTACTGGTTATCCATGTCTACGCTACATAAAGTCTTGTTTACTGCATTATTTTCCTGGTTTTGCCCCTTTGCTATGTACTTGGCCATGACCTGCTGACTATGCCCTGCCATGTACCTTGGTTATTGTGTTTGGTTCCTGAACTGCTTTCCTGGTTACTACCTATGGCTAGTTTCTTCACAAAATGCAGGTCCACGAGACAAAATAGAATAATATAAATGATTGCTGCTCACAGTTCTATGACATCTTCAATTATTTATTAACATCTCTCCATAAGAATAGATCTCATGATGAAGGGGTTTTATCCACCAAAACATTGCGTCTGGCGAGGAGAGAGTCATTTGACTCACTATATTATGCGGCTGTGACATGTGAACCTGCATTTTTTTGATGAAATGAGCTGTGTCTGAACAGGGTGTGTGGAACTCCGATGCAGGAAAAACTGAAATCTATTGAATCGTATGTGCTACTAAAGGTAACTGGATTGGTCTTTTCTACCCTTGACTATAAATTCCAGCCCGTGACCTGCTATAAATTAAAGCCCACAACCTGCCTTGAGCTCCAGCTCCGTGTCTCTGCTCCAGCTCCGTGTCTCTGCTCCAGCTCCGTGTCTCTGCTCCAGCCTCATGTACACACTTCAGCCCTGTGTTTCTGCTTCCGCTGTGTGTCCCTACTCCAGCCCCATATCTCTTCTCCAACCTGGTGTCTCTGCTCTTGCTCCTGTCTCTGCCCTGCAGCCCCTAGTGTCTGTGTTCTTGGCTCATCTCTAGTTCTCATCTGTGCCCTGGTGCTCTATTTCTGGAGTCCCCAATTTTAAACTTTGGCTCTACTGAGTCTTCCCTGTGTGTTGCTCTTTGCTTTTCCACTGTAACAAACTTTGTATCTGCTAGATCTCCCTGGTTTTTATTGGATTGTCTGACCACCTTCCTGGCTGTTTCTACATTTCAGTTTTGCTGTCACGGCTGTATCTACCAACAGATCCTCATTCTTTCATGAATTATTGCTTTATGAGTACCTTTGGTGGGACTAATGACTAGAGTTAAGCAGACACCTGGATGTTCGGGTTCGACGGGTTCAGATGAACTTCACAAAAAAGTTCGCGTTCGGGACCCGAACTTCACCCGAACTTGACCCCGAACCCCATTGAAGTCAATGGGGACCCAAACTTTTGAGCACTAAAATGGCTCTAAAAAGTAACGGAAAGGGTTACAGGGCTGCAAATGGCAGCAAAATGTGGTAAAGAGCATGGTAAGTGCTCTGCAAACAAATGTGGATAGGGACTTCAAAAAAACATAAAATACGTACAAATAAAAAATAATAATCTTGATCTAGAAGGAGGAGGTCCATATGGAGTAGGAGGTTGAGGTGGCGGTGTAGGTGGAAGCGGCGATGGAGGAGGTAGCCAACACTGGTCTTTGTTTTTTATTTTATTATTTTTTTGTTTAAATTTGGGTAGACCCCAAAACATTGGGAAATATAACCTGTGATAACCCCCACCAGCCGTGCAAAACAAACGTTCAGACAATACACTGGCTGCAGGGCAGGCCAGCACCTCCAAGCGGTAAAGGGCAAGCTCAGGCCATGTGCCCAATTTGGAGACCCAGAAGTTGAAGGGGGCAGACCCATCAGTCAGTACGTGTAGGCCTGTGCACACATACTGCTCAACCATGTCGCACATCCCCATGACGTCCTCGATCCAATTGGATATCTTCTCTATTAATTTTCGATGTTCTTATCTGCGCCTACCATGGCGATCACGAGTAGCTGGGAATCAGGGTTCCAGGCCGGAGAGGGAGCCTGAGAAAGGGATACCACATCCAAGGGAGGTCAATGGATGAAATTAAATGTGATTGAGCGAAAATGTGAACAAATTATTGAAGCCAAAGCCTCCAAGTAAAGGTGGGGGCGCGGCAATTACCCACTCCCGACACTGGGACAAGTTATTAAAGCGGAAGGATCGAATGAAAAGAGGGGGAATGCGTTGATTAAAGACGAATTTTAGAAATTTAAGTCCATGTCACCTATGCAGAGCAGGGGTTTTTCATCGGCAAGAATGGGTTAATGTCACCTACCAATGGAACAGACGATTTAAAAAAAATTTGGTCCCTGTCAACTATGCAGAGCATGGGTTTATTCACGACAAAACTGTGTTCATGTCACCCACCAATTGAACAGACTATTTTACAAAAATTAGGTCCCTGTCACCTATGCAGAGCAGGGTTTTGTATACGGCAAAATTGGTAAAATGTCACCTGACAATCTAACAGACGATTTTTTGAAATTTAGGTCCCTGTCAACTATGCAGAGCAGGGGTTTATTCACGGCAAAAATGGTAAAATGTCACCCAAGAATGTAACAGATGCTTTTGCACCCTGCTCCCTCTTTTGCTGTGCTGGTGCCTCTGTGCGAGCACCGCCTCTTCCTCCGAACTAGACAGGTCACTCGCATGACCTTGATTCCATGTGGGGTCGAGGACCTCATCGTCCTCCACATCATCTTCCACCCAGTTTTCACCCATGCCCTCCTTGTCGGTCTGCACACTGCAGATAGCCATAGCAGTTGGCACCTGTGTTTTGTCATCATCTGAGACGTGCTGCGGTGGTCCTCCCATGTACTTATCCTGAAACATAAGTGGTTGGACATCGGTGCACTCAATCTCTTCCACTTCTGGGGCATGACTATGTGGATGGCCCTGGGTAACCCTGCTAGCAGAGTCATCAAAAAGCAGAAGAGACTGCTTGGCTGATTTGCAAGGAGGTGAGGTGAAAGACTGATGGCCATGGGCTGCAGGTGCCAACTCTGATCTTTCAGCAGGAGACTGGGTGGGAGACAATGTTAAGGAACAGGAGGCACTGTCAGCCACCCAATCTACTATCGCCTGTACTTGTTCTGGCCTCACCATTCGTAGAGCCGCATTCGGCCATACCAAATAATGCTGAAGATTCTGTTGCCTACGTGAGGAAGGTGTTTCACTTGTGCGTGTAGCTGGCACAGATCGACCACATCCTCTCCCTGCAACAGGAGCTCCACAAGCAGCACCACGACCGGGGCCACGTCCCTTGTTTGACGCTCTCCTCATTCTTTGCATTCACCCACCAAACTAACAGATGGTTTATGTCAGGTGACAATGTAACCGCCAATAGTCAACAATTAAGTTCACTGAGGGTAAGGCAGTGCCGGTGTCATAAAGAGGAAAAATGTCTTGAGGTCACACATTAGTGTGACAGGCGAATTTTATACAATTACTTCATGGTCACAAAATTTTTTAATTTGTCAACCAACAATGTAACTGCAGTATTGACTGGTTGTATTTGACTGTGACAAATGCAGCAAAGGCCCCAAATGTAGTGTCTTGCACAAAATGGGTGTTTTTTTAAAACCAGAATATAATTGCACTATTTAAAGCTTGTATTTCACTGTCACAAATGCAGCAAAGGCCACAGATGTAGGGTATTGCAAAAAATTGGTGTTTTTTTAAACCCAGAATATAACTGCAGTATTTAAAGTTTGTATTTGACTGTCACAAATTCAGCAAAAGACCCAAAATGTATTATCTTGCAAAAAATTTGTGTTTTTTTTAAACCCAGTATATAATTGCATTATTTAAAGCTTGTATTTCACTGTGACAAATGCAGCAAAGGCCACAGATGTAGGGTCTTGCAAACAATGGGTGTTTTTTTAAACCCAGAATATAATTGCAGTATTTAAAGCTTGCATTTCACTGTGACAAATGCAGCAATGGCCCCAGATGTAGGGTCTTGCAAACAATGGGTGTTTTTTTAAGCCCAGAATATAATTGCAGTATTTAAAGCTTGCATTTCACCGTGACAAATGCAGCAAAGGCCCCAGATGTAGGGTCTTGCAAAAAATGGGTGTTTTTTTTAAACACTGAATATAACTGCAGTATTTAAACCTTGTATTTGACTGTCACAAATGCACATATGCTGTGCTGGTGCACTGAACTTGCACAAAATGGCCGTCAACGCCCACCTAACTAACAGACGGATAAAAGTTATTTTTCTTTGTCACTGGGCTCAGGGCATGGTAAAAAATGCTACACTGCACCCACAAAACTAAATTGCTGTACATCGCTGAGTTAACAAGCACTTCTGATAACAGATTCTTTCCTATTCTCTCCCTCACAGCAGCAGCATCCTATACCTACACTAGTAAGAGCAGAGTGACGTGCAGCGCTACGTAACTCCAGCTGATATAGAGGCTGGGTCACATGCTGCACTGGCCAATCACAGCCATGCCATTAGAAGGCATGGCTGTGATGGCTTCTAAGAGCACACGAGTTAAATGCTTGTTGACTGAAAAGTTTGGGTTCGGGTCCGGGGTCCAAAAATCCTAAAGTTCGGTACGAACCCGAACTTTACAGTTCGGGTTCGCTCAACCCTACTAATTACATATCAAAAGTTCTTGACCTTTTAAGAAGATGAGATACGATGGTTTATCAATAACTCATCTCAATTCCCTCAATACCCATGGATGAATGGCACCTGTTTTGTTGGATTTATAAATATTTAATTTGCTCAGATGCAGCTGTACTTCTTTTGTTACATGATATTTGGTGTAGAAGCTTGATTATTGTCCCCTTGAATGCTCAATGGTGAATACAAATGAAATCACAAATGAGTGTATTTATTTGAATAATATAATTTTTTTAAAGGGTGTGAAGTTTTCTTCTGTTGCAGTCTAGTAGCAGTTAAAGGGGTTCTCTGGCCCTACCTAAAAAATGGTGCCAAAATCTAACCTGTGTGGAGAAGATTAGGAAAGACATACTTACCCCCAGTAGCAGCAGCATTTCCATAATCTTCTTTATAGTCACGTGACTGCTCCTGTAGCATTGCCAGGGCTTCCCCTCCATTGTTGTCTTCTTGTCTTACTCTGTGAAGCAGGAGAGGACGCATCATCACTGATGTCACCGCCTCCTGCCGGCCTTCCTTAGTCTCGACACCTGCACACTATTGCATATGGGCCGGTACTGCACTTGGGGGCCAGTAGAGGCACTGTAGATGGCATTTGGGGGCACTGTGGATGGCAGTGGGGACACTCTGGATGGCACTGGGGGCACTGTGGATTTCAATGGGTGCACTGGATTACATTTTGGGGCACTGTGGATGGCATTTTGGGGCACTGTGGATGGCAGTAGGGGTACAGTGAATTGCAATTGGGGCACTGTGGATAGCACTGGGGGCACTGTGGATGGCAATGGGTGGGAAATGTGGATGGCTTTCGAGGCACTGTGGATGGCATTTTTGGTGGGCCCTGTCAATGACACTGTTATGGGGGTGCTGTGGAAGTCACTGTTATGAGGAGGCTGTGGAAGTCACTGTTATGAGGAGGCTGTGGATGTCACTGTTATGGGGGCACTGTAGATGTATTTGTTCTGGGGGCGCTGTGGAGGTCACTGTTCTGGGGGCGTTGTGGATGTCACTGTTATGGAGGTGCTGTGGATGTCACTATTATGGGGGTTGCCGTCGATATCATGGTTATGGGGGTTGCTGTGGATGTCACTGTTATGGAGGATCAGTGTAGTAATAAAGCTCATCCAAATGACTGTGATTGGCCCGGGTATCCATGTCCTGGTCCATTTTTCAGGCCAACCGCGGCTTCCCTGACCCACACTAACTGTATGATAACTTATGATACAACCAATCTTTATTTGACCGGGATTTCCAGATCTGTCAGTTCCACAAAAGATAGAACATGTCCTATTCTGGTCCTTAAAATGCAGACCTCAAACTAATTAAAAGCCAGTGGGTCTGCAAAAAAAAAAACATGAATCGCACATGGACGGTATCCTTACTTGCAGACTGCAAAACGGATATGGCCGTGCACATAAGGATCTATATACACACTTCAGCAGACAGTAACATATAAGATAGGATTAGATACACAGCTCAGCAGGCAGGATCATACAAGATAAGATTAGATACACAGCTCAGCAGGCAGGATCATACATGAAAATCTTTCATACAGGAAGAGTAGACCATATTGCGGATCATAGATTTAGATATAGAGGCACAGCAGACAGTATTTGACATGATAAGCTTAGATACACATCAGACAGTATCATACAAGGTGGGATTAGATACACAACACAACAGGCTTTGTATCAGCCACAGCCAGTTGTATTGTACATTATAGGATTAAATACACATACAGTCATGTGAAAAAATTAGGACACCCTTTGAAAGCATGTGGTTTTTTGTAACATTTTTAATAAATGGTTATTTCATCTCCGTTTCAACAATACAGAGAGATTAAAGTAATCCGACTAAACAAAGAAAACTGAAGAAAAGTCTTTTCAAGATCTTCTGTAAATGTCATTCTACAAAAATGCCTATTCTAACTGAGGAAAAAGATAGGACACCCTCACATGTATTCCCTCTTAAATTGGCTCAGATCTCACACAGGTATATCACACCAGGTGCACATAATTAGTAGATCGTTACTCTGCATGTTGAATGAGGCTTGCCCTATTTAAACCTCAGACATTTAGTTTGGTGTGCTCCTGACTGTTGAAGTGAGAGTGAGCACCATGGTGAGAGCAAAAGAGCTGTCAGAGGACTTCAGAAAAAAGATTGTAGCAGCCTATGAGTCTGGGAAGGGATTTAAAAAGATCTCAAAAGATTTTGAAATCAGCCATTCCACTGTCCGGAAGATAGTCTACAAGTGGAGGGCTTTCAAAACAACTGCCAACATGCCCAGGACTGGTCGCCCCAGCAAGTTCACCCCAAGAGCAGACCGCAAGATGCTAAAAGAGGTATCCAAAAACCCTAAAGTGTCATCTCGAGAACTACAGCAGGCTCTGGCTACTGTTGATGTAGAAGTACATGCCTCTACAATCAGAAAGAGACTGTACAAGTTTAACTTGCATGGGAGGTGTGCAAGGAGGAAACCTTTGCTTTCCAAGAGAAACATCGAGGCCAGACTGACATTTGCCAGCGATAAAGTTGACAAAGACCAGGACTTCTGGAATAATGTTCTTTGGACAGATGAGTCCAAAATTGAATTATTTGGACACAACAGCAGAGGACATGTTTGGCGTAAACCAAACACAGCATTCCAAGAAAAGAACCTCATACCAACTGTGAAGCATGGAGGTGGAAGTGTCATGGTTTGGGGCTGCTTTGCTGCAGCAGGACCTGGTCAGCTCACCATCATAGAATCCACGATGAATTCTACTGTGTATCAGAAGGTGCTTGAAGAACATGTGAGACCATCAGTTAGAAAATTAAAGCTGAAGCGGAACTGGACCATGCAACATGACAATGACCCAAAACATACTAGTAAATCAACCAAAGATTGGCTGAAAAAGAAGAAATGGAGAGTCCTGGAATGGCCAAGTCAAAGTCCAGATTTGAATCCCATTGAGATGCTGTGGGGTGACTTGAAAAGGGCTGTACGTGCAAGAAACCCCTCAAACATCTCACAGCTGAAAAAGTTCTGCATTGAGGAGTGGGGTAAAATTTCCTCAGACCGATGTCGAAGACTGGTAGATGGCTACAAGAACCGTCTCACTGCAGTTATTTCAGCCAAAGGAGGTAACACTCGCTATTAGGGGCAAGGGTGTCCTATCTTTTTCCTCAGTTAGAATAGGCATTTTTGTAGAATGACATTTACAGAAGATCTTGAAAATACTTTTCTTCAGTTTTCTTTGTTTAGTCGGATTACTTTAATCTCTCTGTATTGTTGAAACGGAGATGAAATAACCATTTATTAAAAATGTTACAAAAAACCACATGCTTTCAAAGGGTGTCCTAATTTTTTCACAAGACTGTATGCTTTGATGTGCTTGCTGATTCAAGCTGTTTATTGCAGTCTGGAGATGGTAAGGGAAGAGCGTGTGGACTGTCAGTGATGTGATATAGAGACACTAGCAGGATTCATGTGTGGGTGTAGTAATATGGCCACATGTAGTAGGAGTAGCTCCTGTAGACTGAACAGAGGGGGGTTGGGCCAGCCTGTGATTTATCACTCTGCAGAGCAGCCAGGCTTTATCAATAAAGTTACCTATTCAATAAAACAATAACCTAGAAAAGTAAACAGATCTTCCAGGATAGTCTGATGCTCAGACAGCAGGAAAGAAAGCACAGAAATGAATAACAGGTATTGGGGGCATGTTTATGCATGGTAAGGGGTGTTAGCAGCATATAAAAAGAATTTTGATTGTGGGATCGGACAACCTCTTTAACCCTTAGACTACAAGCACCGTACATGTTCGGCGCAGGGAGGGTGGCGCCCGCCCTCACATGCAGCGGGTGCCATACCCGGCGGGTCTCTGCTGTTTCAATAATGCCGATCACAGGCATTTAAGCCATTATATGCTATGGTCAAGCACGGCATCTAAATGGTAAAGAACTCGGAAGCACGCATGTGGCGATTGGGGAAGCCGGTTATTCATTGTAATACGCTGCAGTTCCTATGTTGGCTAACATATGATAACAGCAATTGGAGAGTATACTATACTTTTTCGAAAAACAGCATTAAAAAAAGCTTCGAGGGTCAGAATATGGCAACGTAAAAAACCATTTTTTTTTTTTATAATTTTTTTTTTCCAGTATTAAAACGCAAGAAAACTATACATATGTGGTATCTCCAGATTTGTATCGACCTGGAGAATAAAGAGCACAAGTCAGTTTTATTCATAGTAAATGTCTTAAAAAAAAAAAAAAAACTGGTGGAATTCCGTTTTTGTCCTATTTTACCCTATTTGGATTTTTTTTTTCCAGTTTTCAATACATTCTATACAATACTAAATGGTGACATTAGAAATTACAAGTTGTCTCACAAAAAACAAACCCTCATACGGCTATGTAAACAGAAAAATAAGACAGTTATGACTCCGGGAAGACAGGAAAGAAAAATGAAAAAGCGAAAATGAAAAAAACTCCATTATCCAGAGGGTTAAACCAAATATCCTGATTGATGTGTAATGATATTGTGCTATAGAAAAGTCAATACATTTGTCATATATTATGTTTAAGATTTTATTTTTAACACATGTGGACATAGAATTATTAGATCTTTAGTCAAACACTATATAATTTTAATTATTCAACAAAATATTATTGATTTTTCAATAGTTTTTAAACTTGTTATAAAACGCGAATATTCCTTTTGATATCAATTATGGGCCTTAGGCTATGCCGCTACCTTTTGACAGCGGCCTAGCGATGCAAGGTTCTCCGGTTCTCGAGCTCTAGTGTACTGCATTGATCTTGTCTGTCTCTCACGGTTTTTACCCTTCTTGTCAACTAGTCTTTCCATCCCCGGCCATTCTGGGATACAAATATGGAACAGAATGATTGCCCTTTAAGAGCCAGAGAGAACACGCACAACCCTGAGGAAGCATGAACTAACAGAGAGGAGACAGTTTGGGGCCAGGGTAGACTCAAACCAGCTGCAAGCACTAACAGCGATGCAGGAGAGGCGAGTATTCCACGGTCCGTACCTGCATATTTCAAGGCTGAAAATACCACTTCAAAAATGTTTGTGTGTGCTGCATTTAATATTTCCCATAGACTTGAAGCATCTGGAAGTAGCATTTTTTAACAAAACGTGTTGCAAAAATGGCAGAAAAAAAAAAATCCAAAACCACTACCCCCCCCCCCCCCCCCCTTACCAGGAAAAAAAACAGCTATGTGTGACAGCAACCTAAGTCAGGTGTAACACATATTTTTTTTTTAAAACAACAACAAAAAAAACACGACTGCAGTTTTTCATGATGTCAAAACCCAGATATAAATCCCATTATTATTATCCTTTATTTCTTTAACATAACATGACTTTGTTATTCAAATACTGGGCTTCCATGGATAAGAATATAGATTGTTATTTCCATTTTCTCTATATTGTATAACATTGGCAAATTACCCATTGCCCTTCAGAAAAATATCATTGTGATGTGATTTTGATCACAAAATATATATTTTAAGGGAAAAGGTCATTCTGAGAATTGACAAATCCATTAGCACTCATATAATTACCTAAAGCTGTCGTAATCTACATTCCAAGTTTAAAAGTATAATGAATTAATGGGGTCTGTTTTTTCTAAGTTGCTCTGTGCAATTTTATTGAATAGACATATTTCTGTATAGAAAGATGTCACATTTTTTTATTGCAGAAGTGTTCTCCTATACTTACAATAATTATATTGTACATGAAATGTATGATATTATAAAAATTATGGCTATTTAATGTATTAAATGGATACTCAATAAAAAATAAGTGTTGCAGCTTGAACTACAGCATAAGGAGCTCTGAAAAAAAAAAACTATATAGAAAGGTTAGAATACTTAAAGCATATTCCCATGAAATAACAATTGTAGCACACTTCGTCTTTAGAACTCTGCTTTGCTGTTACTGTTATTCC
Source organism: Bufo bufo (assembly GCF_905171765.1). Lineage (NCBI taxonomy): Eukaryota > Metazoa > Chordata > Amphibia > Anura > Bufonidae > Bufo > Bufo bufo. The sequence goes on from NC_053392.1 coordinate 519,004,848, forward strand.
TCCAAAATATTTATCAATACGCTGTGGGTTTCTGGGAAAATATATATAAATTAGCATATATTAGTTCTGCTGGCATCAGATAGGTTTAGTGTTCTTTTCTTTTTGGAAGGAAAGCAAATTTTAATGTCTTTCTCAGGAACCCAAAAGTATTCAAATTAGCCTTCCTTCTTAAATACAGTGATTGAACAGTTCAAGGCTACCACCAGTCTTTCTCTTGATGGTAGCCTTGACCTGTTTAATCAGGGTCAGAAGGTCGCAGCAGGTGGCTACGCGCACGGTTTCTCAAGAGATCGCTCCATGACCTAATGGTGAGAATAGATTCTGGTCCAGGTTTTCCTGCTTAGGTTTGCAATCCTTTTTGTCCCATTTAGGAATCTATAGCTTTTCCTTTCAGCTATTCTCTGTCATCCACTCCCAGCTACTATATATTCTCCCTTTCTGCTTCCCTTGTTGCCAGATATAGACTTTCCTTCCAGATCTTCTATTCAGACCTCAGGTGGACAACTGTTGCTGTGGAGCCATTGGAACTGGAGCTGTTGGATCTCCAGTTCACTCCTGTTGTGGTTGTCTCCCTTCAGGGATTGTTTGTGGTGTTTGTGTTGTTTGTCCTTTCCCTGTTGTTACCCTAGGTATCAATGGTGAGGACTAGTGCGCCCACCGCCCTACTCACTACCTAGGGCTTATTTCAGGGTAAGACAGGGACGGGGCATGTGATCAACGTGCGGGTTAGCAGCCCATCTAGGGATGCCAGGGCAGCCAGGTCCCAGTGCCAGGTGAGCTAGGGGTCACCACTCCTCCCTCTCCCTAGTCGAATGGTACTCCTCTTCCCTCCCCTCTTTGCCACACATCTGTTACCTGCCATCTGAGATGTGATAATCTCTCATTAATCTCAAGAAATTTGAGTTTGTTAGATTCCCAGTTATGGGGGAAAACTTTCTTACATTTAGAATTAGCGGTGGATATGCCAAAGTTATATAGAGGCCAGCACCTCTACCTGACTTTGGCAATCCACTGCCATGCAGTGCCTTATTAAAGGGAGTCTGTCACCAGCATTTCACTTTTTTAACCCTTCCCACAGCTCCCTAGCATGCTTACAGTTAATAAAAACGTTACCTCTGGCATCAATCCTGGACTTATAGAACCCTCAAAAACGATCTTTATAAGATATGCAAATGAGGGCTCACAAGTGCCCAGGGCGGCGTTACTCTCTTAGGTGCCCTGCTTGCTCAGCCTTCTCATTGCGTCCCCCGCCCCTTCCTACCCTCTGCCCGCCCATCCTTTCCCTCTGACCGCCTTTGTACTAACTTGTTATGCTGCCGATATCCCGCGCCGGCGCACTCATTCCTTTGGCCGGCGCATGCGCACTACGATGCCCATTCCTTGTACGGCATCACAGTAACTATTGCGCATGCGCCGGCTAACGACGCGAAAATCGACGTCGTTAGCCGGCGCATGCGCAATAGTTACTGTGATGCCGTACAAGGAATGGGCATCGCAGTGCGCATGCGCCGGCCAAAGGAATGAGTGCGCCGGCGCGGGATATCGGCAGCATAACAAGTTAGTACAAAGGCGGTCAGAGAAAAAGGATGGGCGGGCAGGGGGACGCAATGAGAAGGCTGAGCAAGCAGGGCACCTAAGAGAGTAACGCCGCCCTGGGCACTTGCGAGCCCTCATTTGCATATCTTATAGAACCCTCAAAAACGATCTTTATAAGTCCAGGATTGATGCCAGAGGTAACATTTTTATTAACTGTAAGCATGCTAGGGAGCTGTGGGAAGGGTTAAAAAAGTGAAATGCTGGTGACAGACTCCCTTTAAGTCCGGTGTCTAAAACGCCTATCTTAAAAATCATGCACCTATATTTTAAAACTATTTTTAATGTAGCTTAAAGCTCATTTACATTTTCTTCAATAGAGCTGAGCTGAAAAATTAACTGATATATAGGGTGTCACTGTGTCTGTGAAGGTTCTCATTTATCCAGGTCATGGTATATCTCTAAGGAATAAATCAAGGCAACTGGACTTACTGTAGATTTCTTGAAAACGTTTCACTCGTTCTTCCAACGAGCTTTCTCAATTCTGAGTGACTGTACAAGAATTCTCTGGAAATAAATATGTAACTGAATCAACATCTGGTAATTATACCCAGCATGGGGTCTGGGAGGTCATTATCCTCCCAGACCCCATGCTGGGAGGTCATGAGCTGGGAGGTCATTATCACCAACTGACTCCAATTAAGATAATGGAATCAACACCTTTGACCCCATGCTGAGTATAATGACCTCTGACCCAATGCTGGGTATAATTACCAGATGTTGATTCAGTTACATATTTATTCCCAGAGAATTCATGTACAGTCACTCAGAAATGAGAAAGCTCGTTGGAAGAACGAGTGAAACGTTTTCAAGAAATCTACAGTAAGTCCAGTTGCCTTGATTTATTCCTTACAGATATAGGGTGTCACTGTTTTTGGAATTAAGCAAAAATTTTTCTGACCATGAAATCAGTAATTTCTCGTGAAACCATGCTATCTGGATACTGACACCAGCCAGGAAGTTTAGACATTGCCAGCTCTCAATGGACAGCATTAGTGTTGATCGAGCACCATAGTACTCGGGGGCTCGGGCCGAATACCTCGGGATGCTTGGGTGCTCTACCGAGCACCCGAGTATAATAGAAGTCAATGGGAGAACCCGAGCATTAAACCAGGCACCTCCTGCTCTGAAGAGGGGAGGGTGCCTGGTTCATAGGAAAAGGTCAGAAATTGATGGAAACACCACCGAAATGGTTTGGGAACAGCATGGGGAGGATGTCTGGATGCATCTCGGACTCCCAGTTCGCTGCTGGGAACGATGTTGTCCGAGTAGTACGCCACTTTTACAGACTGACATTAATACGCACCAAACCAAAGATAAAAACAATTTTAGAGGAAACATTGTTAGGAAACATTCTTTCCTGTATATTTACTTGTATATAAAGTGCAAGTGCTGCCAAAAATTACAACTAAGAGGCACTCTGATACAACCTGTATATCACATAAAGGAGAGCCTCATTCACATTGTGGTACAATTGTTCAGGTAGTGGGACTCCTACACTCCTAAATCCTATGCACTAAGTGAAAGGGCTGCCAAAAATTACAAGGAACCTGGCACTCCAATACACCCTTTGTTACACATAAAGGAGGGCATCATACACAGCCTTGAAAAATTATGATGTATGGCCTGCTGGTGACCCTCAAAAACATTTGGTGCAAGTGCCTGCTGATCTGACCATCTAAAAGATTGTAGGTGAGGGCCTGCAGGTGAGCTGACCCTCCAAAAAATTATATGTGAGGGCCTACTGCTGAGCTGACAGTCTAAAACACTATGGTTGAGGGCCTGCAGCTTAGCTGACCATTAAAAAAATTATGGGAGAGTGCCTGCAGCTTAGCTGACCATTGAAAAAATCTACAGTGTTTAAAGCAGGTCGGGTCACATGAATACTTCAACTAGGAATAATGGATTAGGACTCCGGTTCTATTTTGTTGGTATTCAGAACTGGGGCCATGATTAAGAGGGACGGCTGTGGGCATCCGTGTTGCACCGCTAGAGGTGAAATTCTTGGACCGACGCAAGATGAACCAAAGCGAAAGCATTTGCCAAGAATGTTTTCATTAATCAAAACGAAAGTGGGAGGTCCGACCATAAACGATGACATCCGGCGGCGTTATTCCCATGACCCACCGAGCTGCTTCTGGGAAACCAAAGTCTTTGGGTATCGGGGGGAGTATGGTTTCAAAGCTGACGAAGTACACTGTATGTCACAGATAAATTTTTAAAGCAGACACGTTACACTGCAGATGTGGCCCTGGTTAGGTCACTGTTAGAAGCGGACACTGTCTACAGAAAAATTATATTGTATGTCACAGATACATTTTTGAAGCGCACACGTTACACTGCAGATGTAGCCCTGGTAAGGTCACTGTCAGAAGCGGACACTATCTATTGAAAAATTACTAGTATGTCACAGATAAATTTTTGAAGCGCACACGTTAAATTGCAGAAATGGCCCTGGTAAGGTCACTGTCAGAAGCGGACACTGTCTATGGAAAAATTACAATGCATGTCACAGATACATTTTTTGAAGCGCACATGTTATACTGCAGATGTGGCCCTGGTATGGTCACTGTCCGAAGCAGACACCGTCTACGGAAAAATTACATTGTTTGTCACAGATACATTTTTGAAGAACACACGTTACACTGCAGATGTGGCCCTGGTAAGGTCACTGTCAGAAGCGGACATCGTCTACGGAAAAATTACATTGTATGTCGCAGATAATGAAGCGGACATGTTAACACTGCAGAT